>NC_092713.1:248464993-248782835 GCF_047496885.1 Scyliorhinus torazame | reverse complement strand
CCCTTGCCCGCTGGGCCAGCCGGTAACGGTGGACAGCCACCCGCCTGTGTCTAACCCGTCTGCCCTGACCATTTCCCCCATCCCCCTCATCTGCGGAGGACTGCGCCTCTTCCTGCTGCTCCTCCACTCTGCCCTCTTCTGCCTGCGGCACATCGCCCCTCTGTTGGGCTATGTTGTGCAGGACGCAGCACACCACAATGATGCGGCCGACCCTATCTGACCGATACTGGAGGGCGCCCCCAGAGAGGTCCAGGCACCTGAAACGCATCTTCAGCACGCCAAAGCACCTCTCTATCACTCCCCTTGTCGCTACATGGGCATCATTGTAGCGGTTCTCCGCCTCATTGCGTGGCCTCCGTATAGGCGTCATCAGCCACGATCGCAATGGGTAGCCGCTGTCGCCCAGCAACCAGCCCCCCAGCCGGGGATGGCGTCCCTCGTACATGCCGGGGATGGATGACCGCGACAACACGAATGAGTCGTGTACACTGCCTGGGTGACGGGCGCAGACGTGCAAGATCATCATGCGATGGTCGCAGACCACCTGTACGTTCATCGAATAGGTCCCCTTCCTATTAGTGAACACGGCCTTGTTATCTGCAGGTGGCCGCACGGCGACGTGCATCCCATCGATCGCGCCCTGGACCATGGGGAACCCGGCCACGGCAGAGAAGCCCACGGCCCGGGCATCTTGGCTGGCCCGGTCCACGGGGAAGCGGATGTAGCGGTGCGCCATGGCATATAGGGCATCTGTCACTGCCCGGATGCACCGGTGCACCGATGTCTGCGATATGCCGGACAGGTCCCCACTCGGTGCCTGGAATGATCCCGTTGCATAAAAGTTCAGGGCCACCGGAACCTTGACGGACACGGGGAGAGGGTGCCCCCCGCCAGTGCCATGCGGTGACAGGTGTGCCAGCAGGTGGCAGATGTGTGCCACGGTTTCCCAGCTCATCCGGAGTCTCCTCCTGCATTCCCGGTCCGTGAGGTCCTGGTATGACTGCCTGGGCCGGTACACACGGGGCGCCCTCGGGTGCCTCCGTTGCCGTGGGGCCGCGACGTCCTCCTCCCCCTCCTCGTCCTGTCGGTCGGGTGTCCCTCCAGCCTGGGCGGCTGCCGCCTGCCCCTCTGCAGCAGCCTGCGCCGCCTCTCTGGCACGCTCCTCCTCCTCCTCATCCAGGGCAACATAGACATGAGCGGCTGCCGCCACGGCGGCCAACATCGCTGGATGATCTGAAAACATGACGGCCTGGTGGGGGGAGGGGAACGACGACATGTCATCATTGCCCATATCCCCTCCTCCCCCCAGCCAGGTGGCATGGACCGCATGGGTCCAACTGTTGGAGGCTGGCACCTGGCCAGGTGGACCAACTCACTTGCCCTACCATCCCCCTCCCCAGCAGGGACCCCCTCCCCCCGGCACGGACCCCCCCCCCAACCTCCACCCCGGCACGGACCCCCATCCCCCTCCCCGGCACGGACCCCACCCAACATCCACCCCGGCACGGAACCCCCCATCCCCCTCCCCGGCACGGACCCCCCCCCCCCAACCTCCACCCTGGCACGGACACCCCCAACCTCCACCCCGGCACGGACACCCCCATCCCCCTCCCCGGCACGGACCCCCCCCAACCTCCATCCCGGCACGGACCCCCCCCCAACCTCCACCCCGGCACGGACCCCCCCATCCCCCTCCCCGGCACGGACCCCCCCCCCAACCTCCACCCCGGCACGGACCCCCCCCATCCCCCTCCCCGGCACGGACCCCCCCCCCCAACCTCCACCCCGGCACGGACCCCCCCATCCCCCTCCCCGGCACGGACCCCCCCCCAACCTCCACCCCGGCACGGACCCCCCCCCCCCATCCCCCTCCCCGGCACGGAGCCCCCCCCCCCCCATCCCCCTCCCCGGCACGGACCCCCCCCCAACCTCCACCCCGGCACGGACCTCCCCATCCCCCTCCCCGGCACGGACCCCCTCCCGGCACTCCCCCGGAGCCCAGCCTATTCTAACCCCCCCCCGCCGCGCACACACACACAAGCCGAGACACACCTCTCCTCACGCATTCAGACTGCGGTTTAATTTACATCGACGTGAACGGTCATCACGTCGACGGGACTTCGGCCCATCCGGAAGGGAGAATATCGGCAGGCCGAAAATCGGCTGCCTTGCGCAGACCCATGACATTCTCCGCGGCAGCGGCGACATTAACGCCCCGCCGACTTTTCTCCCTTCGGAGACTTCGGCAACCGGCGGGGGCAGGATTCACGGCGGCCAACGGCCATTCTCCGACCCTCTGGGGGGTCGGAGAATGACGCCCCTGTTTGTAGATGGGACGTTTGCAAGTCTGGGAGCGCTGACCGAAAAATATGGGTTGCCCCAAGGGAATGCATTCCGGTATATGCAACTCAGGGCTTTTGCGAGGCAACAGGTGAGGGAATTCCCGCAGCTCCCGACGCAGGAGGTGCAGGATAGAGTGATCTCAGAGACATGGGTGGGGGACGGTAAGGTATCAGATATATATAGGGAAATGAGGGACGAGGGGGAGATTATGGTAGATGAGCTGAAAGGGAAATGGGAAGAGGAGCTGGGGGAGGAGATTGAGGAGGGGCTGTGGGCTGATGCCCTAAGTAGGGTAAACTCATCGTCCTCGTGTGCCAGGCTAAGCCTGATACAATTTAAGGTATTACACAGGGCGCATATGACTGGAGCACGGCTCAGTAAATTTTTTGGAGTAGAGGATAGGTGTGCGAGATGCTCGAGAAGCCCAGCGAATCACACCCACATGTTCTGGTCATGTCCGGCACTACAGGGGTTTTGGGTGGGGGTGACAAAGGTGCTTTCGAAGGTGGTGGGGGTTCAGGTCGAACCAAGCTGGGGGTTGGCTATATTCGGGGTTGCAGAGGAGCCGGGAGTGCAGGAGGCGAAAGAGGCTGATGTTTTGGCCTTTGCGTCCCTAGTAGCCCGGCGCAGGATACTGTTGATGTGGAAGGAAGCCAAGCCCCCGGGTGTGGAGACCTGGATAAATGACATGGCAGGGTTTATAAAGCTGGAACGGATTAAGTTCGTCCTAAGGGGATCGGCTCAAGGGTTCACCAGGCGGTGGCAACCGTTCGTCGAATACCTCACAGAAAGATAGAGGGAATGGAAAATAAGAAGACAGCAGCAGCAACCGGGGGGGGGGGGGGGGGAGGGGGAGGAACCAGAAGGACTCTCAGGGATGTTAGTGTACATGTATAATATGTATAGGTTGTTGTTATAGGTAATTGTATATTGGACTGTTGAATTGTATTTTTGGAGAGTTTTTATTTGGGACAAGGCAGTTGCCATTTAGTTTTGTTTTTTAATTTTGATGTTGTTTATATATTATTTATTTCTTGCTTAAAACTGGCCATTGTTATTTATATTGTTATATTACTGTGTAAAGGATACACAATGTACTGTCATGGTCGGCCAAAAATTTTGAATAAAATATATATTTTTAAAAAAAGGATAGCAGATGGTATGTTACCTTCATGCAAGAGGACTTGAGTACAAGAGCAAGCTCTACAGGGCCTTGGTGAGACCACACTTGAGAGTACTGTGTGAAATTGAGGTGTCCTTATCTAAGAAAGGATATACTTGCCAAAGAGGGAGTGCAGTAAAGGTTCACCAGTCATTCTTATGCCTGTATTCACTGGAAGTTGGAAGAATGAGAGTGGATCTCGTTGAAATGTACACAATTCAGACAGGGTTGTACATACTGGATGTAGGGTTGTTGTTTCCTCTGACTCGGGGAGGTGGGGGGGGTTCTAGAACAAAGGGCCACAGTCTCAGTTGTGGGCTATTTAGGACTGAGATGAGAAGAAACGTCTTCACTCAAGAGGCTGTGGAATGAACCTGTGGAATTCTCTACCACAGACGTCTGTGAAGGCCAAATCACTGAATATATTTAAGAAGGGGATAGGTAGGTTTCTAGAATCTAAAGGCATCAAGGGGTATGGGGAGAGAGTGGGAGTGTGGTGTAGAGCTAGATGATCGTATTGAATGGCAGAGCAGGCTCGAAGGGCCGAATGGCCAATTCCTGCTTCCATTTTCTATGTTGCTATATTTCTTGGAATAATACGTTCTGAAATTAATCAAGGAACAGGGGGCGGAATTCTCTGAAAATGGGGCTATGTCCCCATGCCTGCGAGAAATTGGGTGCGAATCACTCTGGACTTTTTTCTAGAAAGTCCAGAGTGATTCTCCGTTTTGAAGGGGGCTAGCAGGGCCCCGGAGCTCATGCTGCCGATACGGGGCCCTGCACTTCCAGCCGCGGGTCCACGCATGCGCACGGTGGCCCTGCGCAACATGGCGGACCCATACTGCGGGCCGGCCCCGACAATATAGGCCACCCCCAGATTAGACGTGCCCGCCGATCGGTAGCCCCCGATCGCGAGCCTGGCCGGCCTGGAGGCCCCCCCCGTGACAGATCCCCCACTCCCCATCAGGGCAGCCACGGACTGCGTCCGCAGCAGCCACTCCGAGTGCTCACCGGGTGGAACCATGAGTGAACCATGCCGGCTGGAACTCGGCCAATTGTCGGTGGAGAATCGCCGCAGGAGCCTCTTTCAATGGCCCCCGACCGGCGCCGTGTCGACCGTGCACAACTGGCGGCGATTCTCTGGTCCCGGGAGAATCGCGAGTAGGAGTTGGACCTGATTGCGGGTCTGACAACCCATTCTCCGCCCCCTCGCCGAGCGTGATTGCGGCGCGGAGGCTCAGAGAATCCCGACCAGGGTATTTTAGACATGGTAGCGTGTAATGTTATAAGTTTAATCAATGACTTCATGGACAAGGATTTTACTTTCCCCACCCCGGTGGGTGTTTAGGCGGGGCCAGCGGGGGGGATGAAGTGTGAAATTGCAGGGATGGCCACCCTGGCCTCGTAGTGATTTTATGCCTCGGTTGGGGACCCCAACTAAGGTCCTTAATTGGCTAATTAATGGTCATTCAAGGACCATTTCCTGCCCGGCCTCAATTCTTAGGCTGGCAGGTGGATTGAATGTCTGTGGGGGAAGGTCAGAAACAATCCAAGTAAGATCTGGGGTAGGAAGTGGGGGGGGGGGGGCAGGGTCACCTCCATTAGAAGACCGCTTCTGAATCCTCAGAAGGGCGGGGGCGGGGTTTGGGTCTCCACTTCAAGGCCCAGTCACTTCTAGACTTCCCACCAGGAATCCCGATCACCCCCTTACAGCCCTCTCAGGCTTTCCCTATCTACCTGCCTGGAACCCCTGACACATCCTTTTCTCAGGTCTCTGGCCTCCTCCTCTAGTTCTTCACCTGACCATTGCAGTGCTATTGCTGCAGGGACTGGAGCACTGCCAGACAATCAGATTGGGAAGCCTTTAATGGGACCAAAGGCGTACAAGAGCCAAAGGTTTGATGGCCTGCTTCCTCGGGTCTTAAAGGAAGTGGCTGCAAAGATAGTGGATGTATTGGTTATAATCTTCTGAAATTCCCTAGGTTCTGGTCTGGAAAATCATTAGTGTAGCACTATTTTCAAGAAAGGAGGTTAGGGTATCATGGTGGCACAGTGGTTAGCACTGCTGTCTCATAGCACCAGGGACCCGGATTTGATTCTGACCTTGGGTGACTGTGTGGACATTGTATTTTCTCCCCATGTCTGTGTGGGCTTCCTCTGGGTGCTCCAGTTTCCTCCCACAGTCCAAAGATGTGCAGATTAGGTGGATTGGCCATGCTAAATTGCCCCTTAGTGTCCAAAGGTTGGGTGGGGTTATGGGGATCGGGCGGGGGAGTAGGCAGAGGTACGCTGCCCTTTCAGAAGTCGGTGCAGACGCGATGGGCCAAATGGCCTCCTTCTGCACTGTAGGGATTCTATGAAACTCTTGTGCAGTGCAGTTTGTGCAGTGTGTCCAGGAAGCTTTTCTAACACAGTATGTAGATTGTCCGACCAGAGGAGGGGCAATATTGGATTTAGTACTGGGTAATGAACCAGGGCAAGTGATAGATTTGTTAGTGGGGGAGCATTTTGGAGATAGTGACCACAATTCTGTGACTTTCACTTTAGTAATGGAGAGGGATAGGTACGTGCAACAGGGCAAGGTTTACAATTGGGGGAAGGGTAAATACGATGTTGTCAGACAAGAATTGAAGTGCATAAGTTGGGAACATAGGCTGGCAGGGAAGGACACAAATGAAATGTGGAACTTGTTCAAGGAACAGGTGCTACGTGTCCTTGATATGTATGTCCCTGTCAGGCAGGGAAGAGATGGTCGAGTGAGGGAACCATGGTTGACAAGAGAGGTTGAATGTCTTGTTAAGAGGAAAAAGGAGACTTATGTAAGGCTGAGGAAACAAGGTTCAGACAGGGCATTGGAGGGATACAAGATAGCCAGGAGGGAACTGAAGAAAGGGATTAGGAGAGCTAAGAGAGGGCATGAACAATCTTTGGCAGGTAGGATCAAGGAAAACCCCAAGGCCTTTTACACATATGTGAGAAATATGAGAATGACTAGAGCGAGGGTAGGTCCGATCAAGGACAGAAGCGGGAGATTGTGTATTGAGTCTGAAGAGATAGGAGAGGTCTTGAACGAGTACTTTTCTTCTGTATTTACAAATGAGAGGGGCGATATTGTTGGAGAGGACAGTGTGAAACAGATTGGTAAGCTCGAGGAAATACTTGTTAGGAAGGAAGATGTGTTGGGCATTTTGAAAAACTTGAGGATAGACAAGTCCCCCGGGCCTGACGGGATATATCCAAGGATTCTATGGGAAGCAAGAGATGAAATTGCAGAGCCGTTGGCAATGATCTTTTCGTCCTCACTGTCAACAGGGGTGGTACCAGGGGATTGGAGAGTGGCGAATGTCGTGCCCCTGTTCAAAAAAGGGACTAGGGATAATCCTGGGAATTACAGGCCAGTTAGTCTTACTTCGGTGGTAGGCAAAGTAATGGAAAGGGGACTGAAGGGTAGGATTTCTGAGCATCTGGAAAGACACTGCTTGATTAGGGATAGTCAGCACGGATTTGTGAGGGGTAGGTCTTGCCTTACAAGTCTTATTGAATTCTTTGAGGAGGTGGCCAAGCATGTGGATGAAGGTAAAGCAGTGGATGTAGTGTACATGGATTTTAGTAAGGCATTTGATAAAGTTCCCCATGGTAGGCTTATGAAGAAAGTAAGGAGGCATGGGATAGTGGGAAATTTGGCCAGTTGGATAACGAACTGGCTAACCGATAGAAGTCAGAGAATGGTGGTGGATGGCAAATATTCAGCCTGGTCCCAGTTACCAGTGGCGTACCGCAGGGATCAATTCTGGGTCCTCTGCTGTTTGTGATTTTCATTAATGACTTGGATGAGGGAGTTGAAGGGTGGGTCAGTAAATTTGCAGACGATACGAAGATTGGTGGAGTTGTGGATAGTAAGGAGGGCTGTTGTCGGCTGCAAAGAGACATAGATAGGATGCAGAGCTGGGCTGAGAACTGGCAGATGGAGTTTAACCCTGAAAAGTGTGAGGTTGTCCATTTTGGAAGGACAAATATGAATGCGGAATACAGGGTTAACGGTAGAGTTCTTGGCAATGTGGAGGAGCAGAGAGATCTTGGGGTCTATGTTCATACATCTTTGAAAGTTGCCACTCAAGTGGATAGAGCTGTGAAGAAGGCCTATGGTGTGCTCGCGTTCATTAACAGAGGGATTGAATTTAAGAGCCGTGAGGTGATGATGCAGCTGTACAAAACTTTGGTAAGGCCACATTTGGAGTACTGTGTACAGTTTTGGTCGCCTCATTTTAGGAAGGATGTGGAAGCTTTGGAAAATTTTACCAGGATGTTGCCTGGAACGGAGAGTAGGTCTTATGAGGAAAGGTTGAGGGTGCTAGGCCTTTTCTCATTAGAACGGAGAAGGATGAGGGGCGACTTGATAGAGGTTTATAAGATGATCAGGGGAATAGATAGAGTAGACAGTCAGAGACTTTTTCCCCGGGTGGAACAAACCATTACAAGGGGACATAAATTTAAGGTGAAAGGTGGAAGATATAGGAGGGATATCAGAGGTAGGTTCTTTACCCAGAGAGTAGTGGGGGCATGGAATGCACTGCCTGTGGAAGTAGTTGAGTCGGAAACATTAGGGACCTTCAAGCAGCTATTGGATAGGTACATGGATTGCGGTAAAATGATATCGTGTAGATTTATTTGTTCTCAAGGGCAGCACGGTAGCATTGTGGATAGCACAATTGCTTCACAGCTCCAGGGTCCCAGGTTCGATTCCGGCTTGGGTCACTGTCTGTGCGGAGTCTGCACGTCCTCCCCGTGTCTGCGTGGGTTTCCTCCGGGTGCTCCGGTTTCCTCCCACAGTCCAAAGATGTGCGGGTTCGGTGAATTGGCCAATGATAAATTGCCCTTAATGTCCAAATTGCCCTTGGTGTTGGGTGGAGGTGTTGAGTTTGGGTAGGGTGCTCTTTCCAAGAGCCGGTGCAGACTCAAAGGGCCGAATGGCCTCCTTCTGCACTGTAAATTCAATGATAATCTATGATAAATCTAGGACAAAGGTTTGGCACAACATCGTGGGCCAAAGGGCCTGTTCTGTGCTGTATTTTCTATGTTCTATGAAACAGTAAGCCTATTAGTCTAACCTGTATCATTGGGAAAATGCTAGAATTGATTATTAAGCAAGCAACAGGACATTTAGAAAAGAATAAAACAAACAATCAGGCCGAGTGAACCTGGTTGGGAAAGGATGACAAATCATAAGAAATAGGAGCAGAATAGGGCTGCATGGTGGCGCAGTGGTTAGTACTGCTGCCTCACGGCACCGAGGACCTGGGTTCGATCCCGGCACTGGGTCACTGTCCGTGTGGAATTTGCACATTCTCCCCATGTCTGCGTGGGTCTCACCCCCACAACCCAAAGATGTGCAAGGTAGGTGGATTGGCCACGTTAAATTGCTCGTTAATTGGAAAAAAAAAGAATTGGGTACTGTAAATTTGTAACAAAAAAGAAATAGGAGCAGGAGTAACCCATTCAGCCTATTGAGTCTGCTCCACTGTTTAAAAGATCATGGCTGATCTGATTTTGGCCTTAGCTTCATTTTCCTGCCACACCCCATAACCCTCAACTTCTTAGTCGAAACAAATCGCTCTTAACTCATTCTGGAATATATTTAATGGCCCAGCTTTCACTGCTTTCTGTGGAAAAAAATTCCAAAGGCTTATGACCCTCTGAAAGAAGAAATTCTTCCTCACCTCTCTTTACTGATAACAGAGACAGTAAGGGGAGTTCCACTGAAATGGACAATGGAAGCAAGGAATTCAAGAAGAATGACGTACTCCATTATATCAAAGGCTGCATGCAGTAACTTCATTGCGGTGTTAATGTAAGCCTACTTGTGACACTAATAAAGATTATTATTATAACCCTCAAGGAGGTCAGAAAACCAGGACAATTAGATTCCTAGAATCAGGTCGGGGAGGGAGACCCTTCGGGGAGTGGAGAGTGTAATATCGCAAATAAATATAGGGTGGGATTTACCAGCTGTTCACGGCGCGGGAAATTCCGATCACACAACGGCGCACGGGTTTCCCGGTAACGAGGGGTGCAGTCTACGGGAAATCCCATTGACAACAGCGGGACTGGTAGATCCCACTGGCTGGCCGCCTCCGCCGCTGAAAACCACCCGCTGGGGTAGTCGGTAAATCATGCCCCTAATCTTTGTTTTCTACCTGACTGGCCCATGTGTGCTGCTTTAGCGGATTCTACAAGGAGAGTGTTGATGGCAGTAGCTTTGAAAGGGTAGAGGCAGGGGGAGTAATCGAGACACTCTCCGGTAATTCATTTAAATGGAGATAAATTGTTAGTGATTTTTAACAATGACCATCACTGTAGGCATCACAACAAATCATGTTCACACCTGAGAATTAACATCATGGCCCAGGCACTGAAGTGGCAGGAGTTTTTAAACTTTGAGCATTAAATTTTTTGGGCTGAATGGAGCTCACATGATTTTCAACTGTTCATTGAAATGATCAGTTTCTGTAAATTTATTGTAATACAGCTTAAAGGTATATTGAAAGTTGTGATGTGCTCGTACACAAGGAGTTGGGGGCTGGGTGGGAAATCCTGTAGCCATGAGCCTTTAAGAACTGCAGTCAAAATTCAAAGGCTATAAGCATTTTACGGTAATTGGTTAGATAAGGAGTAAAAGAGCAGATGCCCATGTTCCAGCACACCCAGATGTTCAACAATCAAGCTTGCACCACCTAACTCCATCGTCACTGATTGACCAAAGGTGGACTGCAAATGTCCATGTAGTTATCATCAATATTTCTCCTGCTGTGATATAGACGCTCGCAGCTTGTCATATTGCTATTGTTGCTCAGTGCGGAAAGGAAAAGAAAGCACTGGCTGGGCTGACCTCTGCATCAGTCATTTGTTTGGTACATATATGCACAGCATATTGACGAGTACTGCCGATGCTCCCTATACCGACCTAAAAGAAAGTAAAAGCTGAGGGAGGTGACTTGGACTGGCAGTGGATGTATCATTACCACATAAATGGCATAAATCTACAGCTGGCTTTGGGATAACTAAAAATAGCCGAGCCAGTTTCCCATTGTCAGATAATTATGCCAGCACTTGTAGATTTGATTGAAAACATAATGACAGGTGTTGGGAGTCCATGGTAATCATCCGAGCATGCCTTCTTTCATCTTGTGCCATGTTAACTATGTACTTGAAAATCAATCCCCATCACAAATTTTAATTTGACTTGCTATCACAATGCAACTCTTCACTTAAATGCCTTGACATTTCTTAAGCTCCCCTGAAAGTTTAGGCAGAAAATACTCCATGCAACTTTCTTCAGTTATTTTTGTGATAGTGAAGTCTTGCTTAATTTGCAACCTGAATTCCAGCGAATTGGGTTAGAATTTAGCTGCTTCAGATTACACAAAAACAAGGAAAGGGGTCTTGTTATTTAAAAATTAAAATGATGGAAAGCAATTTTCATGATAACGTCAGAAAAGGTTCAGTAACAGAGTTCAGTATTTAAAATACACTGGAACCGTGGAAAACCTTTTAAAAAATGGTTCAAACCTTATTTTCTCTGGGTAAAACAGCAGTTGGACCCCAATGACAGCTTTCCACTTCGCTGCTCAGAAGAGCAGACTCAGATTGGAACCTGCGAGGTTAGTGCGGATTGTCAATGTGTAAGTGTGCTGAGCCAACCTTTATGGATCCATGGGCCACGGTTGCTCTCAGAGCAGTGATATGTCCCAAGTGCTCACTATTAACAACATTTGTCCATGAAGCTTAAATAAATGCATTTTAACACATTTTGCTTAAACAGGTTCCAACTACAGATAATCGGTTACCATCCATATCCTTTGCTCCCATTCATTCCAAATGCAATTATTTCTAACTTTATAGTTTGTGCCAATAATCATTTTGACACAGATTTTCATGACTCTGTCTTTCCTATCAAATATATCAGCAGAATAAAAGCTAGAAATAAGATCTCTGGTCATGGATTACTAAGGAGTGATTGCTGTACTTCTTAGAAGCTCTGCCCAACTCAACTCTGATGTGACCTATTAGAAAATGGCAGGGACTCAGATCTTCTAGGTCTCTGCTTTTGTCAAGATTTGCCTGTCAGTCTTACAACCAATAATTACCTCTCAATCAATATGACAAAAAATGATCATCAGGTCATTGTCACATTGCAGTTTGACAGAGTTTGCTGTGTGCAAATTGGCTACTGCGTACTTCATTAACTGTAAAGTACGTTCAGATGTTTTTGATTGTGAAAAGCAGAATATAAATGCAGGCGTTTCTTTCCTTCTTTTTAGAGAGAGCAAGCTGTCTCTCTTTGTCTTTGTAGAAGTAGCAATCTTTTGGTTAGTTCATTTAGGTTCTCATTAAGAACCTTACCTTCCAGAACTAGTAAAGTGGCTTTACATATAAAGCATTTTCAGACAAGAAGTAAAATACACGCTGCTCGGGCTACACAAGGAAGTTGCAGGCAGAGAAAAGAGTAATTTAACTTTATAACATTTTTCAGATCAATAACTGACAAGAGTCAAGTCAGCTTAGATATAATCACTCAGCCGTAAGGGGGGTGTGGACAGAACTGAAAATCCAAATAGAATGGAGAACCCTATTGCCAAAATGTGTTTGTTCAGTAATTCTGTCCATTAATAATTATCTGCTCAACTTTAACGTAACTCCAATTACATTTATCAATGTCTGCTCAGCCTTTGTGTGCCTGATTTTAATTTTGTGGTCCATCTCTTGGTGATTTGTCAAGAAAGAATGATTTAACTCACTCAGCAGCTGGAGTGTGATCTAATTCAATAAATTACTTTTTTAGTGAACAAAATTCAATTTGATCTGAATTGAGTTAAATCAAAGACAGTTTGGTAAACCAAGTGGGGAATCATCCATCCTTCAACTTTTCCTGGGAGGTAAGACAGCCAGATATTACCTAGTAAGAATTTGTCTAGTTCCTTGATATATATTTGACAGAATACCTAAATCCGGCATTCTTACAAGACAATGATTATTTTGGGAATCTGTCCTCAGCTTCAGAGGTGAACCCTGGTTTCAACAGATCACATAGCTGAGCACCAGCCTATCTGGCCTTTAATGGGGACCTTCAACGAATGAGTTCCTGAGCATTTAAGCTCAGGAGCTCATTAAATTCATCTTATGATTATGATACCACTACTATAATGCACATTTTGTACCATCAATGTATAGCAATTCTGTAATTTGACAGATGTTTCAGTTCTTTGAAGTTACACAGGTAAACATTTATTTAACATGGTTAAAACATATTTCAGTTGATGAAACTTTAGAACATCAGCACCAGTTTATATGTATATGTTTTAACATATCAATGGTATTTTATTAAAGGAAACACATTCACAGCCCAAAGGCAAAGTGTGACTTTTAACGGAAAATCCATATATAGACTAAGTATTCACTTGGAAACAGTCATAGTAAAAACAGCCCAAAGTGCTTCACAGGAACATAATCAAACCAAATTTGACAACGAGACACAAAGTGGGATACAAGGGCAGATAGTCAAAAGTTTGGTCCAAGTGGTTTGTTTTAAGGAAAATTTTAAAGAAAGAAAGAGAAGGAAAGAGGCACCGAGCTTTGGAGGGAATTACAGAGCTTCGAGCTATGACACCTGAAGGTATAGCTACCAATGACGGAGCAATTAAAAGAGGCCATAATTGCATAAGCTCAGATCACTTGGAGTGTCACTGAGCTAGAGAATACAGAAATAGGAAGGGGTTGGAGAGCCATGCAGAGGTTTGAAAACAAGGATTGGGGGCGTCATTCTCCGACCCCCCGCCGGGTTGGAGAATCGCCGGGGGCTGCGTGAATCCCGCCCCCGCCGGTTGCCGAAGTCTCCGGCACCGGATATTCGGCGGGGGCGGGAATCGGGCCGCGCCGGTTGGCGGGCCCCCCCCCCGCTCGATTCTCCGGCCCGGATGGGCCGAAGTCCCGCCGATAAATTGCCTGTCCCGCCGGCGTGGATTAAATCACCTTTTGAACGGCGGGACAAGGCGGTGCGGGCGGGCTCCGGGGTCCTGGGGAGGGCCGCGGGGCGATCTGGCCCCAGGGGGTGCCCCCACGGTGGCCTGGCCCGCGATCGGGGCCCATCGATCCGCGGGCGGGCCTGTGCTATGGGGGCACTCTTTCCTTTCCGCCTCCACCACGGTCTCCACCATGGCGGAGGCGGAAGAGACTCCCTCCACTGCGCATGCGTGGGAAACTGTCAGCGGCCGCTGACGCTCCCGCGCATGCGCCGCCCGGGGATGTCATTTTCATGCCAGCTGGCGGGGCAAAAAAGGCCGTTTCCGCCAGCTGGCGGGGCAGAAATTCCTCCGGCGCCGGCCTAGCCCCTCAATGTTGGGGCTCGGCCCCCAAAGATGCGGAGCATTCCGCATCTTTGGGGCGGTGCGATGCCCGTCTGATTGGCGCCGTTTTGGGCGCCAGTCGATGGACATCGCGCCGTTTCGGGAGAATTTCGCCCAAGATTTTTTAAAATCAAGGGGATGCTTAACAGGCAGCACAGAGGTTGAATGGGGCTGGTGTGAATTATCACACTTGTAGCAGAGTTTTGGATAACTTCAAAAATATGGAAGGTAGAACATAGGCCACCCAAGAGTATGTTGGATTAGTACTATCCAGAGGTAGCAAAGGTATATATGAGGATTTCAGCAGAAGATGGAACAAGGCAGTGGCTGAATCAAACAATGTTATGCAGGTGGAAATACGCGGTCTCAATAATAGCATCAATATGTGGTCAGAAACTTACCTCAAGGTCAAATATGAAAGCAAGGTTGTGAACAGTGTGGTTCAACCTCACATAGTTACCAGGAAGAGGGATGGAGTGGTTTGCTAGGGTCTGGGTTTTGAGGCAGGCATCAATGCCAATTGCCAGGATTTAGCAGCAAAATCTCACAAGAGGCCAAAAATGGGATTTGCGCTGGTGAGATTTCAAAACGTGTTCTTCTTGGGCCCTCCTTGTCACTCTGGCGTGAAGCACTACTGCTTTCTAAAAACGGGAATCAGGCACCATGACCTCAGAGAAGGAGGTGAGCACCACTGTCTCCAGGGAGTCTAAGGGACCAGAGATCGCTGGCTAGCTCCGTAGATGGTGGGGGGCTTCTTTATGTGCCGGACAATGCTGGTCGGTGAAGATCCACAGGCCCCCAAGGCGGATATCACCGTCAAGTTGATGCTGCCCATTTGCGATGTGTGAGCAGATAAGCCTCTTGTCAGAACCCAAAGTGAGGCAGAGAATAAGGGAGGAGAGAACCAGAAAGGAAGCTAAAGATGACTCTGACTGGGCGAGGACATAGGCCGGGGCTAGTCTTGCAATGGAGATGGGAGGGCACCTAAGCTGTGACTGAGAAGTAGCAGTCGGGACAGGTGTAGGACTAGCTACTTCCAGGCTCGGGGGGGCCAAAGGGTCAGGGGAGGTTCTGGTGTTATGCTCTGCGACACCAACCCAACTGTCTCTCCCTCTCTCTCTGATCCCTTGCAGGTCACTGAGTGATATCGGAATGGAGCCATTGGAGCTGGTTATTCTCCTTATTACAGCACTGGAGGAGCACAGACTCCAGCAACAACAAGCAGTGGCACCCAAGGAAGACCCAGAAGCAGGGGGCCAGGGGACCACAGGTGCAGACTCATGTGCCTTGGAGACTCCGCCTCACGGGGGAGACTGTACGGTACCTGTGCCATATCCTTGCTGACATGTTCT
Source organism: Scyliorhinus torazame (assembly GCF_047496885.1). Lineage (NCBI taxonomy): Eukaryota > Metazoa > Chordata > Chondrichthyes > Carcharhiniformes > Scyliorhinidae > Scyliorhinus > Scyliorhinus torazame. The sequence goes on along the minus strand of NC_092713.1, from coordinate 248,767,578 downwards.
CTGTACGTATCTCTGCGCTGTCTCCTGCAATTCTTCCCAATCAGGGCTGTCTTCCTGTTCTAAACTTTCCCCAAAGGTTTCTTGGAATCTTTTTTGGACAGAAAGCAGTGATTGCAGGTCTGCAATTTGCTTTCGGCACTTCGCATGGTCTATGGTACTCTGCCTTTGTTCCGTGGTTGCAGCGTGGAGCGCTCTCAAGGCTGCCTTGAGATCACTACATTGCTTCTGTAGCGTCTCCACCTGCTTCTCTGTCTCTTTCTTAACCAGGACTGCACGCTGCGTGTCCTGATAAGCCTTCTCATACTGGGATTGAAAACTTCTTAAATGCGCCAGACAAGAGTGGTGACCCTGTTTGGCGTCAGCCACCTCTTCGTCCTTGGCTTCTAACTACCTTTTCAATTCCAGGTTCTCTTTCTCCATCTCGCATACATCGATTTTACTCATACGATGTATGCCTTCTATTTCTTTCCGGAGCGTCCTGATGACCTCCTCTGTGCCTCGCAATTGTGCCATACAGGACACGATTGCCATCGGCTTGCGCGCTTTTGCTAAGCTCTTCTTATGGATTTCACTCATGTTCTCCCACCAAGTATGCCCTATACTTCCGGGACCTGAGTCGTCATTATTACAGAAACCGCTCCACACGGGCCATCCTTTGCCCTGTAGAAATTTCCGAATTTCCACTTCCCAAATGGGACACTGTCCCACTTTAATGCTGCTGATCGGTGCGACCGCAAATTCTTCGGGGTTCATGAGGCGTTGCATTGCCTGCATGGCCATCTCTCTTATCTGCTTGCTTTGTTCGAATTTGGAACAGGGGGCTAAGGTGGTGTCGTAGATGCGGGTACAGCTTGCGCTAATTTCCGAAAATTTCAACTTCCGACAGTTTTGACGCAACAAAATCTATCAGTTTTACCTTATAACCCTGTTAGTTACGCATGCATACACACACTTCCGAATTGTGAATTATTAACCAGAACCGCTTGAACACTTGTGGTTTTTATTTTTGTTTTTGTTTCCAATTGGATTCTATTCAAATTTCTGGGGTTCTCCCGGAGTTGTTTTCCACTTCTAGATCGGGTCCCGGTGGAGTCGCCAATTATTAGCCTTAGTTTTATTAGCTCTGATTATGTCACCTTTGCTCACGAGTCGCCAGGTATCTTTCGGATACCGCCACGTGGTTCAAGCTCGAGTTATGATTAATAAGTCAGAACACCGCTTAGTAAGATTGAAATCAACGGTCATTTATTATGTACAGCAATAAATACTTACACAATAATCCTACTTTCTATATCACTACCTACCACTACTGGCCAATACTTAACTTTTGGGGATGGCCCACCAGGTCAGGGAAACAAATGGTTTATCGAATTGGGTCTGGCCTGCGGGATTCAAAAGGCTGATACGGGTCTCTATCTAGGAGTCTCTATCGGGTAGCGATCGCTGGAGTCAAACTTACAGTTTCTGGTCGATGTTCTTGCGAAGGTTGCGAGCAGGAGAAGAAGGGAGAGAGAGAGAGATCTGAACTTGGCCCCTCAATTTATAGGGCCCAGGGGCTTCCCGTCTCTCGGGGCGGCCCTTGACCCTGAGTCCCAAGTGATTGGACTTGTTCCCAATCACTGGGTTCGATATGCTCCAATAATGGGGCGATTCCTCGATCGGGGGGTGGTCGTTCACCTGTCTTTGTTTTGGCCACTGCTGGCGCCGAGAGGTCTGGCCCGGCATTCAATTGCTAATATGTTGCAATTGTTCCCGGGGATAGCCGATTAAACTGCAGATGTCTGTGTTGATGTGCTGCTAATGGTCGCAGGTATCGATCTGGGCCGACTTCCCCAGAGCCGAATACGCTATTCTGTCTGCAGCTGTCCGTTTGTGTCCTGTTGGCTGCTTTTCCCATCAGCCTTTTCGGTTAGCCATTTTATATCGGGTTTTGGCCAAATTAATTGGGAATCAGCCATTTTAGGTGGCTACAGTGTGCATGACAGTTACATCCCTGCAGTCACAGATCCCTGACATTTTTGAGGGTCACCCCAGGCTGCATGGATGGCATGTCGGGGACAAGGGATATCCCTGAAGTAAACAAAACCAGAAAATACTGGACAATCTCAGCAGGTCTGACAGCATCTGTGGGGAGAAAAGGGAGCTAACATTTTGAGTCTGGATGACTCTTCCTCCCTGAGGTCTTGGCTGAGGATGCCAGTGCAAAGCCAGAGACTGCAGCAGAGGGCCGGTACAACAAAGCTCACAGTACCACCCGGTCCGTGATAGTGCGGCGCACTGGCCTCCTGAAGATGTGTTTCCAGTGGGGCCCTCCAGAACAGCCCCCAGAGGGTCTCCCGCATGATGGTGGATTGTTCTAGCCTACATATCCTGGCTCTGCATCAGGGCTCCGAGCTTCATAGTAGGACCTGGAAGATTGGCACGTGTCTTCGGATGAGGAGGACATTCAGGAGGGAGTTGAGGACGAGGCCGCTGAGGATCTGGAAGATGGAGGCTAGGCAGGGGCAAGGGTGCGCATGGGCAGGAGGGCTCGGGATGCCCTCATTGCCTCATCTAACTCATCAGCGTGCTGTGGCTGGGGAGTCCTTGAGTTCCCGCTGTCCAGTCAATGCAGGAGGATGATGATAACTCACAGTGAGGAATCGTCTGCGTCGCTCCTCAGCTATTGCTTATGTCTAACTCCGGTCTCTCTGAAGCCAACCCGTTGACTCCCCAAATCATGTGTGAGTGAGGTTCAGAGCTTGGCTCTGGAGGGAGATTAGGGATGAGGGTCTAGGGTTCACTGAATCATGCCTGAGTCCTATCAGTGCGAAGGAAACATTTGTAATGAATGGGCAAGACCGTCTGCCTGATAGTGAGGGCGAACGAGAAAAACTTTGTCCTGATGGGAAGAAGCCTTCTGCCACTGGGACAAAGGTTAAAGAATGTGAAGCGATAAGGTGCTGAGCAACAATAACATTTAATTAACTGACAAGTGCAGATGGAACAAATGATAATGACCCCCAAATAGCTGTGTCCAACTTCACCCGTATCCACGCTGTGCCCCTACAACACCTTAGCGGACATCTTCTGGAGGATCAGTTCCTGGAGGGCCCCAGCCTACATTCAGGTGACACAATGTCCCATGGCACAGTGGTTAGCACTGCTGCCTCACAGCGCCAGAGACCCCAGTTCAATTCCGACCTCAGGTTATTGTCTGTGTGGAGTTTACACGTTCTCCCAGTGTCTGCGTGGGTTTCCTCCGGGTGCTCCGGTTATCTCCCACAGTCCAAAGATGTGCAGGTTAGGTGGATTGATCATGCTAAATTGCCCCTAGGCGGGGTTACATGGATAGGATGCGGTATTGGGCCTAGGGTTGGTGCAGACTTGATGGGCCAAATGGCACTGTAGGGTTTGTAAGTGTTTGGGGCGGAACGGTAGCACAGTGGTTAGCATTGTTGCTTCACAGCGCTAGGGATCTTGGTTTGATTCCCGGCTTGGGTCACTGTCTGTACGGAGTCTGCATGTTCTCCCCGTGTGTGTGTGGGTTTCCTCCGGGCGCTCCGGTTTCCTCCCACAGTCCAAAGATATGCAGATTAGGTGGATTGGCCATGCTAAATTGTCCAAAAAGGTTAGGTGGGGTTACTGGGATAGGATGGAGTGTGGTCTTAAGTAGGGTGCTCTTTCCAAGGCCTGGTACAGACTCGATGGGCCGAATGGCCTCCTTCTGCACTGTAAATTCTATGACACTGGTGTTGCTGCATTACCTTGTTCTGCCCATTGCGTCCCAAGTTACGCCAGTCTCAGGAAGGGAGAATTCAGATTGTCTCAGAGGTGGAAGGCACCGGAATGTGCTCCAGGGGACCTTCCTCATTCTGGGTGCTCATCGGCCCCTGGGTTGCTCCATGGGACAGAGAGGAGGCTGCAGTGAGCTCCTGAAGCCTCAACGTCATCTGACGTTGCCAGTCTGGAAGGCCCACCATGGTGTGCGCCATGCAGTCGAACCCTTCAGCCTTGGTCCTCAGGGACTCAGCCATGCTTTGGAGTTCTCCCATCATGGATCTAACCTTTTGTCCCAGGCTTTCCCTGCAAACACCACCCTTGCAGTGTTGGCCTGGGTGCCATGCATTGCCGGCAACATCTCCTATGACAGAAGGCTTTAAGACTCCTCTATTCGGCCTTGCAGTTACAGGAATGCCGCTGACATCCTGTCCTGCTATTCCTGGCTCTGCTTTTGTATCTTCAGCAGCTAAGGATGAACATGTCCAGAGGCACGGCATCTGGCTGGGGCACGACTGAGTCCTGGGAACCAAGAGACCTCCAACTCTCCGATCCTTGGGACGCCCGTGCCTCCACCTGATGTGCATTGGAAAGGTGACGGAAGGTGGAATGCAGAGAGGAGAAAAGAGCACTCACCCGGGCAGACTGGTCATTCATTTTGTTTTCTACACTGAACACAGTTTTCCTCGTGTCTGTGTGGGTTTCACCCCCACAACCCAAAGATGTGCAGGTTAGGTGGATTGGCCACGTTAAATTGCCCCTTAATTAAAGAATAATTGGGTACTCTAGATTTAAAAACAAGTACACGGAACACCCGTCCTCTTGGTCAGGCTACTGGCACTGACCAGTGCTGCGACTGTCTCCCAGGCGGGATTTGTCACCTTGCTAGAGGGCCTCCTGCCAGAATGCATGTATATTGTTTCCTGCTCTCCTCCACGGTATCCAGAAAATGGCTGAGGACCCCCTCTGAGAATCGAGGGGCAGTTTTCTTCACAACCATCCTAGAATTGGCTTGAATGACAGCAAGTGCTGAGGAACCATTTAAATGCAGCGCCTCCTTGATTGACTCAAGTGACCCCTGGAGCGGGTGAATCAGGCGCTGTTTTTCATGTGGGGAAAAAACACTTTTCAAAGTGGCTTAAAATTGCGGTATGGATCATGCTGCTGGGACTGGCGGGATTCATACAGTTTTTCTCACCAAAATTGACACTTTCCAACTTTTTGGAATACTCCACCCAATGGCTTTGATCTTCCTAATATATAGTTGAAGAGCATTTCTGCTCATCCAGTACTGGATGTTAGACATGTAATCTGACAATTTAGGGAGGTTGGAAGGGTTCAGAGAGGTGGTAGGAAGGTGGAGCTGCATGTCATCAGTGAACCTGGTGAAACTGAAATGGTGTTTCCAGATGATGTTGGCAAGAGGCAGCAGGTGGATGAGGAATAGGAGGCAGCCAAGGGTAGATTCTTGGGGGATGCCAGGAGGACCATTCTGGGAGTAGGAAGAAAAGCCATTGCAAGTGACTCCCTGGCTATGAATGGATAAATGAGAACAAACCCAGTCCCACCCAGCTGGACAACTATGAATAGAGGTCATAGGAGAATGGTGAGGTCACTAATGACAAGGACTTGGTGTAACATAGCCATTATTATATCAATACGAATAATACCTTTAATAAATCTTTTGGAAAATCCTTCCCATCATTGAGGCCATCCAGATTAGAAATAAACTGCTGGCATGACATCTTTTTTCCAATATTCTGAAATACACAGATATAATAAAATACATTTTAACCGGATAATACCAGACAAAACATTATTTGAAATAAACAAATAAAGCTTAAGATATGTAATTCAGGTATTAAGAATGAAAACAATAAATTCACATAAAAACAAAAGGAGTTGCTATGAATTTTTTTAAAATCTGAATATAAACCTCCATAATAAATGGGGTAGAAAGACTTATCTGAGAGCAGATGCAGGAGCTTTGAGTAGAGTTGCAAAGATAAAAGGGGAAACGGAAGACAAACTAGATGGGATAAAAGTACTAAGCAATAATATTAGGTACTGAAGTGTCCACGGATGAAAGTCTGAAGCACTAGGAATAAAATTGGAGAACAGGGGAGTCAACTATTAAGGCAAGGCACAATGCCATAGTTTTGGCAGAAACTTGGCTTCAGTTAGGGCAGTGCTGGGAACTGCATATTCCTGCTGTAAAATTTTCACAAGAGATGAAGAATTCAAAGGCAAAGGATCAGTGCCATAGCTAATGACAATGTTATAGCTTTGAAAATAAAAGGATATTAGTGAAGGTAGTGTTCAGTAAAGTTCTCACCAGATTTTATTTTTCAATTGAAGGAGTAATTTTACTCATGCTTGCCCAGAAAAATATGAACATGGCTAATGAAAACTGGGGGTGGAATTTAATACAGTTCACAGGCGAGGGACTGTAGAATTGGGAGGGAAGGCAGGATATGGAGAATGCCTGTAGCCTTCCTGATCCTGTCCAATTCAAATGAGGGGAGGGAAGGTGTGGGCACACCTTCTCAGAGGTCAATTGAGGTCATTAAGTAGCCAATTAAGGACAACTTGAGAGCATCTTTCCATCACCACTGGTATTCCAGCAGTGGTAGGGGTGGTTTCTCCACCATATGAGGAGATCACCCTGTAAAAATTGGAAAATCCCTGTGGGCTCAGGCACCAACTGACTAACAACCCCACGCTGGGGCCTACTTTACTGACTCCAGTGAGCCTGATTGCACTTACCTGGGTTCTAGGGCCTGCTCAATCTTGCTGGTACTGACTGAATGCAGACCCAACAGTGGCCACTACACCTGGTGGTACTGATGGCACTAAAGGGCTGCCAGCACTCCGATTGGCTGGTAGCTCTTGGGACTCCATGGAACAGCTCTGGTGAGGTTGAACCCAGCTTTTTGGCAGACTGTGGGGCCACTGCTGGTGGCATTAATTCAGCCCTGGAACTTGATAAATCATGGACCTCCCCTCCAACTACTAAGGAAAGTTAGTGATGAAATAGTAGCAATAGGTCCAAAGATTCTAGTCTGGAGGACGATAAGTTTTACAACTTGCTCACAATATGGACTGGGGCTATGGCGGAAAATTATTTAGACTCAAGTCAGCTATAAGAAAACGGAGAGGAAATATATCAAGGAATATGATCCAGGGACAGGCAGGTTAGGTGGGGTTACAGGGATAGAGCAGGGGAGTAGGTAGGGTGCTCTTTCAGAGGGTTGGTGCAGACTCGATGGGCCAAATGGCCTCCTTCTGCACTGTCGGGATTCTACGATTTTATGATTAGTTAGTGCTTTAAAATATTGATGAAATAGGAACAGACACTCCAATTATAAAAGGTCAGATCACTCTTGACTAATTTAAATACGAATATACAAATTGGGATCAGGATTAGGCTATTCTGGCCCTTGAGCCTGCCCTGCCATTAAGATCATGGCTGACTGAATTGTAATCTCAACCCCATATTCCCACTTACGCCGATAACCTTTCGCAACCTTGCTTATTAAGAATCTATCTAACTCGGTCTTAACAATATTCCGAGCCTCTGATTCCATTCCCATTTGAGCAAAGGAGTTCCATTTTTTTTCATCTCTTAAATGGATGACCCCCTTTTTTAAAAAACAAGTTCTAGATTCTCACACAATCTAGTTCTAGATTCTCTAACAAGAGGAAATATCCTCTCCACATCCACCCTGTCCAGACCGCTCAGGATATTATGGGCTGGATTCTCTGATTTTGAAGTGCTGGTGCCAGCGTGGGAACCGGGGCTTTTTACGACAGAAGAAATGGCGCAACAGCTGCACCGATCCAGCTCCTATAAATGGGAGAGCACCATTGGCACGCAATCAATTCCATGCAAAACGGTGGCAGTCAACAAAATGGCTGGAAGGAGAGCAACGCCATGGTTCAGGCACGCTGAGCTGGACACCCTCCTGGACTCCGCGGAGTAGAGAAGGATAACCCTGTAACCCGGCCCAGGAGGAAGGCCGCCAGGCGCCGCCATTTACCGTGCCTGGGAGCAGGTGGCAGAGACGGTCAGTGCCGTGGCCACCGCCCCTCACCCCCCCCCCCCCCCCCCGCACCCCAGAAGGCTGCACACAACCACCGGGAGCAGGAGAAGACTGGAGGGGGACCACCAGAACTGCAGTCCCTCACCAGGCCCTAGCAGAGCGCATTGGACGTGGTCGGGGGCCCGGAGGAAAGGGAGGTCACCGAGGTGGAGTTCGGCGGCGGGCGCGGAAGTGAGACCTTGCTTAGTTGCAGATCCCCACGACACAGATGTGGACCCGCTCGCCCCCCACTCCTCCAGCCCGCTGTCTAATCATTCATGTTGTCTTGTCTTAAAAGAGCTACCGGAGATGGTGCCGGTCCATGCGGAGTCCCCTGCTCCCAGCCAGTGCCCCCCACTAGTGGGGAGAGCAGCCCAAACACCAGCCCCCCACCTGAGACTCAGGACACCCCGGAGCTCGGGTCAGAGGATGACAATGTCACAGTTGTCGCCTACACCAGCCATCATCCCAGAGACATTCGTGAAGAGGTTCCTGGGACACTCTCCGGTACGCACCACACATCGCATCCAGTACAGGAGATGGAGGTAGGAGCAGCTGAGGGGTGGAGCGATCGGAAGGCAGGCTGGCCCCAGGAACCAGCTGCCATCGAAATGGATCCCGGGCGTTTGGAACATCCAGTCTCAGCCACAGTGCAGATGTAGCCAGAGGTCCAGGAACCACAAGAGGAGATGACGGCAGGCAACCAGCACCTGAAGGCGCAGGTGGGGGAGTCCATCCGCATACAAGAGCAGGGGTGGTGCCGGGAATGCGTGCCACCCAGGCCGACACCGCACGGGTGCCGTTCACGGTGGACGCATTGGGGACGGCGGTTCCGGCTATGGATCAAGGCCTGGGGCAATCTGTGCAGGCAGTGGCCGAGGCCCAGGACAGGGCTGTCCTCTCACAGGCAGCCAAGTGCCAGACCCACCTGGACTTTGCAGAGGCCCTCCTAAGCATGGCCCAGTCTCAGCAGGCCATGGCTGGGAAAGTCGGTGGCATTGCCCAGGTGCTGGCCGGCGTTTCACAGACACTGGGCGGGGTGGCCCAGTCCCAGAGGGAGGTGACCCAGACCGAGAGGGAGGTGGCCCAGTCACTGGCTGATGTGATTTCTTAAATGTTTTCTTTTCTTTATCTTTTCATCTTGCAGGGATTTTATAAGATAGGCACTGCATCCAGGAAGGCATTCTGAGATGATCATGTTCAGTGCAGCCTGATTGGCCATATCAAAAGTACGCCACCAAATATTTCTACAAGTCCTGATACAGGCCATAAGACATAGGAGCAGAATTAGGCCACTTGGCCCATCGAGTCTGCTCCGCTATTCACTCATGGCTGATATTTTCTCATCCCCATTCTCCTGCCTTCTCCCCATAACCCCTGATCCCTTATTAATCAATATCATTGTCACAGGCAATGTCATATCAGAGTATAAGGAAAGAAAAGACAGATGTGGAACTGTGCCACTTGCTGCGGGGAAACTTGGGAATTCCCATGCAGCATAATGATATCCAGCGGTGTTAATGGGTAACACTTGTTTGAAACTTGCTTTTCCTTCCTTGCAAGCGTGAAGAGGACAACCTTTTGTGCAACCACCTCAGAAAATAGTGCAGGAAACTGATGGAAGCAGTCCAGCAGTTCAAGGTCACATTCTCCTTCTAGCTCCCTGTACCTAGAGTCTCAGAAAAAAATGTTGAATTTGAGATGGTTCTTAAGGTTCTGCAAAGGCTTTCCAAATTTTATCAGTGACCTATGACATTCCCTGTTCAACCATGGTTATCCCTTTAAATTTCATTTGATCGCAATTTTTCACTGCATGTGCTCCCAACATCTGTCCAAATCTTCACGTGAAGCTGTCGCACATATGCTAAATATGGAAATTTAATTTCAAACAACATAATTCCATTTAGGTCTGTCTAAAAGCCACCAATAACCATTCCGCTACAATATATGTTAAGGTACAAATACTTCTTTAAAAAAATAATTAACACCTTTAAGAGTTGAGCTGCACATTATTTGCCCCTCTCTACCCGTGGATTTCCAGTACCAGGTAGAATTTTATTGGTAGAACTAATGAGCCCAATCTTGTAAAATCCTGAGATCGAACTAGCACATGTTGATAAATGATCCACTGTCATCTCAATTCCTTTCATTGAAGTACCATAAACAGAATATATTCCACACTTATTCTGACCAGCTCATTTATTATTTTGGTGTTGATCATTCTTTGCAACTATTTGTGATTTAAAGACATGGGGCGAGATTCAGCGATCCCACTGCACCCGGCGTGGATCCGGGCGCAGCGGGTGAATCGCAAGAGAGCCCCAAATTGGGTTCCACGTCGAGCGCTGGGCCGATCGCGGGTCGCCGGGCGCGATCTACCCGGCGCAATCTGGATATTTAAATAAGCATGTGAGGCCTCACCAGCGCGCTGTATAATATTGATTCATACCATGAACCAGGTGTAACAAAACCTCAGGGATCTCGCAGCCCATTAGAGACCAAGTGTCAGGGACAGGGCAGGGTGGAATGCTGGCACGCCCCCTGGAACCCTGACAGTGCCATGGTGCCCGTGTTCCAGATTGGTGTTGCCAGAGTTCGGGCCTGGAGGCCTTGCCAATTGGAGGGGAGGTGTGAGGTGGTTTCCCAGGGGTCACAATAAGGTTGGGTGTTGAGGGGGGGGGGGGAGGCAGAATGAGGAGGGAGGCAGAAAAGGCAGGGGGGCTGAAAGGGGGTGGAAAACGTGCTTAAAGTTTGTCTGCTGAATCGAGCCCATAGAACATTTGTAAAACTACTTCTAATGATTATTATATAGTGCAAAGAAATTGAACACTAAGGGTAGAATTGAATGCCCTCCCCTGAGGCAAATTTGGTAGTGAGAGTGACATTTATTGGATGGGAGGGTGGAAGATGGGGTGATTAACAATGGGGCCGGAAAAGCTTGTGGATGGCCTTCCCACCCCGGCACTAACTGAGCCCCTTAAGTGGGCAATTAATATCATCTAATATTTCAGCCAGTGGGTATGCCCCCAAATATTTACATTAAATTTCACCCCAAAAGTATTTTTCAAAATATCATACTATACTATGGATTTGGTGGACAGATGGTGTCGGAAATAAATTGCCACAATATCATAATCATAGGGCCTGGATTCACATTTTCAACATGCCAGAAATTCATCCGAAATATTAGGTTTCTACCACAGGTTTTTGAAATAATTTTATGAAACTGAAGTATTTTGAACTTTTCAGTAATTTTTCAATTGGAAGCTTTTCTTTCAAATGGGCACATTTCAACATAACCAAATTTTAATTACATACAATGCTAAACAAAAGCGTACTTCCATATTATGTGCAGATATTAGAGGATAAAGGATGCATTAAATGTATAGGAAAGTATATTTTAAAAATCCACACAAAATTGTCCTCAAATGGATGCAAATATCACTTTCAGTTATAAGATCATACTTCGTAGAGTAGCATTCTGATGACCAAGGGTAGGTTTTTTGCCCACCAGAGCTGAGAAACAGATAATTTTAATAAATGCACCAACTGGAAAATTGATTCTGAAGCACTCCTCCAGGTGTTGGAAGGCAAATAAAAGAATGCGGGTTGAAGCCTATACTCATTGGGCCAACCCTCTCAGTTGGGATTTATAATTAACACTGGGAAAAAGTGGTGGTGAAGACGAGAACCTGCTGAGGTTAGAGAAATTAACTTTAAAAATTCAACTGCAAACAAATGTTGACATGTGTAATTTACACATGGTAACTTAAATTTCACATATTCAACCAAATTACAAATGTTATGCAATATATTTCTCAAAGATAGCTATTTTGGCATGTCTAAAAATTCTTACACTTGCACTCAAATGAAATTTAATTAAAATATCACTTGGATTGCACCATGCAGGGGAATGTAAATGAATGATTGAATGAGTGAATAGGTCATGATAACTGTCGACTGCGACATTAAATATTCTGTGGCTAAATAAAAAAACAGAACAATTTGGAGTTGATATGATTATTAGATGTAAAAGTATAGCCAAAAAGCAGTACGCATGCGGGGAATGTGTGCAAAACCAAAAAGTAGTGTAAGAAACGTAACTTACTGTATTAAAAGCGCACATTACAAATTACGTAGCTCATTGATCAGTGTTGTGTTGTAACCAATGCATTCATACAGGTTGTTCTAACCCACGTTAATTTATTCTGTTTCGCTACAATCCTTAGTTATTGCCTCAATTGGTATTTTAATTCACCAGCATAAAACTTATATTGATGCTGCCTAAAGTAGCTGTAGCCCCAATACTACATTTTCTTTTTTAAAATAAATTTACAGTACCCAATTCTTTTTTTTTCAATTATGGGGCAATTTAGCGTGGCCAATCCAGCTAACCTGCACATGTTTGTGTTGTGGGGGTGAGACCCACGCAGACACAGGGAGAATGTCTAAACTCCACACGGACAGTGACCCGGGGCCGGGATCAATCCCGGGTCCTCGGCGGCGTGAGACAGCAGTGCTAACCACTGCGCCACCATGCTGTCCCTACCAATACTACATTTTCTACTAAGTGGGAAGAGTCATAAATGATTGAGAAGAATATTGCCCTCATACATGTTTAGCGTCAGTCAAAAGTACTTTAAAGTACAATTCAGGAAATGTCCTCAAAAATTGCGACTCTCAAGGAAACATTTACAAAATTTTATACAAGTACTGATTTGCTGTTAAATTGTATACTAGTAGCATAGCTACTTCAATTATGCTTCAGTTTGTAACAGTTTAGAGACCTGTCCTAACTTATTATTTACCAGAAAAGAATTTCTCTCTGGTCTTATTTTTCCACCCTGCAGTTATATGAGAATCGTGGTAACTTAACCTGGACACTTCAGTGGATGACTTAGGTTTGCAGTTCCAACCAAATGTCCAGCACCAAAAACACAATCATGGCCGGTTTAGCATAGTGGGCTAAACAGCTGGGTTGTTATGCAGAACAAGGCCAGCAGCGTGGGTTCAATTCCCATACCGACTTACCCGAACAGGTGCCAGAATGTGGGCTAGACAGCTGGTTTGTGATGCAGAACAAGGCCAGCAGCGTGGGTTCAATTCCCATACCGGCTTCCCCAACAGGCGCCGGAATGTGCTTTTCACAGTAACTTCATACTTGTGACAATAAAAAATTATTATGTTATTGATTCAATAGGAACATTCTCTGCTACCTAGCTAAACTATCACAGAACATGGAATTTGAACACGCGATTTTATGGAATTTGGAAGAAGTAAATGTTTATGAGATGGAAAGAACAAGATGGTTGCATTAACTTCAACAATCATGCACTGAGCAGAACTACACTTACCACCTGAGACACCAAATATAGGATCCAGGACAAAGCAGGAAATCAGAAAGGATACAAAGGTAAAAGAAAAAGTTAGTATCTAACATGCAGCTGGTAGGAAGTTCCCTAATGGAGGTTACCAGATCTAGTGGAGGCTAGGGAATATCAATGCAATGTTACATACTCCCTATTGCACTTAGCTCACAACAGATTACAAGCATCAATTTTATGCAAGATTATTGGAAGTATATGATAGGGAAATGCGAGACAGCACACGTAACATTACAAACTGTTCCCTGCCATCCGTCAAAGCATTAACGATAACCATTAAAAGATCAGAAAAACATAAGAAAGATCCGAGGCGTGAAAATTTGGCCTGTCGGAGTTTATATAATAAATATTCCAATTTACCCAGCTTTGCTTTCAACTGCATTCAACACTCCTAAATTATTTTAATTGTATTCTTAACTGAGAGATTATTCCAAATGGAAATCACCCATGAAAGAAAATACAATTTTCTTAGATTTTGGTTGAATATTCCACACTTTAAGCTGATGTTCTCTTGACCCATTTGCCTGACATGTCTTAAAGTAATATTCTGGGTTACTGTACCTATATATCTTCAATTTTATATACATTTATCCAGTATCTTTGTAATATTTTTGAATTTAACATTTTCTAATGTTGTCTCATAGCTCAACCCCTTTTTCCTTTGGGATCATTCCTATTCTTTTCCTATTCCTATTTATATCCTCCACCAAACCTACAAATAGATCAAAGTGTGGTCTGAACAGTGCATTTTAATTTTCTCAGACCTACAGTGCATATTCTGGTTATGAATTCCAATATTCTATTTACTTCTCTATATTTTCTACAACTGAAAGTAGCAAATCTACTGCCGTTTGCAGGTCCCATTTCCAAGAACCCCATGCTGTTGGTACTAATCTGACCCACACGATCGTCCAGCTAACTGACACTCTAAGGAGTCTGAGTGGCTGTGGCAAAGTACACTTTCACATGTGTGTTATAGCATGGAGCTATGGACAGTGATTGTAGAGGCTCCAATTTCTTTCTATTATACACTTGCCCAGGAATCCGTTCCACTTTAACTACCTGCCATCGGCATATGATGGAAGAAGTTACAAGTTGATAGGTATTTAGCCGGGTCATGAATGCACCTTCTTTAGCCAAGGAATGTGACTTGAACCCAGAGCTTCTGGCTCAGAAGACAGGACTCTATTCGCTGCACCAGAAGGCCATATATTCCCTGATTACTTATGAGAATCAAGTCGTCGGTTGTTCCGTGTGAAACCGCACAGTAAAAAGCAGTCATGCACCGTATCTATTGGTTCATGTTCTTCGCCAAACCAGTATTTCAGCATTTATAGTTGATCATACAAAGTCGTGCATTGGGCACAATTTTACGGTCTCCCAGTGGTGGTTTTGTAGGCTCATAAATCTGCTCACAAATGCTATGTCCCTATCAAGGGAGTCAAGGGTCATGGGGGCAAGCAGGAAAGTAGAATTGGGGCCACAATTAAATCAGCCATGATCTTATTGAATGGCGGAGCTCGAAGGGCTGAATGGATGGATTTGCTTATTGTCATGTGTACCGAGGTACAGTGAAAAGTATATTTTCTGCGTGCAGCTCAAACAGATCAATTAGTACATGAAAAGAAAAGAAAATAAATAATAGGGCAACTCCAGCTCTCAAGTCCGATGTTCCTAGGTCCTATGAGTCCATTGTTGCTAACTTTTGGTTGGCTCTTAAATGTTGCTCGTTGTGTCTTTCCTTAATTTGCTCTGTTTCTATAACCTTTGCTCTAGAGTCGCCAGGTATCTTTTTGATACTACCATGAGGTTCAAGTTCAAGTACTGATCAATAACTCACTACACCAATTAGTAAGTTTCAAATCAAAACACATTTATTATACACAGTCAATCACTACTCATGCATAAAACTCTACTTACTAGACTATCTCTAACACTAAAAGGCCTATACTTAGCTTTGGAACTGGCCCACCAGGTCATGGGAACAAATGGCCTTTCGTTCGATTCTGAGTCTGCAGGATTCAAAGCTAGTATGGACTGGTAGCTAGGAGCGCTTATCTCGTAGCGAGCGTTGACTGGAGACTTACTTGGTTGATGCGGCAGCTAGGCAGGTCACTGTCAAGGGTTGTTTCGAGCTGCTGAGTGACCCTGCCAAGAAGGACGAATTGAACTTGGGGACTCTATTTTATAGTCCCCAGGGGCTTCACGCCATTTGGGGCGGACCCCGTATCTGGTTCCAAGTGATTGGACTACGTTCTGATCACTTGGATCGATTTCTCCAATACTGGAGCTGTTCCCTGATCACTGGATGGTTTCTAAGTGTCCGTTGGCCTTCCTTTGTCTTGGCTCCTGCTGGTGCCGAGGAGTCTGGCTTGGCCTTGTTTACCTTAAATGTTTCCAATTGTTCCCGGGGATCGGTCATTAATATGCAGATGGTTGTTAGTTTCAGCTCTGTCTGGGTTTCTGCAATTTCTAACACAGGAAACTTTACACCTGCTAGTTTTTCCTGGCTTGACTGAATTTCCCTGCATTCTTTGCGGATCTCCATTTTAAGTCGGGAAGTGGCCAACCCAGGTGGCTACAGCATAGAAATTCCAGGATGGTCTTTGTGCCACCCTCCCGTCCGCAGTTTTACATTGGGTGTGGGGGGGGAGCCTAGGCCTAGCCATTTTTCCAGAATCTTACTACCGAAGTTAAGCTAACTGGCCTATAATTTCCCACTTTTTGCCTACCTCCTTTTTTAAACAGTGGTGTCACGTTTGCTAATTTCCAATCCGCCGGGACCACCCCAGACACTAGTGAATTTTGGTAAATTATCACGAGTACATTTGCAATTTCCCTAGCCATCTCTTTTAGTACCCTGGAATGCATTCCATCAGGGCCAGGAGACTGATCTACCTTTAGCCCCATTAGCTTGCCCATCACTACCTCCTTAGTGATAACAATCTTTTCAAGATCCTCACCTGTCATAGCCTCATTTCCATCAGTCACTGGCATGTTATTTGAGTCTTCCACTGTGAAGATCGACCCAAAAAACCTGTTCAGTTCCTCAGCCATTTCCTCTTTCCCATTATTAAATCTCCCTTCTCATCCTCTAAAGGACCAATATTTACCTTAGCCACTCTTTTTTGTTTTCTATATTTATAGAAACTTTTACTATCTGTTTTTATATTCTGAGCAAGTTTACTCTCATAATCTATCTTACTCTTCTTTATAGCTTTTTTAGCAGCTTTCTGTTGCCCCCTAAAGGTTTCCCAATCCTCAAGTCTCCCACTAATCTTTGCCACTTTGTATGCTTTTTCCTTCAATTTGATACTCTCCCTTATTTCCTTAGATATCCATAATCGATTTTCCCTCTTTCTACAGTCCTTCCTTTTTGTTGATAAAAACTTTTGCTGAGCACTGTGAAAAATTGCTTGGAAGGTTCTCCACTGCTCCAGGCATCTCGGTAGGCCTGGTCCAGCTGGAAGGTTATATGACTGGGTGCCTGGGCATAAAGAGCATCCGTCACCTCTCAGATGCAGCAGTGCACGGAAGATTGTGATATGCCACACAGGACCCCACTCGAACCCTGGAATGACCCGGTAGCATGAATTTTCAGGGCTGCAGTGACCTTCAAGCCCACCGGGTGTCCGCGAGGACATGGAACAGGTGCCACACCATCTCCCTGCTGAGAGCAGTCTTCTGCGCCACATAGTGTCCGTCAGCTTATTGAATGACCACCGCCGCCTGTACACTTTGGGTCAGCGTTGGCCTCCCTTCTGGGTCCCTCCTCAGCCTTATGGGCAGCCAGGCCTTCAGGGTGTGCGGCGGCCCAGCATAATCTTTTAAATCAATTAAATTATACTTCAATACCAGCCAGGCCATCTCTGCAGGTGATTCAAACTTTAACCAAGAAGAGGAAAACTTCAAAAACAAGCACAACAGCACCAGCAGCCAGAATGAGTAATTGCATCAACTGACCTGTAAGTAGTTCACAATCCTTTTAAATAGTGCTGATGGTGGCAGGGGTTGGGGGTGGTGGGGGTCGGTTCCTTCATTTCATTTCACATGTGTCCAGTTGTGCAAAATTAAGGCAGGATGTAGACTGAAACATGGAATTTGAAAATGGCAGCGTTGGGGTCAAATCTGGACAACAGACTGACTGAAGTCATAATTTGTTTTGCATGTTACTGCCGCTGATAGTTGCATGTGTGCAACCCCCTTTACCAAGATGGAATCTACCACACTGCTCATTGCCGGTCTGCTTGCACATCGCTGACCCCATGTATTACCATTGGGAGGCAATATAGTGCCTAATAAATGGGTGCTGCACAGTCTAATTTCTCCCTCACTGACTCTCATTCCAAGATTTTATTCACATATTAATTTGTTCTGTTAGGAAAATATATGGGGCAAAACTCTCCGTTATCGGCGCAAAGTCCGCCGATCGGCGCAAAAAACGGCGCAAATCCGACCGGCGTCAGCCCGCAAAAATCGTCGCGAAGTCTCCGGCCCGAAATGGGCTAGCAGCGACGTGACGGGATCCACGCTTGCTCACGTCGTTCACGCCGTGCAGCGTCATACACGCCGCATGGCGTGACGGCTCATAAGGACGCGCTGCTCCCCCCCCCCCCCACCCGACCGGAACACCCGACCGGATGGCCGGCCGCCGCTCAGCCCCGAGGTTCCAGTCACGGGATGTGGAAGCGCTCCTGGACGCAGTGGAGCAGAGGAGGGAGGCCCTGTATCCCGGGCACGGCCGCAGAGTTGCCCCATGCCACAGCCGGCGTCTGTGGAGGGAGGTGGCAGAGGCCGTCACCGCTGTGGCCCTGACACCACGGACAGGCACCCAGTGCCACAAGAAGGTGAACGACCTCGTCAGAGCAGGCAGGGTGAGCCTCCCCCCCCCCCCGCCCGATATCCATATCCCCCCTCCCCCATATCCCCCCTCCCCCATATCCCCCCTCCCCATATCCCCCTCCCTCATATCCCCCCTCCCCCATATCCCCCCACCCCCCATCCCCATATCCCCCCTCCCCCATATCCCCACCTCCCCCATATCCCCCCTCCCCCATATCCCCAAGCGAATCCAGCCCTAACCTTAACCTCTGCAATACACGCGCAACCGATGGCGTGCATTCATGTACCTGTCTAACACTGTTGCCTTTTACCCCTGCCACCACCCCCCACAGGAGAAGCGCGCACACAACACCAGGGAGCATGTGAGGACTGGAGGAGGCCCCGCTGATGAGAGGCCACTGACCGAACACGAGGAAAGAGCCCTGGAACTGGCTGGCGGACCCAAGGACCAGGAGGTTGCTGATGCAGAGGTCGGGCGCGTACTAGCAAGTGAGCCACCGACAGCCCGTCCCCATATCCCCCCTCCCCTATATCCCCCTCCCCCATATCACCTGATCACTGCCTGCGTGTCTAACCATGCATGCTTCATTGTGTATCGCAGGAGCAAACGTCAAGGCACCCATCCCCGCAGATGCAGACCGCCCGCAGGATGCCCCTCGGAGGCCACGGGAGACGGAGAGACCCGGACCCTCCGGCATGCGACGCCCGCAGGATGTCCCTTGGAGACCACGGGAGACGGAGACCTGGAGCAACAGGGAGACGACGCCCCCGTCACGTGCGGGTGTGACGACACAGGCGTGTGCCACCCAGCGACGAGAGGAGCAGCCACAGGCCCCCGTCACAGCCGAGCCAGGACACCACTACCCAGGACACCACTACCCAGGACACCACTACCCAGGACACCCCTACCCGGGACAGCACTACCCAGGAAGACGAAATACCGGACAGTGACACAGAGTGGATGGGTGGAGACGAACCCCCACCCCAAAGTGCCATGGACTCAGAGTGGGACGAAGAGCACGACACAACGCCACTGCTGTCACCAACACCCTCCACCATCGCAGAAACACTCACCTTGGTTGGGCACTTTAGTGATGAGGCGTCTGGTACACTCACTGGTGCGCACAACAGCCGTCCCGGTACAGCAGGTGGAGGTAGGAGCAGCAGAGGGGCCGGGCGGTCAGAGGGCAGCCCAGCCCAAGCGAAAATCTGCCGTCCAGATGGATCCCGGGTTCCTGGAGTTACCACAGCCACCCATAGATCCGATGCAACCACCGAACCGGAGACGAGCGAAGAGGGCGACGGCCGGCTTGCGGCGGCTGCAGTCGCAGGTGGAGTCCACCCGCGTCCAGGAGCTGGGAGTGGTGCCGGTCATACGTGCCACCCAGGCCGACACCGCACGGGTGGCGTCAGCGGTGGAGGCAATGGGTGCGACGGTGTCAGACATGGGGAACGGTTTGCGAGGCCTGGGGCTTTCCGTGCAGGCGGCGTCTGTGGCCCAGGACATGGCTGCCCTCTCACAGGAGGCGATGAGCCAGTGCCAGCGCCAGATGGCAGAGACGCTCAACGCCATGGCCCAGTCTCTGCAGGCCATGGCCCAGTCTCAGCAGGCCATAGCCCAGTCTCTGCAGGCCATCGCTGAGGGCATCGGCGCCATTGGCCATGTGCGAGCCGGCGTCCCACAGTCACAGACAGGGTTTGCCAATCCCCTGGGCTCCATGGCTGCAAACCTGCAGACCCCTGTCGATACCAGCACGGGCCTCCAGGACTGGCAGCGCCAGATGTCGGGGGGACGTCGGATGGCCAGTCCGTTCGCATCACCCACCCATGTAGAGGCCTGGGGGCCTCGGGCACCCCGAGGGAGGAGGAGGTGCTGTGGTCCATCCCGGGTCCCCCTGTAGGGGAGGTCCCGGAACACCCCGACACCTCGGACTCCCCGCCCTTCCGTCACAGGTGCATCGGGTGGGCAACGGGCAGGACAGGCTGGCAGCTCGCCATCCCAGTCGCCCGGGCCGCAGCCTGGCCCATCTAGGCCAGGACGCCCCAGGAAACGGCCGCCAAAGGGATCCAGTGTCAGAGGGCAGGAATCACAGGAGTCCACCTCCAATTCTGCTGTACCGTCTGGGGAACCACGTAGACATAGTCAAAGGGCCCATAAGGCCAAACAATTAGACACTGAGTAAGTTGGCACGGGTGCAGGGCACAGATGAGTTTTAGGGGCTAGGGCACGTGCATGAACTCCTTTGGTTATTAAAGTCAATGTTACACCTACAGAAGCTGCCTTTGTGCTCTGTCCAAAGCGTGCGGGGGTGTCATGTACGTTGAGCGCAAGTGTGTGTGTGTGAGGGGTGGTCTTACCTCAGCCCCAGGTGAGTCTGCCCCTTCCCCCTGGGCTGCCATCAACATCCCCCCCGGGCAGAGGATGGGACCGTGCGCTCCAGTGTCACAGCCGCATGCAGGGATGGTCCGGGTGGATGGTGGTACTGTGGCCATGGGTCAGACATAGTCCGACGATGTGGAGCCAGGAGCTCATCGCAGGGCGGGTTGTCATCATCCTCCATGGCCTGCAATAGACACGCGTCCACAAGCAACTGTGTGAGCCCGGCTGTTGTGCCGCAGGTGGATCGGCAATGGGTGGGGTTGGGGAGGGGGGTGAGGGTGCTGGGTGGGTGGATGGGTGTGGGGTGTGGGTCGGCTGTTGCCATGGTGTGCGGTCTGTGACCATACTACCCGATTCCCACGCCCATCTAGTCAGTGAAGCGGGCGGCTATCAGCCTGTCCCGTGCCCGCTGGGCCAGCCGGTAACGGTGGACAGCCACCCGCCTGTGTCTAGCCCGTCTGCCCTGACCATTGCCCCCATCCCGCTCATCTGGGGAGGACTGCGCCTCTTCCTGCTGCTCCTCCACTCCGCCCTCCTCTGCCTGCGGCACATCGCCCCTCTGCTAGGCTATGTTGTGCAGGACGCAGCACACCACAATGATGCGGCCGACCCTATCTGACCGATACTGGAGGGCGCCCCCAGAGAGGTCCAGGCACCTGAAACGCATCTTCAGCACGCCAAAGCACCTCTCAATCACTCCCCTTGTCGCTACATGGGCATCATTGTAGCGGTTCTCCGCCTCATTGCGTGGCCTCCGTATAGGCGTCATCAGCCACGATCGCAATGGGTAGCCCCTGTCGCCCAGCAACCAGCCCCTCAACCGGGGATGGCGTCCCTCGTACATGCCGGTGATGGATGACCGCGACAACACGTATGAGTCGTGTACACTGCCCAGGTAACGGGCGCAGACGTGCAGGATCATCATGCGGTGGTCGCAGACCACCTGTATGTTCATCGAATAGGTCCCCTTCCTATTGGTGAACACGGCCCTGTTATCTGCAGGTGGCCGCACGGCGACGTGCATCCCATCAATCACGCCCTGGACCATGGGGAACCCGGCCAAGGCAGAGAAGCCCACGGCCCGGGCATCTTGGCTGGCCCGGTCCACAGGGAAGCGGATGTAGCGGTGCGCCATGGCATATAGGGCGTCTGTCACTGCCCGGATGCACCGGTGCACCGATGTCTGCGATATGCCGGACAGGTCCCCACTCGGTGCCTGGAATGACCCCGTTGCATAAAAGTTCAGGGCCACCGTAACCTTGACGGACACGGGGAGAGGGTGTCCCCCGCCAGTGCCACGCGGTGACAGGTGTGCCAGCAGGTGGCAGATGTGTGCCACGGTTTCCCGCCTCATCCGGAGTCTCCTCCTGCATTCCCGGTCCGTGAGGTCCTGGTATGACTGCCGGGGCCGGTACACACGGGGCGCCCTCGGGTGCCTCCGTTGCCGTGGGGCCGCGACGTCCTCCTCCCCCTCCTCGTCCTGTCCGTCAGGTGTCCCTCCAGCCTGGGCGGCTGCCGCCTGCCCTTCTGCGGCAGCCTGCGCCGCCTCTCTGGCACGCTCCTCCTCCTCCTCATCCAGGGCAACATAGACATTAGCGGCTGCCGCCACGGCGGCCAACATCGCTGGATGATCGGAAAACATGACGGCCTGGTTTGGGGGGGGGGGGGGGGGGGGGGGGGCCATGTCATCATTGCCCATACCCACTCCTCCCCCCAGCCAGGTGGCATGGACCGCATGGATCCAACTGTTGGAGGCTGGCACCTGGCCAGGTGGACCAACTCACTTGCCCTCGCACCCCCCCTCCCCGGCACGGACCACCCCCCCCATCCCCCTCCCCGGCACGGACCCCATCCTCCTCCCCGGCATGGACCCCCCTCCCATCCCCCTCCCCGGCACGGACCCCATCCTCCTCCCCGGCACGGACCCCCCCCCCCCGGCACGGACCCCATCCTCCTCCCCGGCATGGACCCCCCCCCCCCCCCACCCCCCTCCCCGGCACGGACCCCATCCTCCTCCCCGGCACGGACCCCCCCCCATCCCCCTCCCCGGCACGGACCCCATCCTCCTCCCCAGCACGGACCCCCCCCCCATCCCGGCACTGACCCCCCCCTCCCGGCACTCCCCCGGAGCCTAGCCCACTCTAACCATAACCCCCGCCCCACACACACACACACACAACCCTGCACACACCTCTCCCCACACATTCAGACTGCGGCCACGCCATCGCCTGCCCAGCGGCCAACCCCCCAGGCCGTCACCCACCTCCACGCTGGTCGGCGTGAACCTGGAGCACAGGTTGACGCCGATTAAAAGGAGGTTTGATTTACGTCGACGTGACCCGTCATCACGTCAACGGGACTTCGGCCCATCCGGACGGGAGAATATCGGCAGGCCCAAAATCGGCTGCCTTGCGCCCACCCGTGCCATTCTCCGACGTCTGCGGCGCCATTAACGCCCCGCCGACTTTTCTCCCTTCGGAGACTTCGGCAACCGGCGGGGGCGGGATTCACGGCGGCCAACGGCCATTCTCCGACCCACTGGGGGGTCGGAGAATGACGCCCATGGTTCCTAAATGAATAGCCAGTAAGTGCTAACTATTGCTTGTTTTTTATGCATGAAGCTCATTATTTGCTGTAAAGCACCATCATCTAGGAAAGGATTCAAAAATAAATCAGTGTTATTAAAAACTAAAGCTATTTTAGAAATACAGGTCAGAATATTCCCA
The DNA here is from genome assembly GCF_047496885.1 of Scyliorhinus torazame. Lineage (NCBI taxonomy): Eukaryota > Metazoa > Chordata > Chondrichthyes > Carcharhiniformes > Scyliorhinidae > Scyliorhinus > Scyliorhinus torazame. The sequence continues at coordinate 248,744,405 of NC_092713.1, read as the reverse complement.
GCTTGATCGAGGCAGGTTCAGGAGCACGTGGGATGGGAGAGTCCCAGAGAGGATGTCTGTCAGGATCTCGATATGATCTGCCCCTCTTCCAGCTTATCCTGGAATGACTTGCAAGTTCAATGGTAAACCGGGGATTATAACATCTCCACTGAAATCATCAAACCTTGATTGAGCCTTCTGAAACATAGAATCCTTCTTTCCCAACAGCACAAAGGTTAAATGCTGCATTTACTATTTGTCAGGTTGGAGGAAGGTGAGTGTACAATAGGAAGACATCATAGTGTGAAACTAACCTGGGGCGGGATTCTCCAACCCCCCGCCGGGTCGGAGAATCGCTGGGGGCTGGCGTGAATCCCACCCCCGCCGTGACCCGAATTCTCCGCCACCAGAGATTCGGCGGGGGCGGGAATTGCACCGCACCGGTCGGCGGGCCCACCCCCGCCGATTCTCCGGCCCGCGATGGGCTGAAGTCCCGCTGCTGGATTAAACCACCTTTTGAATGGTGGGACAAGGTGGCGTGGGCAGGCTCCGTGGTCCTGGGGGGGGGGGGGGTGCGGGGCGATCTTGCCCCGGGGGGTGCCCCCACGGTGGCCTGGCCCACGATCGGGGCCCACCGATCCGCGGGCGGGCTTGTGCCGTGGGGGCACTCTTTTTCTTCCGACTTCGCCATGGTCTTCACTATGGCAGAGGCGGAAGAGACCCCCTCTCTGCGCATGCACGGGGATGACGTCAGCAGCCACTGACGCTCCCGCGCATGCGCCGACCCGCGTCGCCCGGCGAAGACCTTTCGGCCCTGGCTGGGGTGGCGCCAAAGGCTTTTCCCGCCAGCTGGTGGAGCGGAAACCGTTCCGGCACGGGCCTAGCCCCTTAAGGTGAGGGCTTGGCCCCTAAAGGTGCGGACGCTTCCGCACCTTTGGGGCGACCCAACACCGGAGTGGTTCCCGCCACTCCATTACGCCGGAACCCCCCGCCCCGCCGGGTAGGGGAGAATCCCGCCCCTGGTATCAGTAATATAAACAAGCCTGTGATCAGCCAAAATAAACGATTTCTGCTCACAGGTATAGTTCTTGCAGCCTAACCTCAATGATTTTGTTGGGCACAGAAACACTGTATAACGTCTATCAATTGTCTTGGATGCCATTTGAAGTTAATCTCATTTTAGTGCCTGTGAGACTTCCCTGTGATATGGGTTTTACATATTCAGCAGATGGTTGGATCTTTGAGGAGGAGGTTCTGTGTGCTCCAGGTCAGCAGCCACAATGATAGGAGTAGCAAATCAAACAGCAACAGCTGTCATCTCCTGAACCCCATTCCGCTGGATGGAACAGACGGGATGGACATTGAAGGAGGCAATACCCTCATCACAGGTCTGCTGCTCGAACAGCAGTGTCTCTGGAGGCTCAGGTTTATGCAGCAGGTGGCCTCTTGGAAGTAGATGTCCAGCCTAGAGGAGCTAGGTCACCAATGCTTTGCTTGTGAGGACTTGCAACTATATTCACTTTGAGGTGGTTGAGGGAGTCAAACACAGCAGATGGTTGGGTTTGTTTCCCTTGCAAGAGTTTCATAAGTCCAGATGGGTGCCATTGACTGCATCACGTGGCAATGAAGGCACAATCAGTACAGCTAGGCTATTTATCAAATGTAAGAGCTTCTGCTCCGTAATGCGCAGCTGGTATGTGACCATCACAAGAGGATTATGCAATTGTCTGCCAAGTATGCACAGAGCTGCCATGACTCATATATTCTTCAGCAGTCTCAAGTTCCACATCTTTTCTGTCCACTGGGGAGCCTTAGAGGTTGGCTCCTGGTGGATAAAGGATACCCACTTTCATCCAGGGCTATAATAGAGCAAGTCATTTCCAGAACTATAATCGAGCAAAACATTGGTTTACGCAAAATTAGGTTCCACTGCCTTGACCGATCTGGAGCTGCCCTTCAATATGCTCCAACACGGTAGCATTGTGGATAGCACAATTGCTTCACAGCTCCAGGGTCCCAGGTTCGATCCGGCTTGGGTCACTGTCTGTGTGGAGTCTGCACATCCTCCCCGTGTGTGCGTGGGTTTCCTCCGGGTGCTCCGGTTTCCTCCCACAGTCCAAAGATGTGCAGGTTAGGTGGATTGGCCATGATAAATTGCCCATAGTGTCTAAAATTGCCCTTAGTGTTGGGTGGAGTTACTGGGTTATGGGGATAGGGTGGAGGTGTTGCCCTTGGGTAGGGTGCTATTACCAAGAGCCTGTGCAGACTCGATGGGCTGAATGGCCTCCTTCTGCACTGTAAATTCTATGATATCTATGATAACAAGACTGTATTGTTGATTGTAGTGGGCTATTGTGCCCTTCACAACATGGCACTGCAGACAGGATGAAAAGGTGGAGAAGGAAACATCCTAAAAGTGCTGTTGGTGCTTGCAGCCACAGGCCTACCTGCCAGAGACACACACAATGCACTCATCCAGGCAGACTTGACTAGAGAAGTACTGTCAGTATTGAAAGCTTCTCACCATGGCCCCTGTGTAAACATCCACTCCATTTTAACACCAGAAAACCTCCTCTCTACTGACACAATCTCCAGACTCATCAACAGTTCATGCCATTCATCAAAATTAAACTGACCAGAGTCATTGGGCGAATCCACAAAGTAAAGATATGATAATTAGTTCACAAAAAATATTATTTTATTCAATTAGAGGGCATCGATGGAACACTAATGAAACAATGTTATGAGTACCCAGGTGATTCCCTTTGTGTAATTAAAACATTTTCCTTGTACGCTTTCTATTATCTCTACATGGTGCTACCCATGTGGCTTCAGCTGAGCTAGAGAAAGGCTGCACGTTCCTTTGCTCTGCCACAAGATGCCGTGGCGGACAAATTCTGGTGGCTGAACTCATACTCGTATGGGTTCAGCCACCAAGGCAGTGCTTTGATCATGGTTATGTAGACTGGCAGCCAGACTGGGCAGGCAATTAGTGTGGGCCATTATGCACTTGATGGCCTGCTTGCCTCTCCATGAGATAGGCTACTCTTTCAATTATGTGATCGTTAGTACAAGTGACTGAGACATCATGGCACTCATACTAAAGATAGATTCTTCAGACAGAAGCACACACATTTCATGTTGCTGCTCTGCAAGTATCCTTTGAGTGTACAATCTTTGAAGTTAAGCATATGCCAGCCTCCGACAAGGAGTCTTCACTCCTATTTCTGTCTCCAGCAACTGCTCCTGCTCACATGTGATGTGCCCCTCACCACGTGCCACTTTATGTAGCTGATAAGCCAGGCACATCTAAAAAGCAGCAAGGCTTCGGGAGAAAGAGGCTAAAAAGAGCAAGACTAAAAATGGTGAGTATTTGGGACTAAGAGGTAATAAAAAGCAGGAGTTCAAGACTGAGAGGTTAAAACAGCCAGAGTTCAGGACTAAGAGATTAAAATAGTGAGCAATAATGAGAGTTCTAAAGATCAAGATTAGAATCAGTTTGGATAGAGATAAGAAATAAATCACTTGTGAGAGTAGATTATTGGTCCCCTAATAGTAACAACACTGTTGGATGGGGTATACAGGAATAAATAATGGGGGCCTGTGAGAAAGGTACAGCGATGATTATGGAGGATTTTATTCCATATATCGATTGGATGGATCAGATTGGCAAAGGTAGCCTGAAAGATGAGATCATAGAATGTTTTCAGGATAGTTTCTTAGACCAGCATGTTCTAGAGACAACAAGGGAGAGAGGATTTTAGATCTGGTAATGGGCTATGAGACACGGTTAATTAATTACCTCATAGTAAAGGAGTCCAAGGCAGCAGTGATCATAACATGGTCGAATTTTGCATTCAGTTTTCGGAAGAGAAGGGTAGGTTTCAGACTAGTATTTTAAACTTAAGTAAAGGTAGTTAGAAGGGTATGAAGACAGAATTGGATTAAGCAAACTGTGAAATTAGATTATGGGGTAGGTAAATAGAAATGCAGTAGAGACTCCTGTTCCAAATTCCTATGTTCATATGTATCTGTGTGTTTCTGCTCTGGTGAGTAGGAGCCATGTGACATGAGTCATGAGGACTCCTCAGGTCGGCACTGTGGCGCCAGGGACTCTTGTTCAATTCTGGCCTCTATCTGTGTGGAGTTTGTATGTTCCCCCAGTGTCTGTGTGGGTTTCCTCCAGTTTCCTCCCACAGTCCATAAATGTGCAGGTTAGGTGGATTGGCAATGCTAAATTGCCCCTTAATGTCCAGGAATGTGCAGATTAGGTTCTGGGTTACAGGGACAGGGTGGGGTTGACAGGGAGTGTAAATGGATAGAGTGCTCATTCAAAGTGTCAGTGCAGACTTGATGGGCCGAAAGACCTCTTTCTGCACGATAGGCATCTCATGATTCAACTACTCCACGAACACCGCCAGTGCACGTGGAGGAAATGGAAGACATGACTCATTGCTGGACCTAAATTAAATTGGGTTCCAAGTTAGCATTATGCATATCATGACACACTGCTCCTCCCGTTAGATCACGCCCGAAGTGTGGAATGAAATGAGACTTGGTGGGTGCATCCTGATGGCCGACCCGGGGAGACCGTAGCTGGTATTTAATGTCAATTAGAGCCGGTAGTGATGACCTATGGGTTTCACAGCGGAAATGGCTTTGCGGCCAGCTGGTTCGCCTGGACCATGCCCAGCAGTTCCCCACTAATGAGGGGGGGCAGCTCTTAAACACTGCCTCCAACAGGCAACATGGAGCCACGCCACTGCGCAGATCCGCTCTGCGGTTCGGAGATGCCGACCTGGCTAGACTGCTAGACACGGTGGACCCTGTTCCCCTGAGGGAGTCGGAGGGTCAGCCACAGGTCAACCGGTGCCTCCAGGGGGCAGTGGCAGTGGCCGTCAGCTCGGGGAGCATAACCCAGGGGCGGCACAATGGTTAGCACTGCTGCCTCAGAGCACCAGGGGCCCAAGTTCAATTCCGGCCTTGGCTACCATCTGTGTGGAGTTTGTATGTTCTCCCCATGTCTCCGTGGGTTTCCTCCGGGTGCTCCAGTTTCCACCCAGTCCAAAGATGTGCAGGTTAGGTGAATTAGCCGTGCTAAATTTCCCCTTAGTGTCTCGGGATGTGCAGGTTAGGTCATGGGATTACGGGGATAGGTAGTGGTGGACACTTGTAAAAAGGCAGAGTGCTTATTCGAAGGACAAGTGCGACTCGGGCTGAATGTTCTCCTTTTGCACTGTCGTGATTGTATGATTCTAACCAGGAGCACCTCGGTCCTGTGTTGGAAGAAACTCAATGACCTCCATCAGGCCACATAGGTGAGTTGACTTTAACCCCCTGGCACACGATGTATGAAGTGTGCAGCTCACGATACCTTCTCTTTGTTCCTGCAGAAGTTGGCACACAAGGTGGGAAAGGGCCCAGACGGGCGGCAGGGTGCCAGACTCAGAGTCTCCACCTCCCTGCGAGGAACGCACCCTGGAAATCGAGGGATGACCGACATCGAGATTGGTCTACGCCACAATGATGAGGATCCACCACGCCCACCCCGATGACCTGACTAAAGTGAGTTTTGTATGTCAGACACTATGACCCTTCCCTCTCTCACTGATCACATGTCCATTCGACTGCAGGATCTCCATCTGATGGTGCCGGCCCATCTCTAATGGCCCCCAGGGTACCTTCCAAGAGAACCCCTCAGAGGAGAGCTCCGGGTATGCCACCATAGGTGCGTCACAGCTGTCATCCCCACCTTCCACTAGCACAGAGACACACCTCGGTAGGCAACATTAGTGTACAGGCTTCTGGAGCACAATCTGGTGAGCACCACACAGTTACCGATGCACATTAGGTGGAGGCAAGAGCATCCAAGGGAGACAGCAGTCAGAGGTCTGCAGGACCCCGGGACCCAGATGGGTCCCAGACACCGAACCTCTGGACCTGAGCTGATCCAGACACTAGGGTGCAGCGATGAGATTCAGGAGGGGATGTCAGCAACACTTCAGCAGGTCCATAGCTGATTGGAAAAATCCAAAGGCTATGGGCAGAGGAGATGGCACCAGAAATGTGTGGCACCGAGGCCAACACTGCTGGGGTGGCGACCGCAGTGGAAAGCTTGAAGCACAACATCAGCATTATGAGTGGTGGTGTTCAAGGTATTGCTCAGTCAGTGAAGCAAATGGCTTAGTGCCTCAACATCATGTCGCCGTCACTGGGGGACATGTCCCAGCCGAGGCGCTGCGGAGCGTGCCCCAGTCACAGGTGGACTTTGCCGATGCACTCCAGAGCGTGCCCCAGTCACTGAGGAACGTGTCCCAGATGCGGATGGACATTGCCGAGGCACTCCAGGGCATGGCCCAGTCGCAGACGAGCATCGCCGAGGGCGACGACACCATGGTGCAGACAAAGAGCTGAGCCAGATGAAGAAGGGGCCTTTGGAGCTCACTCCAGTTACCCCTCCATCGCAGATGGTTACATTGTCGAGATACAGGAACGTGGCCCGCAACCCATGTTGATCAACCATTCGGTCCATCTCCCGTTGGAAGACCGAGACCCCGTTTGTGACACCAAATGGGACCCTTAGGAAATGGTATAATCGCCCGTCTGCCTCGAAGGCTGTGTACTTGCGGTCACTTGGGCGGATGGGGAGCTGATGGTAGGCGGACTTGAGGTCCACGGTGGAGAAGACTTTATATTGGGCAATCCGATTGACCATGTCGGATATGCGGGGGAGAGGGTACGCGTCTAGTTGTGTGTACCTGTTGATGGTCTGGCTATAGTCTATGACCATCCTTTGTTTCTCCCCTGTCTTCACTACTACCACCTGTGCTCTCCAGGGACTATTGCTGGCCTGGATTATGCCTTCCTTTAGTAGCCGCTGGACTTCGGACCGAATGAAGGTCCGGTCCTGGGCGCTGTACCGTCTGCTCCTAGTGGCGACGGGTTTGCAATCCGGGGTGAGGTTCGCAAACAAGGACGGGGGTTGCACCTTGAGGGTTGCGAGGCCGCAGATAGTGAGTGGGGGTATTGGGCCGCCGAATTTGAACGTAAGGCTCTGTAGATTGCACTGGAAATCTAATCCCAGTAATGTGGGGGCGCAGAGTTGGGGAAGGACGTGTAGTTTGTAGTTTTTGAACTCCCTCCCCTGCACCGTTAGGGTAACTATGCAGAAACCTTTGATCTGTACGGAGTGGGATCCTGCAGCTAGGGAAATCTTTTGTGCGCTGGGGTAGGTGGTCAAGGAACAGCATCTTACCGTGTCGGGGTGGATAAAGCTCTCCGTGCTCCCGGAGTCGACTCGGCATGGTGTCTCGTGCCCGTTTAATTAGCACCGTTGTCGTCGTCGTCTGGAGTGTCCGGGGCCGAGCTTGATCGAGCGTTATTGAAGCGAGACATGGTTGTAGTAGTGGAGCGTCTTCCTCGAACCCCGTGGAGCCGTCGACACTGGGGTCCGTTGTTGCTGTCCAAGATGGCGTCGGGGATGAACAAAATGGCTGCCCCCATACATCGCACATGGCTGGGGGTCACAAGATGGCGGCGGGGGTGGACAAAATGTCCGCCCCCATGCGTCGTACAGGTCTGGGGTGGTCCAAGATGGCGGCGCCCTTCCTCCCCTCGTGGTGGCCGGGACCCAAAATGGCGGCGTCTGCGGGTCGCACATGGGGCGCTGGGGAGCGTTAGGACTGCTCGGGGCTCCCTCATCACTGGGGACAGCGGTGGTCGGGACCCAAATTGGTAGCGCCGGCGGGTCATACGTGGGGACGGGGGGGGGGGGGTTGGGGAGCGTAAGCGGCGTGCAGGGCTCCCTGTTCTCCCGGGACAGCGGCGACCTCGCGGGACCGGCACACAACCGCGAAATGGCCCTTTTTCCTGCAGCTCTTGCAGATTGCTGCGCGGGCCGGGCAGCGCTGCCGGGGGTGTTTCGCCTGGCCGCAGAAATAGCAGCGGGCGCCCCCGGTGCGACTTGGCGTTTGGACCGCGCAAGCCTGTGGGGTGTCCGGGTGGGGGTGGGTTTGTCGTGACAGGTACGTACGGAGCCCAATGGGCTGCCGCGCGGTCGGGGCCGTAGGCGCGGGTATTACGCGCAGCCACGTCTAGGGAGGCTGCTAGGGCCCGTGCCTCTGAGAGTCCTAGCGACTCTTTTTCTAGAAGTCTTGGGCGGATTTGGGAGGAATTCATACCTGCCACAAAAGCATCGCGCATTAACTTGTCCGTGTGTTCATTTGCGTTCACCGAAGGGCAGCTGCAGGCTCGTCCCAAAATCAGCAGCGCGGCGTAGAATTCGTCAATTGATTCTCCGGGACTTTGCCGTCTCGTCGCGAGCTGGTAGCGAGCGTAGATTTGGTTAACTGGGTGGACATAGAGGCTTTTCAGTGCTGCGAACGCCGTCTGGAAATCCTCCGCGTCTTCGATGAGGGAGAAAATCTCCGTGCTTAACCTCGAGTGCAGGACCTGTAGTTTTTGGTCTTCTGTGACCCATCCGGTGGCCGTTCTGAGGTAGGCCTCGAAACAAGTCTGCCAGTGCTTGAAGGCTGCTGCCGCGTTCACTGCGTGGGGGCTGATCCTCAGGCATTCCGGGATGATCCTGAGCTCCATAGTCCTTTTTAGGCACGCTTAATAAATTGTAGCGCACAAAGACTCCGTGAGACGAATAGAGTGAAGTCGATGAGGCTTTATTAAGCGTGTCTGCTTCCCCGCAGCTCGATAGTAGAATGGCCTGCGGGGGGGGACTCCGGCTTCTTATACTCCGCCTTCAGGGCGGAGCTAGAGGTCAACGGCCAACCAGGACCCGGGATCTGTCAGCCAATGACATTAGGGCTTCCAGTCCCACATGACCCCTAATACATACTACCACAAAGCATTAATTGTTGTATATAATAAATGACCGTTGATTTCAATTTGACTAAGCGGTGTGCTGACTTATTAATCATAACTCGAGCTTGAACCACGTGGCGGTATCAGAAAGATACCTGGCGACTCGTGAGCAAAGGTGACATAATCAGAGGTAATAAAACTAAGGCTAAAAAGAGCAACAGCAGCAGCTGTGGTTGCCCCGGTTATGGGTACACACTAAAAGGGGGATGCCTTATAGACCCACAGGCGCTTAACCCCCCAGCCCAGGGACAACCCCCACCGGTGGCACCCACCCCCCTGACTTGGACCATATCCCCTGGGGGCTCTCCTACATCCCCCGAATGCTGGGGCAGCAGCTCCAGTGCCCCTAGGCTGCATGCCTGATTTCAAAGATGGCTGCTCACCTCCTCTGATCCCCTCAGCAGTCATCGCGCTAGCTTCATGTTTTTAAATAGGTATGCTAAAGAGTGCTCACTTGACCGCTCACTGGGGAGCCAGTTAGATCATGGGAGGCCGTTAGATAGGGGATCTGTCCCGTTAACGATATGGAGATTGGCCTGAATTGGCGTTAATTGACACCTTGCCATGTCTAGGTGTGATCTAGATCCTGCCAACGACCCGTATCACCTCCATGGAGTTTCTGGAGCGGGCTGGTTAGATCGGAAACCGGTCGTTGCCGAGCATTTATCCCGATTTCGCCCTCTCCTGCAATCTAATGGGCCCGAACGGATCCGTGCTGAGCGCGATGCGACCGATAGATTACACCCATAATGTATTGCTGATATTGATTCAACTTAGTAACAGTTAAGTACCCAAATAGCATTGTGATATCTAATGCTGTCACCAAGTCTCTGAGCTACCTCTGCCGCTCCATTGTCAATGGCCTGTACAGCTGCCACCCTGTCAATGTCCAGGGTTTCCTCCTTCATTGCTATCAGGGTGGCCATGGCTGCATCTCCACCCCTAGTTCTCTGCATATTCCTGGTGTTGCGCACTGCCTTCTCATGCAATGAGGAAAGTCAGAGAGTTGGATGTTTGGGGAGCTGACGGTGGAAGATTAACATTTGAGAAGGGTGACAGTGAGGAATGAAAGCATGGCAATGATATGTTAAGGGAGGCTGTGAAAGCTCTCTCGAGATGGAGATTTGAGGGGGAAGCTGGAGAGAAAGGATTGTGTGTGTCAACAAGGTGTGTCAGTCAGGGGAGTGCTGTGAAGGAGAATGAGAGAGTGATGGATCCAGGACACTTATCTTGTCGGACTACATGAAGTCATTGAACTATGTCCAGAACTGGATTCAGATCCTCGACAGCAGAAGGCTGCTGACAGCCTCAGCAACTTGGAGCCTGCTTGGTGAGGCTATCTAGCCTCCTCCTGCTACCTTCATGGAAAAATACTTCACTCCATGCCCTCAATGCATCAATCATCACCTCCATGGAGTAGTTCATGAATGAGGGATAGCTTTTCCACACATTCTGCAGGTCCTTCCTCCTTTGCACTGGTTTATGTTTTCTGCAAACACCATGGCCGGGATTCTCACAGCCCGCACTGGGTCAGAGAATCACCGGGGGGGGGGGGGGGGAATCCCGCCACGCCGCTTTGGCGGCGGGCTGCTGATTTTCCGGCGACCGGAGAATCAGTGGCAATCGCGCGGTTGCCGCGGCGCCGGTCGGGGGCCGTTGAAAGTGGCCCCTGCGGCGGTTCTCTGCGCTCGACGGGCCAAGTGCCCGCTGAGTTCTGCAGAGTCCCGCCGGCGTGGTTTACATATGGTCCCACCCAGCGGGACCTCGGCATTCTGGCTGCGGGAGGATCCGACTCCGAGGGAGGGCCTCCACGATGGCCAGGCCCGCAATCGGGGGCTACCGATTGGCGGGCGTGCTCATTCCGGGGGGGGGCCTATATTCCCCCGCGCCGGGCCCCTTTAGGGCTCCGCCATGTTGTCCGGGGGCCAGCGCCGGAGACGGCAACCACGCGCATGCGCCGATGTAGAGACGGCCGTGACGCGCATGCGCGGACCCGCGCCGGCCGTGTAAGGCCGGCTTTTGCCGTCGGAGCAGTGCACAGCACACCAGCGCTGTTCTAGCCCCCGAAGAAGAGGAGAATTACTAGGCCTGGTGGCCCGTTGACACCAGCGTCGCTCGCTCCGGTTTTGACGCCGCCGTCAACACTTGGCCGCGATATCGGTGAAACACGGTCCATGTGTCTTGCTGGCATTACTTCAAATCGAGATCCTTCATTGCTCCTTTAGGGATGATAATCCATACCTCCCTCTCTGATTGGTCATGGACCACGAAGGCAGGAGGATAATTATTTTACACTGGGAAACAAGCCATACAAATCAGAGTTGGGTTCCAACGCAAAAATGATCCCGACATTTTGGCAGGAACTAAGGTGAGAAGATTCCACCGACAATTTCATGTATTATTGGAACTCATAAATATGTTGATTGATTCTGAGGTTACATTTAACAAAAACAGGGATGACCTGCAACGAAAAATAATTATGCATGAATTTGAAAACTATTTTTAATGCACATTATCAGATTTCATGACATAAAAATTATAATTCATAATTTTCAGCTGAGAAATGGTTAATATGGTCAATTTACTTAAACAATCTGCTGGTTGGTTTATTTCACTTTTCTGAAATTAAAATGCAGTTATTTTCAGAATTTTTATTCGTTTTACATAATTTCTCCCAAAGAGTGAGCATCACATCTGTAAAATAACAAAATGTACTTACATGCCCATGAAGATCTGTGTTCAAAAGCATTAGTGCACAGATTAGTGTATGGACCCCATCTAAAACATAAAAGTTGTTTTTAACTATTAATTGTACACATTGGAATAAAAGTCTATCATGCAAACTTTCTGGAGTTGGTGCAGAATTGAAATCAGATCACAGCATGGGACATGCTCACATTTTTGGTAACATACAAAGTTGCGCTGTATTCCAAGATTAATTGTGAATGTGATCTTAGTGGCATGGTCTTCGAAAGAACAACACGGAGAATATTGATCTCATATAGAGGAAGTGGAGATGGTTTTCTACGCATGGTTGAGATGATGGACAAGTTAAAGCAATTCCATTACCCTGAATTTACAACACACTTTAGGAGTTTTCGCACAAACTACAGGACATCCTAGAGAGGGTGACAGTCCAGTAGATTTCTGCGGCAACAAGGTGCCAGGAGGACATAATAAGAACATTGAAGGGTGATGAAGTGGCAGCTACTTCTGAGTAAATTGATACCTTAAAGGTTAGCTCGAGTACCACACTTGCATAGGCCTTCCAAGATGACCGTAGTACTATTTGGCTGACTGTGATACCAATCAGCAGTCATAGATTATCATAGAATTTACAGTGCAGAAGGAGGCCATTCGGCCCATCGAGTCTGCACTGGCTCTTGGAAAGAGCACCCTACCCAAGGTCAACACCTTCACCCTATCCCCATAACCCAGTAACCCCACCCAACACGAAGGGCAATTTTGGACACTAAGGGCAATTTATCATGGCCAATCCACCTAACCTGCACATCTTTGGACTGTGGGAGGAAACCGGAGCACCCGGAGGAAACCCACGCACACACGGGGAGGATGTGCAGACTCCACACAGACAGTGACCCAAGCCGGAATCGAACATGGGACCCTGGAGCTGTGAAGCAATTGTGCTATCCACAATGCTACCGTGCTGCCCTAGCAGTATCTCTGAGTTTCTGTCTAGCAGCAGTGGAGATACCTTGCTGGGTGTCTTGCATCGGGACTTGGGGCTTTGTAGTCTTTTAGGTTCATTAGTTTATCCATTATTTTCCCCTTTCTATCCCGATTATATTAATATTCTTTTTAAGCTCAATTCTTACCTATTAATTTCTCTTGCGCATCCATTAATTCACTCTTCAATTTTCTTTGTGTTATTGGTGTGTCAATAGCATATATTATCATTACTTTAATGACATTTTAATTTAATTTGAAACTTTTTTTTGCTTCCGTGATGGTATTTGTTTTAAACTATGCTCCCAAGTTCCTCACATTTCATTTATCCCCCCTCTTTTAGCATCTCTTTCTTTAGATCCAATTTTTCCTTCAGTTATCTATATATTTATGGTGCCCTTGCTTGTTTTTGGCTTTTAGTGGAATCTTTTTTTTGAACTCGATTGGATTCCCTATAAAGATTTCACACCATTTTTCTGTCCTGAGGAGTGGAATTTTCCCAGCCCCATGGAGGCAGGTTAGAGGGCAGGACTGTGAGAAAATTTCAAAAAATGCACGGTAAATTGGCCCCATGGGTGCCTGCTTCCAAATGATTTTGCCAAAGGCAGGCTCGAAGCAGCAGCGGCTACCCACCTGACAGTAGCGAGTAGCCAATTTGAGTCAGTCAATCAAGAATCCATTTAGTGCCAAGGTGCAGGTGTCACTGGGATTCTCAGTGTCAGTCCGGTCTCCTGCTAAGTCAGGAGGCGTCCTGCAGCAAGCCAGCGGGCCATTGGTCGCTCACCTCACTGGCCCCATCATGAAGCTGCATGAATAGAAGTGACACAAGCAGGGTCATGACTAATCCTATGGAGGGGATTCTCCTACACACTAATGACACTACGAGCGGTGAGCTTTCAGTACTTTCACATCTTAGGCAGGATTCCAAGGTCACCTTCGTTTTGCGGCACCTTCACCGACCTGCCTCAGCAGAACCCCACCTCTCCTGGTGGGGCTGCCATTCGGTGAAAGCTGCAGTCCCTTTGATTGGCCTGCCACTTCAGGGACGTCCTTGCCTTCCTTAATTAGACAGCAAAATTGGAAGTGACCTCTTAACTGACTGCCTCTCAAAAGATTGCACTGTCAGCCCATCTCTGACTCTTGCGGGGTCAGGACCCGTGGATGATCCCAATGCCTGAAATATTTCAAAGTGTAGAGACTCCCTCCGCCTTTTGTTTTCCAAAATTTTCTCCAAGTTTATTTTCTGTAATTCGAACTTCATTTGTTCCTTTCCAATCTATTTCCTTAGTCTTCATGTTACTCTCAATACTAATCTTAAACCTTACTATGTAGTGCCATTGCTACTAAGAAGCTGTTCTTCATTTCCTAATCCTGCTTCTTGTTTCTGTTCTGGTTCATTATCCATTACAAGATCCAGCAGTGATTACTTTCTTGTTAGACTTCTTAACATACTGAGTCAGAAAGGAGTTCTGGCGATGCTGTAAAAACATAATAGTCTTATGTTCTTGCCAGTCTACAACAACAACCACTAGTATTTATATAGTGCCTTTAATATACTAATATATACCAGGGCACTTCATAGGAGCGGTATAAATTTTCTAATTTTCTTCAGGATAGTTGAAATGATTATTATCCTTCGCCTGCTATTTATCTCATAGATTTACCAACATATTTCTTCCTCCAATTCCCTTGCACTATTTGATCTACACTATATCCCTATTCGGGTGATGGATCCGTTCTTGTCTTATCTTAATCCCTATTGGATTTTGAATTTACTAATAGTTGCATTCAGTTTTACTACTATCATTATGCTATTTTTAACTAGTACAGCAAAGACCTGCCGTTAATAGGGGTTACATTCCTGCAAAACTTTGTAAACCGCAAAATTGGGACAATGAGCATACTTTACAATAGGAGTCAATTAGATACGTTTACATGTATTGCAATCCCAGACCAGACCCCAGCAATTGCTAGGATTCTGAACAGAAACCCCAATATTTTATTTTACGTTTATAAGACTGTGAGGAAAGGATACTTCACTCCAGGATTGATTTCACACAAATAGGGATACAAGGCGAGATTTAATGAAAGAAAAGAGCCCCGTTGTGGGCAGGTTTCGCCGGGTGTTTCCAGCTATTGAACGGGACTCCTCAGGCCTCGGCAGGGCACTTACCTTTTCTTCCTGCACTGAAGACCCGATGGCTATGTGATCTCTCAATCCCCCAACATGAATCCCAGACCCTCCCCCAAAGCCCCAACTTGCATATTGGGGCACCCTTGGGTCCTCAGCCGATGCTCGAATTCGTAGGCAGCCACCAGCAGGTCAAGCACGTGAGTCGACATAAATATGTGCTACGGCCACTTTTATCATCCCCAGCCCAGGTTGAAGTGCTTCGGGGTACTTGCCCAATACTTCAATTAAGCCGCCAGACCACATCTGGAGGATGAACTGCCAGTTAAGCTGTAAATGGCTTAACCAATCACGGCCCAATAAACTGGGGCCTTGTCCCCTGACCACAATAAGCGGGAGACATGCTGATTGCTGACCAGCAGAATCATGGGTGGTACCTGCAATGTCCAATGGCTCACCAGTGTAGGTGGCCAACATAGCTTTGGTATCGGTTATTTCCAAATTCTGTATCCCTTGTTTAATGTGGTGGAACGTACTCTGCCCCACAATGGAAACCACCGCACCAGTGTCCAATTCCATGTTCAGCAAATGCCCAATCACCTGCATTGCAATCTTTATAGGGGCCACCCGAGGCGCCGACACACAATTTAACTGCTTGCAGTCATCCTCTCCGGCTCATCCAGGTGGAAGGTACAGGCTCTAGGCTCTCCAGGCTCTGCCAGGGCACCTCGACCTCTGGATGGGCTGCGGCTTGCGTCGCGCCTGGGCTGGCGACCATGCACCCTGCAACAACCCGGCTCACCCTCTGCGGATTCCGGGGAAGGTTCCCATCGCGACGACTCAACCTTTGCGGCACTTGGTCCAGGGCAGGGTAGCAGTCTGGGGAGTGGTTCTGCTTCAGAGGGGGCTGTCCCATGCCTTGTACTTCTTGCATCCCTCGCTCTGCACTTTCCTGGGACAGTGAAATTTGTAGATTCAGGGAAGGTTAGGCCAACAGTTTATTTTGGGTGAATGCATTGTTAATGCCGCATACTAAACGGTCTTGCAGCATTTCCTGCAGGGCAGTGTCATATTCATACAACTTGTCAATCTTGTACAACCTGGACAAATACCCGGTGACGGACACACCCAGGGTCCTCGCCACGGTATTAAAATTATATCGCTGTACAATAATGGATGGATTGGGTTAAAATTCTGGCCCACTAGAGTGACTAGTTGGTCAAAGGTTTGTGTGTCGGGCACCACCAAATAGGCAAGGCTTCGTATCACTCCGAATGTATGTGTGCCACAGGCAGTCAGCAAGATGACTGTCTGGCGGCCATTTTCCTTCATATTGTTTGCCCTGAAAAAGTAGGACATTCACTCCGCACACTGATTTCAGTCTTCCAAGCTGGTGTTAAAGACATCTAACCGTCCGAACAGAGGCACAATAAAGAGAAAATTCCAATCTTTAGCCAACATGGATGAGGAAGTGGCTTATCCAATGGTGTAGCAGCATCGATAGCTATCCAATTTGACCCACGTCGCCAGTTTGATATGGCTTCAAAGGAGTCCACACCGAGTAGTTTAAAGAAACTTAGTTTATTTATAATAACTATGATATACATCACAGGTAGATCCCAACTGGGTCTGCCTTACCGGTGCCAAACTGGCCGGCTTTATGAAATAAAATTAAATGAAAATCGCTCATTGTCACAAGTAGACTTCAAATGAAGTTACTGTGAAAAGCCCCTAGTCGCCACATTCCGGCGCCTGTTCAGGGATATATATCATACAACTAGACTGATGCACGATCAATAACTATTAAAACGAGGTTGCAACATAACTGAAGGCTTTAATAGACTAGAACAGTTCCCCAGCAGCTTTGGTACAGAATGAGGGCTGCTGGGACGGCACCGGTTCTTATACCCCGCCTGTCAGGGCGGAGCTACATACTATACAGCCAATGGTAAACTGCTAGGTTTAACCAATGGGCTTCAGCCTCTCGGGTACTGCAATACCTGATAATACCACATTCACCCCTGTTAAAAAAGAGTCCGGCCGGGGTGGTGGCCAGTGGTTACAATTGCATTCAACATGGTATGATCAGATATGGAGGTACCGTGATACCTCCTTACAGGGTGTAGAGAATATTTACAATCGTGGAAGATATATACAGTCAGTGTTTATTTATAGATACAGATCAGTTATACTGAAGCGATCAGTAGGTCGGGTGGCCTGGTCATCCTCCTCGATCGTCTGAGCCCAGTGGTGATTCCGGTGGGGGTCCGGGCGTCTGCGACTCCAGGAACGTGGCTTCGTCATCCCTAGACGGCGCTGGTGGGGCAAACGGTTGAACTGAGAGGGGGGCGCCTGTAGGGGGTGTCGGTGGGTGGGAGGGCCTAGGCAGGGGCGGCGGGAGGACTGACCCTCCTGTGAGGTGCTGTGGAGGGGGGGGTGGAGGTGGTGGATCTGGTGCGCATGGGGTTCCGGCGGGCGGCAGGTCTTGTAGGGAGACCGCATCTTGCAGGCCGTCAGGGAACGCCATGTAGGCGTACTGGGGGTTAGTGTGCAGCAGGAGGACCCTCTCGACCAAAGGGTCCGACTTGTGCGCCCGCACGTGTTTTCGGAGCAGGATGGGTCTGGGTGTTGCTAGCCAAGTCGGGAGCGAGGTCCCGGAGGAGGACGTCCTGGGAAAACAAGGAGACGTTCGTGAGGTGTCTAGTTGGTGGTTGTACAGAGCTGTGACCGGATGGCGTGGAGGGCCTCTGGGAGGACTTCTTGCCAGCGGGAGACTGGGAGGTTCCTGGACCGTAGGGCCAGTAGGACAGTCTTCCAGACCGTTGCGTTCTCCCTTTCTACCTGTCCATTTCCCCGGGGGTTGTAACTGGTCCTCCTGCTTGAGGCGATGCCCTTGCTGAGCAGGAATTGACGCAGTTCGTCGCTCATAAAGGAGGACCCCCTATCACTGTGTATGTACGCTGGGAAACCGAACAGTGTAAAGATACCATGGAGGGCCTTGATGATGGTGGTTGCGGTCATGTCTGGGCAGGGGATGGCGAATGGGAACCGGGAGTACTCGTCAATCACGTTCAGGAGGTACATATTGCGGTCAGTGGAGGGGAGGGGGCCTTTGAAGTCCATGCTGAGGCGTTCAAAGGGAGGGGAAGCCTTTATCAGGTGCGCCCTCTATGGCCGGTAGAAGTGCGTTTTGCACTCCGCGCAGGTTTGGCAGTCCCTGGTGACTGTCCTGACCTCCTCGATGGAGTAGGGCAGGTTGCGGGTCTTAATAAAGTGGAAAAAGCCAGTGACCCCTGGGTGGCAGAGGTCCTCGTGGAGGGCTCGGAGGCGGTCCACCGCGGGACAGGGCATCAGGAGGCTCATTTAGCTTCCCGGGACGATACAACATCTCGTAGTTGTAGGTGGAGAGTTCTATCCTCCACCGCAAGATCTTGTCGTTTTTTATCTTGCCCCGCTGTGCATCATAAAACACGAATGCCACCAACCGTTGGTCAGTGAGGAGAGTGAATCTCCTGCCGGCCAGGTAATGCCTCCAATGTCGCACAGCTTCTACTATGGCTTGTGCCTCCTTTTCGACCGAGGAATGGCGAATATCGGAAGCATGGAGAGTGCGGGAGAAGAAAGCCACGGGCCTGCCCGCTTGGTTGAGGGTGGCGGCCAGAGCTACGTCGGACGCGTTGCTCTCGACCTGGAAGGGGAGGGACTCGTCGATGGCGCAAATCGTGGCCTTTGCAATGTCTGCTTTGATGCGGCTGAAGGCCTGGCGGGCCTCAGTCAACAGGGGGAAGGTTGTGGACTGGATTAGGGGACGGGCTTTGTCTACGTAGTTAGGGACCCACTGGGCGTAATAACTGAAAAACCCGAGGCAGCGCTTCAGGGCCTTGGGGCAGTGGGGGAGGGGGAACTCCATGAGGGGGCGCATGCGTTCAGGGTCGGGACCTATAACTCCATTTTGCGCTGCGTAGCCGAGAATGACTAGCTGGTCAGTGCTAAATACGCATTTATCCTTATTATACGTTAAGTTAAGGATTTTAGCGGTCTGGAGAAATTTTCGGAGGTTGGTGTCGTGGTCCTACTGATCGTGGCCACAGATGGTGACGTTATCGAGATACGGAAACGTTGCGCGCAAGCCGTACCGGTCAACCATTCGGTCCATCTCGCGTTGGAAGACCGAGACCCCATTAGTGACACCAAAGGAACCCTTAAAAAATGATAGAGCCGCCCATCTGCTACGAAGGCAGTGTATTTGCGGTCACTAGTACGGAGGGGTAGCTGATGGTAGGCGGACTTGAGATCCACCGTGGAGAAGATCTTATAATGCGCGATCCTGTTTACCAGGTCGGATATGCAGGGGAGAGGGTACGCGTCCAGCTGCGTAAACCTGTTGATGGTCTGACTGTAGTCGATGACAATCCTATGCTTCTCCCCGGTCTTTACCACCACTACTTGAGCTCTCCAGGGGCTGTTACTGGCTTCATTGACCCCTTCCCTCAGTAGCCTTTGGACCTCCGACCTAATGAAGGTCCGGTCCTGGGCACTGTACCGTCTGCTCCTGGTAGCGACGGGTTTGCAATCCGGGGTGAGGTTCGCAAACAGGGAAGGCGGGTCGACCTTAAGGGTCGCGAGGCCGCAGACAGTAAGGGGGGGTATAGGGCCGCCGAATTTGAAGGTCAGACTTTGCAAATTACATTGGAAATCCAACCCCAGGAGTGTAGCCGCGCAGAGGTGCGGCAGGACATAAAGGCGGAACTTGTTGAATTTCCTGCCTTGGACCGTGAGGTTTGCTAGGCAGAACCCCTTTATCTCCACTGAGTGTGAACCGGAGGCCAGGGAGATTCTTTGATTTACAGGGTGGGTAACAAGTGAACAGCGCCTTACCGTGTTGGGGTGTATAAAGCTCTCCGTGCACCCAGAGTCGATCAGGCAGGACGTCTCGTGGCCGTTGATGAAGACCGTTGTCGTTGCTGTTGAGAGTGTCCGAGGTCGATTTTGGTCCAGAGTCACCGAGGCCAGATGCAGTAGTTGCGGATTTTGATCGGGCAGTGTGTAGTCGGTCGTGCTGGGATCCTGGGGCCCCATCCAAGATGGCGTCTCCCATGGGTCGCACATGGTGGTCGGGGATGGACAAAATGGCGGCGCCCATCCATCCAGCGTGGTGTCCGAGGAACAAGATGGCGGTGTCCGTGGGCTGCACGTGGCCCTAGGATAGGGGGGTGGCGGTGACTGCTGGCCGCCTGGGGCCCGAAGAGAAGATCGCTGCGGCGGTCCGGAGTCGCCGCTGGAGACCGCAGCCACCGCTCGTGCCTGGCAGACCCCCACAAAATGGCCCTTCTTGCCACACCCTTTGCAGGTGGAGGTGCGGGCCGGGCAGCGCTGGCGGGGGTGCTTTGCCAGCCCGCCGAAGAAACAGCGGGGCCCAACGGAGTTAGCGGGCTGTCTTACAGCGCAGGCCTGCGGGGACACAGGGAAAGTCTGTGGGGCTGCCGCTGCGGGGTGCCACGCTGCCCAGGGGGCCACCGCGCGGTTGGGCACATCGGATTGTGCGTTTCTGGAGGCAACGTCCATGGACCCTGCCAGGGACCGTGCCTCTCTAAGTCCCAGGGTGTCTTTTTGTAAAAGACGCTGGCGGATCTCTGAGGAGCTCATACCTGCTACGAAGGCATCCCGGATTAGGAGTTCCGTGTGCTCGCTCCCCGAAACTTGCGGGCAGCCACAGTTTCAGCCCAGCACCAGTAGCGCGCGGTAGTACTCCTCCAACGATTCCTCGGGGCTTTGCTGTCTTGTTGCAAGCAGGTGACGTGCGTAGACCTGATTTACAGGGCGGATATAACGTCCTTTTAAAAGTTTGATTGCTGCATCGAAGTCCTCCGCCTCCTCGATGAGGCTGTAGATCCCAGGGCTTATCCTCGAGTGCAGGAGATGCAGTTTCTGCTCCCCCGAGGGTGTGCATCTGGCCGTCTCAAGGTAGCCTTTAAAACACGCCAGCCAGTGCTTGAAAATCGCCGCCGAGTTCTCCGCGTGGGGGCTGAGTTGCAGACACTCCGGCTTGATTCGGAGATCCATCCTTTCAGCTTAAGTTGTAGTCTATTAAATTGATGCACGATCAATAACTATTAAAACGAAGTTGTAACATAACTGAAGGCTTTAATAGACTAGAACAGTTTCCCAGCAGCTTCGGTACAGAATGAGGGCTGCTGGGACGGCACCGGTTCTTATACCCCCGCCTGTCAGGGCGGAGCTACATACTATACAGCCAATGGTCAACTCCTAGGTTTAACCAATGGGCTTCAGCCTCTCGGGTACTACCTGATAATACCACATAGACATTGTTCAGAGGTCCCCTGTCCCCTAAACTGGGGAGCTCCTATTCTGCAAGGTCATAGGGGAGTTAATTGTTCCCACCTGGTAAGATACTTGTGGGTTATAACAAATTACATAGTGGTTTGCCAGTTACTGGCATTTTTAACTGAAGTTTTGATTGAAATCACTTAGCTAATTTTATTTTGATTTGCACTTACTTGAACTAATATTAAATCCTCACGAATGCAAGTTTAACACTAACCAGGACAGATTCTATTCAAAGAGGTATCTAAACTCTTTCCTATACAATTAACTGTTTCCACAGGTTCTGCTGCTCCTCTCTGCCTGTTGATGATGGTGTCACTTTTTCCATTTCTTCCTCTGTGATTATTTACTGTTGACGACTGGCTTAAGGTGCCCTCTGCACCAGACTTCCACTCTGACCAAATTCCTGTTCTATACTGTTTTTCAAAGCTCTCTGTACACAGGGCGTAACACATTCTTTTCCATTCACATACTTACACAAATAGATATAATTCACGTGGGATGGTGTTTTTATATAAAACATTAGTGATTTTTAACTGCAACATTTTAGAATGCTCTCATTGTGTAAAACACAGCTTAGGAGACAGTAAAAATGATTGTCAGAATCTGCCACAAAGATATATCAGCAATCAATAAAAGCAATCAAAATACCTTCATTTTCTCTTTTCTGAAATCTGTACCAATGTATAATAATTAATCATTTTATGTATAAAGGCACCTTTCAATTCCAATTTCAATACCTTCGGAGTTGATACAATCAGGATTGCATTGGCAGTATCTCTTAGAAAAATGGATCAGAACTCTCTCGCGCTCTTGTGTTTCACCCATCAGTGGGAAAGCTTTCAAAAATCTCCTAGTGGAAAAAGGGGAACAGAGGAACTATTTAGATTTTAATTTTAAAAAGTAGATACTCCTTCGAGAGGACTGCAAATCCATGTTTACTTCCAAATAGATTATTGTAGGGCAAGTTCTATGCTATAACACATGGGAACACATTATTTGCATACAAATAGATAGCAGATATTGCTACAATTTCCCCACGTTGTGGTGATACAGAGTAAAGTGTGCAGCTGTCCAAAGATTGGGCATGCTGAAACAAATTGGTTAGTGCAACAACCACATCAAGACATAATTTTATTTAAAATTAGAACTGTAATATCTATGATCCAATGCAAATTTACAGTTCTAATTTTAAGAAGTAAACACAAATAAAAATAAAGGGGGTAAAATGTGGGATTATTCCCACGAATGCACATACTCAATTTGCATATTGAAGCCTTTGGTTCATAGATTGCTGTGAAATGAAAGGCTGAGGTGGAGGGAAACAGGTTTACTTACTTTCATTTAAACCCGGACTATCTACTGATGGGTTGTTCCTCTCATGTATCCTGGAGGGGGTACTATTTCATTATTTATAAACAAAATGATATGAAAAGTATTAAGCTTTAAAAATCAATTATATTTGAAGATCTGGGGCGGGATTCTCCCCTATCTGGCAGGGCGGGTGGTCCCGGCGCCGAAGAGTGGCGTGAAGCACTCCGGCGTCGGGCCGCCCGGAAGGTGCGGAATCCTCCGCACCTTCAGGAGCCAAGCCAGCGCCGACGGGGTTGGCGCCGCGCCAGCAGGCGTGGCTGGGGCTTATCGCCACGCCAACCGGCGCCGAAGGGCCTCCGCCGGCCGGCGCGAGTTGGCGCATGCGTGGGAGCGCCAGCGTGTGCTGGCATCATCCCAGCGCATGCGCAAGGGGGTTCGTCTCCGCATCGGCCATGGCGGAGGTCCACAGCAGCCGGTGTGGAGGGAAAGAATGCCCCCAAGGCACAGGCCCGCCCGCGGATCGGTGGGCTCCGATCGCGGGCCAGGCCACCGTGGGGGCACCCCTCCGTGGCCAGAGCCCCCCGCACCTCCCCGAGGACCCCAGAGGCCGCCCGCAGAGCCAGGTCCCGCCGGTAAGTACCAGGTCTAATTTACGCCGGCTGGACCATTCTAAAATGGGCGGCCCATTGCGGGCTGCAGAATCGCCAGGGGGGCCGCTGCCAGCGGCCGCTGGCCGGCGCGGCGTGATTCCCGCCCCCGCCAAAACCCCGGCGACGGAGAATTCGGCATCCGGCAGGGGCGGGATTCATGCCGCCGCCCCCCCGGCAATTCTACGGCCTGGCGGGGGGGTCGGAGAATCCCCAGGGGGCGGCGCGAATCCCGCCCCGACGGCGGCTGCCGTATTCTCCGGCGGCGTTTTTCGGGCGGGATTCACGCCACGCCTGTCGGGGCTGTTGCAGCGGGCCCCCCAGGCAATTTTCCGGGCCCCCGATGGGCCGAGCGGCCGTACGTTTTTGGCCAGTCCCGCCGGAACTGGAGATGTGTAGCTCACAGGGAGTGGAGCGTCAGATGGGCTGGACACCCCCAAGGTCTCCTTTGGCTGCAATCCCTCTGATCTCTTCCCACCAAGTGCTTGGAGGCCCCTTCTACTAGGTGCTTGGAGGCCCCTGGGCTCCTCCAGGACCGTTGGAGTGAGATCCAGAAGCCCCACTGTGCTCTGGCACGGACCCTCATGGATTCCCACCAGTGTCCGCGCCATGCAGTTGAAGCCCTGCACCATGGAGCTCTTGCCCTCAGCCATGGAGGTCATGACCTGAACCATGGAACGGACACCACACGCCATGGAATGCATGTCTTGCACCGAGGTCTCCAATGTGGATGCCACCTCGCAGTTTTGGCCTTGTTGCAATGGCACCATCTCTTCAGACAGAAGGCAGTGGAACTCCTCAAATCGGCCTTGCAATCCAAGGAGGGATGCTGTCATCCCTTCCTGATGCTCATAGCTCTGCCTTTGTAGCTCCAGCAGCTCTCAGACGACTGTCTCCAGGGCCATATAGTCAGCCTGGCATCCCTCCAAGTGCCAAATCCCTGTGACATCCCTGCCTCTGCGGCTGTGGATTATCAGCTGTGAGGTGCCCACCAGTGAGTGACCCAGAGCCCATCTACTAGTTATTCCCACTGAGGTGCGACTATCTGCACTGGTGGAGGGTGCAATTGACAGCTGTGGTGCCTCTTCGATGCTGGTTTCAGAGATATCTCCCTAGGAGCTGCTCATGTCTGTTGTTTCCAGGGGCGGTAAGGATGGTCCGGGCTGGTCTGCTGGTTGACCTGCAATCTGAGAGAGATAGCATTAGTGCGGATCAGAGGAACACTGATCGGAGAAAAGTCACTCATGTGAGGCTTGCGCATGGCTGGATGTATTGCGGGTTCTCACTTGTGTCTTTGCCCCCACATCGCCCTCTGCAGAGGTGTGGGCCTCGCCGACCAGCTCAAGGACTCTTTCCTCAAAGGGGGTTAGGATCTTCAGCTTTGGCATGACTCCGGCGGACTGTGCCCACTCATACCAGTTGTGCTCAAGTTTATCCTGCAATGAGACAGATGGGGAGAGTGCAGGTAGGAGTCATGCCAGATAAGGTGGTAATGAAGTCTGGCATTAGTGGGAGTGGAGGTGTGAGGAACAGGAGAATTATTGGGGGGATAATGGGGGGATAATGGGGAAGCTGGGGTGACAGGGGAAGGTCAATATGACAAGTGATGGGACCTCATGAGGTGGCTGGGAGTGAGATCACCATGGAGGTGTGATGGATGTATTAGGAGATGCAGGAATCGGACTTATCCTGGCTTCACGAAGGTCATTCATCTTTTTACGACGCTGTCGTTCCATCCTCTTATAGAGCAAGCTGGCACTCCCTATCGCGGGCACAGCCTCCCAGGTGGGGTTGGTGATCTTGCTTGTTGGGCATCTGCCCGATCGTGGGAAAAGCATATCACACCTCTGCCCGACGCCATCCAGAGGTTTGCTGAGGGTTCCCTCCGTGAAACGTGATTCTGTCTTCCTGGCGGCAATCCCCCTGACTGGACTTGGAACAAGTGCTGGGAGTGCTGGGAAGGAAAATATCAGAAAATACCCCCCAAAGTGATATTCAAAAGGCCCTGTACAATGGCGTGTTTTACAAAATACGAGAGCTATAACATTTGTCTGTAACTGAGCAGGATACATGATATACAAATGTTTTTTGACTGATTATTCTCAGGCTATGGGTGAGGTTGGTAAAATGTTACTTTCATTACCTTTCCTTATTTGCCCAGACAAGGAATTGGTGAGCCTCTTCTTGAACCACTACAGCTGATAATTTTTAGTTCGGATTTCGTGATGACAAAGGAATGGCAGCATATTTCCAAGTCAAGGTGGTGGGTAACTGAATGAAGATATTCCCATTCTCTTGCTGTTTATAGCCATTTGTGCAAGACATTCTTTGGATCTGTGGCTAGGCAAGCATTTATTTACTATCCTCCCCCTTTAAGTCTCTTTTTACACATGGGAATAATAAAATTTCATAATTACCAAATTAGTAACAACCATGGACACTTTTACACTCGTCCATCAATAATTCAGTCTGTCCGGTGACGACTTCTTTCTCATAGAGAAACATAGCCCCAGTGGTAGTTACTGTTGGCCTTACTTCACAAGGACTCGCTCCTTGTACCACTGTTTCCTAGGGGATGACACTCTGGCCTGTCTGTCACTGATCCGAAAGTTCACTCCTCGGAAACCCACAACAATGCTGCTTGCTGGCACAATTGGAACAGGTTGTAGCACTGGCTCTTGGGATGGCTCTTACACTACCAAGTGGTCTACATGCTTCTTTAAAATCTTGTCCTGTGCTTTAATCTCAAAGGACACCAGCGCTGTTCTGGCCACAACAACCCCTGGAACCCATTTGGTCCGTTACTGAAATTCTTCAAAACAATGGATCCTCTACCTTGAATGCTCTTGCACTTTTAAACAAGTTGTAGTTACTCTTCTGGTTCCCCTGGCTTGTCTCCACTCTACCCTGGGAGCACCAGGATTAATCTAGTCCTCAATCGATGACCCATCAGCAGCTCAGTTGGAGAGATTCCAGTAGTATTATGCGGGGTGATCCTACATGATAGCAGGAATCTAGTCAACTTGATGCTTAAAGATGGGTGGCTGCTTCTTCAAGCCAGCCTTGAAAGTCTGCACTGCCTTCTCGGACAATCCATTGGACGAAAGACGGTATGGTGCCATTCTGATATATTTTATTCCATTGAAAGTCATAAACGTCTGAAATCCGTCACCAGTAAAATCCATTCCATTGTCCGAAACGAGGGCCTTTTGTATTCCGTAAATTGCGAAACACTGACGCAGCTTCTCAACTATGGCAGAAGCAGTTGAGGATTCCATCTCCAACGCCTCCAACATGTACCCGAACCCATGGTCGACCTAGCCATTCCTATGGATGTAACCAAATTGCTGCAGGTAACTTCTGCTGAAATTGGCACTGATCACAGTGCTCTATCACTCTTTTAATTGAGCATTGATGCCAAGTCACCACACGTAGCTTCTCGGTACCATCTTCATTTTAGACATGCCCGCAAGGGAACTATGTAACTCTTCCAGTAATAATTCTCTTCCTGGCCCGGGGACAACCGTTCTTGATTCCCAGAGGAGGATACCATCTTCACAGCTAAGCTCGTCTTTCCTGATCTGCTGAGGCTCAATCTCCTCTGAAGCTCTCTCATTACATCATCAATCCAGTACACCCAGTACTTAATCTGTTGAGCCGACATTGGCTAAGTTTCTAGAAAATTTATGACCCATTCTTATCTCTTCCAGTAGTGTGGGATGTGCATCTGTCTCTGGCAAAGGAATATGACTCAGGGCATCTGCATTGGCTTTTTGAGTCTCTGGACAATGTTCAATGGTGTACTCATAAGCCGACAAGAACAACACCCAAAGGTAGATACCCAAAGGTATCTACCTTTGTGAACAATTAACCTCCAACCAGTTTCGCATATAGATCATCAATTTTGGGTATGGGGTTCTTGTCAGGCTTCGTGGTCTGGTTCACCGTTAGCTTGTAATCTCCATAGATACGGGTGGTTTTATCCCGTTTCACTACTGGCATAATCACACTGGTTGAATGACACCTAAGTCTTCCAGCCTTTTCAATTCTGTTTCAATCTTCTCCAATAACGCATAGGGCATAAGTCTAGCCCTGAAAAATCTTGGGGTGGCTTCCAGGTTCACGCAAATTCTCGCTTTGATACCTTTTATTTTTCCCAGTTCTTCCTGGCAAACATCTTGATACTTACTAATGATCTTGAGTTGATGATAAATTCTTTGATGCTAAAAACCTCTAGTCAATTTAATTTGATCCCCTGGAGCCAGTCATACCCCATTAAGCTTGACCTCTGATCATACACCACGACTAAAGGCAGCTTAGTGGATAGCTGTTGATCTCCTCAGGGGTCATCGTTGTGCTTATTATCTTTATAGCCTCTCCCCTATATGTTGTCAGCCTGGTCCCAGTATTCTTCAAGCTCAGAGGGAGGACTCCTTCTTGAAGGTACTGGAAGGTCTGTTACCCCCACCATGGTGGCTGAGGCCCTAGTGTGCACTTCCATCTGTAATGTTCTTCTATTTACCACTGACTGCACTGTGATCAGGGCCACTCTGCCTGCTTTTACATTTAAAAAAATATAAATTTTGACTACCCAATTCTTTTTTTCCCAATTAAGGGGCAATTTAGCGTGGCCAACCCACCTACCCTGCACATCTTATGGGGTTGCGGGGTGAGACCCACGCAGACACGGAGAATGTGCAAACGCCACACGTACGGTGACCCGGGGCCAGGATTAAACCCGGGGCCAGGATTAAACCCAGGTCCATGGCGCCTTGAGGCAGCAGTGCTAACCACAGCGCCACCGCCTGCCCCTGCTTTTACATTATTGATTGATATAACTTTCCGTTCCACCTCAGGACCATTTTCCACACGGTACACTGATGCTCTACTGTTCGATCTACCAGTGCGAGGCAGGCTCTGCTTATACTTGCACTCAAGTCTCACATGTCCTTTTTTTCCCACACCTGAAACATTCAGCTTCCCTAAATCTGCATTTGTCTGGGGGTGGCTTCCCCCCACATCTGTAACACTATGCGCACACTGGATCCATCCTAGGCTGTGGGTTTAATATTTATACCTTTTGGCTCTTCCAGTTCCCATATTCATTAGCTTTCTTGGACCAACGTCTTCACTCCTGGCGCCACTGTTTCTTGCCGTTTCCTACTCTAACTGGTGGACTGCGCTGCTCAGAGGGTTTTAGTAATTTCTTGGTGCCTTTTTCTGCGCTCTCCATGACTAAACCAATCTCCAGCGCTTTTTAATGATTATTTCCGATTCTGCCAAAAGCTTCTTTTGTATGGCTTTGTCGTTAACGCCACATACTAAACGATCTCTCCGCATCTCTTTTAATGCAGTCCCAACATCACAATGCTCTTCAATCTTCTTGAGTCTTGCCACAAAAGCCGCAATGGTCTCCTCTGGGGCTCTCCCGGTCGAATTAAACTTGTAAAGCTGTAAAATTACGGAGGGCTTTGTGGTGGTAGTGCCTTTGAGTAACTCTACGATCACTGCAAATGTTTTGGTATCGCAAGCATCCGGGGACATTAAGTTTCGAATCAGACTATATGTCTGCGCCCCATACGCAATTAACAAAATTACTCTTTGCTTCTCCTCCCCTTCTATTTCATTTGCACAGAAAAATAATTTTAAGCTTTCCACATACGATACCAAATCTTCTGTAGACCCATTCGAATGGGTCTAGTTTCCTGAAAAGAGGCATTTTGACTGTTTTCTTCTTTGAAGGCTGAACTTGTTCTGAAACTCTTGGAATCGGACTTTTCCCACAAATTCTTGGAATCTGGGTTGCTGGCCGTTACCTCACTGCCAATGTAATAACTTCAAGAACTGGCTCTACCAGTTAACTTATAAGAGATGACGGGCGGGATTCTCTCAGCCCGGGGCCAGACCGGAGAGCAGAGAATTGTCGCCATTGACGCCGGCGTGGTCGGTGCAGCGCCGGTCGGGGGCCGCTCTACGCGCCCCCCCCGCCGATTCTCGGCCCGGGATGGGGCGAGCAGCCGTACCAAAAAACACGTGGCCCGCCGGCGCCCATCCGCGTGTGGTCTTACCCGGCAGGACCTCGGCGTGGAAGGGTCCGGGGCGTACTTTGAGGGGGGGGGGGGGGGCGACCCTGGGGGGGGGGGGGCCTCCGCTGAGGCCTAGCCCGCGATCGGGGCCCACCGGGCTGGGGGCCTCCTTTCTTCCGCGCCGTCCCCTTTAGCCCTATGCCATGTTGCGTCGGGACCGGCGTGGAGAAGGGAGCCACTGCACATGCGAGCGTTGGCGCCGGTGCCACTGCGCATGCGCGGACCCCACGGCGCCCAGTTGACGCCGGGATCAGCAGCTGGACCGGCGAGGGTCGCCCCAGTGCCGTGCTGGCCCCCTGTAGGGTCCAGAATTGCTGATCCTGAGGCCATGTTGACTCTGTCGAGAAACGCAATGGCGTTTCCGACGGCATCAACACTTAGCCTCAGGATCAGAGAATCCTGCCCAACACTTTATTCCAACTATAAACAAATATTTAACAAAGTGCTTTAAAATAGTCTTTCCATACTCAGCTCTGGAGTCCAACTTCTGGGATAAATCCCAACACATCCCAATGAATTTCCTGATTGGCCTAGCAGGTCACAAGATCCCTCCCTCAGAGAACATCCCTTAAAGGGGCTAGCCCCCAAACTACAGTGAGGTTAACAGAAAGATAATTGGGGTTGTGTAAGTTGCTGTCACCTTCCCACTCTCGGTTTAGAAATTCCAGTACGTCACGGAGGCATCGGAAGACTGACATGCCATCTGAGAACAAAGACAAAATGCTGGAAAATCTCAGCAGGTCTGGCAGCATCTGTAGGGAGAGAAAACTAACGTTTCCAGTCCAGGTGGCCCTTTGTCAAAGCCCTCTGAGAATGCTGTTGTCAAATCACGTCTGTACCACCACCAACTGGCCACTGAAAATCCAGCCCCAGGTCTATGTGACAGACTGAGGGCCTGAAGTAAGAATTTTAAGGAAGCCATTAAAAGATGCAAAAGATAATTCAATAGAAAAATTTAATCAAACAGCAGCATATGATATTTTATGAAAATTTTTATAACCTTATTCTGAACTATATAAATTAGTTACTGCAAAATAATGCATAAGATATTTTAAGTGGATCAACTGGTTCACCAACGACTGTGGGCTGGATTCTCCACACCCTGATGCCGAAATCGCGGCCGGCCTTGGGGCGGAAAATCCAGTTTCGCACAAGAAATCGGGACTGGCGCTGGTTCACCGATTCTGCGGGCCCCGAAAAGCGGCGTACTCGGGGAGTACGCTGTGACGCTTAGGACTTAACTGGGGCCATTGCGAGAGGCCCGCTCCACCTCCGACCGGCCGAAGTTCCGACGACGTGGAACTAATGTTGTCCAGCCGGTCGGGATACTCGCGTGGTGGCTGCGCACTCAGTCTGTGGCCGCCCTACTCAGGGGCGGGCCGATCGGAGGGCAGGGGAGGCCTTATAGACAGCCGGGAAATGTTAGTGCGGGCGTTGAGGGTCGGGAGCGCGGCCGATCGTGTGGTTTCTTTTTTGGGTCCAGCTCCACGGTCCGAGTCTGCCATGGAGCATGGCGCGGTCGCTGGAGGCCGCCGCCATCCGCATGGGCGGCCTCCGACCCGGAAGTGCGGGGCCCATATCTGCAGCAAAAGCTGCTAGATCTATGCTGGGTCCCTGCTAGTTCCCTGCAGGGCTAGGAATTTGTGGTCCTTTCATGCCAGATTTTCTGGTGTGAAATCCCACCACTTTGACACCGGCGTGGGGGACATAGTCCCAATAATGGAGAATCCAGCCCAAGGACTTTGACAACTGCTTTCACTGGTAATTCCTACAATAAACATATACCTTGACAGTTTCAGTGTTAATTGTTGACTTAAATACATTAAACAAATTGACAGGACTGCAGACAGCGGAGTCCACAATACAAAAGCTGTTAGCAATATGGCTACTGCAGCTGTAAATGTATTTAAGAAGGAATTAGATAAGCACGAGGAGAAAAACATATTAAGACATATGGGGAAAGAACAGAGAATTGGGCTAGTATGTGAACAATGCTCTGTGAGAATTTGCATGAGCAGAATGGACAGCCTCATGCTGAAATTTCTACAATTCAAATTGAAGATGGCCAAACCTAGTGAAAGCAATCTTAATAACACATTCTGAGCTGCTTACTACAATGTGAACAAAGCTTTAATTATAAATAATAATCTTTATTGTCACAAGTAGGCTTACATTAGCACTGCAATGAAGTTACTGTGAAAAGTACATAGTCGCCACATTCTGGCGCCTGTTCAGGTACACAGAGGGAGAATTCAGAATGTCCAAATTATCTAGCAGCGCATCTTTCGAGACTTGTGGGAGGAAACTGGAGCACCCAGAAAAAGCCCACGCAGACACGGGGAGAACGTGCAGACTCCGCACAGACAGTGACCCAAGCCGGGAACCTGGGACCCTGGCGCTGTGAAGCAACAGTGCTAACCACTGTGCTACCGTGCTGCCCACTAGATATGGGGAGCAGGGGGTAGAATTTCAGTTTTGGCTGGTATCTGCCATTTTGGTACAAATTACACTCAAAATTGTACCTGTTTTGAAAAGTGCTTTCCACACCCCACATCCTCCCTGAATTTCTGCTCAAAATTATCTGCACATTGCCGAAAGCAAAGGTTGCCATAAATCTGCAAAAATCGGGTAGTGTGTGGAAATGTATTTTTTTTGCTTTCAAATAATTCTTGATACATTTAAGAGTCATAATTTGGTAACATTTCATTAATACAGCTAAAAAAGTAAAATATTTTAAAATCACACTATCAATCTCCTCCAGTGGGCAACTCGATTTTAAATTGCTTAAAAAAAATGCGAATCTATTTTCTCGTTAGATTACAGGACAGTATTAACTCTACAGTAGTGAAGAGAATCATTCAGTGTGTTCGTGTTCTTGCACCCAAAGGTTACACTTTAGATGTTGGAGCCTCAAAGGCCTAGAAACAAGTGCATCAGCAGAAATTCCCAATGGTAATTAATTCATCCTGGGGGTTGGTTTATTTGTTTGCGGAGCCTGCTTCCAGCTTGATGTTTTTAACAAACCCAACACAATTTAGTGGAAACTCCAGGCCCTTCATGGTAAATTTAATTAAAGGGGGCGATACTCTGGCTGTATTGCACCAGGCGCAAGTCTTGCTATGTAGGGAGAATAGCAGGAGAGGCCCGAAACGGGATCTGCGCTGGATGGCAAACAGTCCACGATGCTTCCAGCTCGCTCTAGCTGACGTGATCGGTTTCACGTCCTCGGTGGGTGTGAACCAGATTAGCACATTAAAAAAAGCATTTACATATTCAAAATTTACTTTAAGCTGAATTCTCCCTGCTCTCACTTGCTGGCACAATGTGAAGCTGGCGCAAATCACTACTGGTCTCCACCACCGGAGACCAGACATGATGACCGCGCTGGGGCTCTGAGGACCCGGGTGGTCGGGAATGTGGAGGGACAGTGCCAACAAGGGGTGGGGCCTCAAAGAGGTGGGACCTGAAAGGCGCCATTGAGGGGGGAGCATTTGGTGACCCCTTAGCATGATGCCGCTCACCTGGGTGGTGGGCGCGGGGGGGGAAGGCCCTGAATGGAGACATATTCGAAAGGCCCTGATGTTTAGGCCCTACCCCTCTCGGTGCTACTGCAAAATTCGCCTCCCCCCGACAAAACAATGTCTGAGACCTGGGGCGAAATTCTCCGGAAACGGCACGATGTCCGCCGACTGGCGCCCAAAACGGCGCAAATCAGTTGGGCATCGCGCCTCCCTAAAGGTGCGGAATGCTCCGCATCTTTGGGGGCCGAGCCCCAACCTTAAGGGGCTAGGTCGGCGCCGGACGAATTTCCGCCCTGCCAGCTGGCGGAAAAGGCCTTTGGTCCCCCGCCAGCTGGCGCGGAAATGACATCTCTGGGTGGCGCATGCGCGGGAGCGTTAGCGGCCGCTGACTGCATTCCCGCGCATGCGCAGTGGAGGGAGTCTCTTCTGCCTCCGCCATGGTGGAGACCGTGGCGAAGGCGGAAGGGAAAGAGTGCCCCCACGGCACAGGCCCGCCCGCGGATTGGTGGGCCCCGATCACGGGCCAGGCCACCGTGGGGGCACCCCCCGGGGCCAGATCGCCCCACGCCCCCCCCAGGACCCCGGAGCCCGCCCGCGCCGCCTTGTCCCGCCGGTAAGGTAGGTGGTTTAATCTACGCTGGTGGGACAGGCATTTTAGCGGCGGGACTTCGGCCCATCCGGGCCGGAGAATCGTGCGGGGGGGGCCTGCCAACCGGCGCGGCGCGATTCCTGCCCCTGCCGAATATCCTGTGCCGGAGACTTCGGCAACCGGCGGGGGCGGGATTCACGCCAGCCCCCGGCGATTCTCCGACCTGGCGGGGGTCGGAGAATCTCACCCCTGGTGTGAATCGCAACACGTTTCCTGATGGAGACCACACATAATTGGGCGAATTGCGGCCAAAGATTATTATTTTAATATAACAGGTGTGATGCAAGGAGCCATTAAATCCAAGCAGGCATTCTCTACATGTGTAATCTTCTTCAATCCCACTCCGCTCCTTGATCCCCAGAACCTTTAGCATCCCTCTTTTTCAAGCAACTAACTAGCCTTTCTGGGAAATGTTCGGAAAACAGCATGTGGCAGAGAGGTCCATATTCTAACGCCCCTGTGTAAATACTTTCTCGACCTATTCCTTTATTTATTTAAATGATTATTTAAAATTTTAGCCCCCTTGCTACTGTTGGCTGGCCAATGGAAGCCAATGGAAACCATCTCACTATTTATCCCTTTGAAGCCTTGCATAATTTTGAAGCCATCACTAGGATCATGGACACTCAAATGATCATAGAAAAATAATAAATCATAATTAAAATAAGCTAAAAATACTATTCTGCCCATCTATGGTCCGAAACATCCCTTCAACAACATATTAAAATTTGCTGTATATTGTTTGTCATTACATGCAATAAATAGAAATAACAATAAATAGAAATAATCAAAAGCTTCATGTAAAGTTTATTAAAACAGTGCAACATGAATCTCATATTTAACAGTACTAAGAGCTGCTTGCATCACACCTGTTATATTAAATTAATAAATATTTTCTTAATAAAACATCCAATGCTGATAGGGGAGGCAATGGCGTAGTGGGATTGTCGCTGGACGAGTAATCCAGAGACTCGGTTTTGAATCCCACCACAGAAAATGGTGAAATTTGAATTCAATAAAAATTTGAAATTAAAAAATCTAATGATGACCATGAAACCATTGTCGATTATTGTAAAAACCCAACTTGTTCATTAAAGTCCTTTAGAGAAGGAAATCTATCGTCCTTACCTGGTCTGGCTTATATGTGACTCCAGATCCACAGCAATGTGGCTGATTCTTAAATACCCTCAGCGATGGCCAACAAATGCTGACCCAGCGAGCAATACCCACATCGCATGAACAAATGTTTTTTTTAAAAATTCTATTTTGAAAAACAGATCTGGCTATATTTGCATCATAGAACTGTTACTCACCTAAGTGCTTTATTCAAATTCAAGTCTGTGAAATCAAAGAAACTAAGATATTCTTCGGCCACGAGCTTGCTGAAATCATTGCTATAAAAGAAAGAAATACCAAATTATTAGTTCAAGAAACAAAGAGGAGGAGGTGATAGCCAAAGGTTGGTCAAGCCCTATTTGGAGTACTGCATGCAGTTTTGGGCACCTTGGCCGGGATTCTCCGAGCCCGCGCTGGGTTGGAGAATCGCCGTGAATCGTGTGGGTAAATACCAGTATGGATCTCACCGAAAAAGCCGGTGGGAAATACCCAGCCAAACACGTCCGAAATGACACTTAGAAACATTTCCATTCATCACACCCTGTACCTCCAACAGTGTGGCATGGTCAGTACCGTACTGGCATGTCAGCCTAAAGTTTGTGCACTAGAGGCTGGAGTGAGCCTGAACCCATTTGCTTTAATCTAGATATTTTGTGCAATATATTCTGCCTAGAGTGTCAAGGATAGTGCTTCTATGCAGACTGCCATGGACAGCAAGAGCACCAGGAGTGGCCTGAAGCAAATGCAAGGATAGCCACCACCCCCCCACCCCCCCTCTATCGGGAATGGCTTCACCCTCACCCCCACAAACTTGGACATTGCCTCAGAGAAGGATGTCCGGAACCCAGCAAGTTTGGGACAAGCCCAAAACATGTGGGTGTGGTTGGCCGGGCCCCTCTGGCACCGTTCACATTTGCCCTCCACCTCCGGGAAAAACCTGCTCATTCGGGATCTGGTCAGGTACGCTGTGCATCACTTTGAGCTGCATTAGGCTTAATTTATAATGGATCACGCTCATAAGGTTAGTTGAGAACAAAGTCTTCCTCATCCTGCCTCCAGTTAAGATCAGCTTTCTGGCTGGCTTGCGAGAGCCAACTTTTGTAAGAAGTGCGCGTTGAGAAATATTGGTGTGCAGCTAGTCATTTTTTACCCACTAACATCATGTGTAAAAAACAAATCCTGAGATTTGCTCCTCGTTTGTGGCACTCCCCACTGGAATCACAGACTCACCTTTCAGTGTAGTCTGCTGTCAGTGGCTGCACCTGCCCTCTGGCAATACATCTTTGGGTGATAGTTGTGTGATACGGGGATGTAAAAGGGTGGCGGAGTTGCACTACTGGTTAGGGAGGATATCACAGCTGTACTACAGGAGGACACCTCAGAGGGCACTGAGGCTATATGGGTAGAGATCTGGAATAAGAAGGGTGCAGCCACAATGTTGGGGGTTTACGACAGGCCTCCCAACAGCCAGCGGGAGATAGAGGAGCAGCTAGGTAGACAGATTTTTGAAAAGAGTAAAAACAACAGGGTTGTGGTGATGGGAGACTGCAACTTCCCCAATATTGACTGGGACTCACTTAGTGCCAGGGGCTTCGACGGGGCAGAGTTTGTAAGGAGCATCCAGGAGGGCTTCTTAAAACAATATGTAGACAGTCCAACTAGGGAAGGGGCGGCACTGGACCTGGTATTGGGGAATGAGCCCGGCCAGGTGGTAGAAGTTTCAGTAGGGGAGCATTTCGGGAACAGTGACCACAATTCAGTAAGTTTTAAAGTGCTGGTGGACAAGGATAAGAGTGGTCCTAGGGTGAATGTGCTAAATTGGGGGAAAGCTAATTATAACAATATTAGGCGGGAACTGAAGAACCTAGGTTGGGGGTGGATGTTTGAGGGCAAATCAACATCTGACATGTTGGAGGCTTTCAAGTGTCAGTTGAAAGGAATTCAGGACCGGCATGTTCCTGTGAGGAAGAAGGATAAATACGGCAATTTTCGGGAACCTTGGATAACAAGAGATATTGTAGGCCTCGTCAAAAAGAAAAAGGAGGCATTTGTCAGGGCTAAAAGGCTGGGAACAGACGAAGCCTGTGTGGAATAGAAGGAAAGTAGGAAGGAACTTAAGCAAGGAGTCAGGAGGGCTAGAATGGGTCACGAAAACTCATTGGCAAATAGGGTTAAGGAAAATCCCAAGGCTTTTTACACGTACATAAAAAGCAAGAGGGTAGCAAGGGAAAGGGTTGGCCCACTGAAGGATAGGCAAGCGAATCTATGTGTGGAGCCAGAGGAACTGGCGAGGTACTAAATTAATACTTTGCATCAGTATTCACCAAAGAGAAGGAATTGGTAGATGTTGAGTCTGGAGAAGGGTGTGTAGATAGCCTGGGTCACATTGAGATCCAAAAAGACGAGGTGTTGGGCGTCTTTAAAAATATTAAGGTAGATAAGTCCCCAGGGCCTGATGGGATCTACCCCAGAATACTGAAGGAGGCTGGAGAGGAAATTGCTGAGGCCTTGACAGAAATCTTTGGATCCTCACTGTCTTCAGGTGATGTCCCGGAGGACTGGAGAATAGCCAATGTTGTTCCTCTGTTTAAGAAGGGTAGCAAGGATAATCCAGGGAACTACAGGCCGGTGAGCCTTACTTCAGTGGTAGGGAAATTACTGGAGAGAACTCTTCGAGACAGGATCTACTCCCATTTGGAAGCAAATGGACGTATTAGTGAGAGGCAGCATGGTTTTGTGAAGGGGAGGTCGTGTCTCACTAACTTGGTAGAGTTTTTCGAGGAGGTCACAAAGTTGATTGATGCAGGTAGGGCAGTGGATGTTGTCTATATGGACTTCAGTAAGGTCTTTGACAAGGTCCCTCATGGTAGACTAGTACAAAAGGTGAAGTCACACGGGATCAGGGGTGAGCTGGCAAGGTGGATACAAAACTGGCTAGGTCATAGAAGGCAGAGAGTAGCAATGGAAGGATGCTTTTCTAATTGGAGGGCTGTGACCAGTGGTGTTCCGCAGGGATCAGTGCTGGGACCTTTCCTGTTTGTAGTATATATAAATGATTTGGAGGAAAATGTAACTGGTCTGATTAGTAAGTTTGCAGATGACACAAAGGTTAGTGGAATTGCGGATAGCGATGAGGACTGTCAGAGGATACAGCAGGATTTAGATTGTTTGGAGACTTGGGCGGAGAGATGGCAGATGGAGTTTAATCCGGACAAATGTGAGGTAATGCATTTTGGAAGGTCTAATGCAGGTAGGGAATATACAGTGTATGGTAGAACCCTCAAGAGTATTGAAAGTCAGCGAGATCTAGGTGTACAGGTCCACAGGTCACTGAAAGGGGCAACACAGGTGGAGAAGGTAGTCAAGAAGGCATACGGCATGCTTGCCTTCATTGGCCGCGGCATTGAGTATAGGAATTGGCAAGTCATGTTGCAGCTGTATAGAACCTTAGTTAGGCCACACGTGGAGTATAGTGTTCAATACTGGTCGCCACACTACCAGAAGGATGTTGAGGCTTTAGAAAGGGTGCAGAAGAGATTTACCAGAATGTTGCCTGGTATGGAGGGCATTAGATATGAGGAGCGGTTGAATAAACTCGGTTTGTTCTCACTGTAACGACGGAGGTTGACAAGAGTGGATAGTCAGAGGCTTTTCCCCATGGTAGAGGGGTCATAGGTTTAAGGTGAGAGGGGCAAGGTTTAGAGTAGATGTACAAGGCAAGTTATTTACACAGAGGGTAGTGGGTGCCTGGAACTCGCTACTGGAGGAGGTGGTGGAAGCAGGGACGATAGTGACATTTAAGGGGCATCTTGACAAATACATGAATAGGATGGGAATAGAGGGATACGGACCCAGGAAATGTAGAAGATTGTAGTTTAGTCGGGCAGCATGGTCGGCACGGGCTTGGAGGGCCGAAGGGCCTGTTCCTGTGCTGTACATTTCTTTGTTCTTTGTTTTGTAATAAGCACAGACTAAGTCACCTTTGAAGCTTTGCTGGAGCTACAACACTGATGTATTGGGTATTCTGGATCACATACAGGTCACCAACACTTGAAGTAGTGCAACACTATTTTATTAAAAGGTTAACTATTTAAACATACTTGAACTGTGGGTAAATACGATACTAGCTTTAACTAAAGACCTTTGCCTTGTCCTAACCAGTTGATGCACTCAGCACATGGTGAATGTCTGTGTTGCAGGCTGTGAGCTCTGTGCTCCTAGCTAGCTGCTACTCAAATGAGCGGGATCTCTGATGCCCCCTGTCTTTATAGTGCGTGTGTTCTCACTGGTGATTGGCTGCGGTGTTGTGTATGTTGATTGGTCCCACTGTGTGACCACCAGTGTGTGTCTGCCCCATGATATACTGGTGTATATTATGACAAACACTACATCCTCATTCTGTCTAAACCTTTGTTTTAACATTTCACTTATCCTTTAAACAAGATTTTGATGCCTCCATGTGCTATACTTTTAAGTGTATGTTAACGGGTGTAGCAAGGGAATTAAAAGGCAGGAATCCAAATTATTCATAGCAAAGCTTATATAACTGTTTCTTGATGGGTAACTGTGCAATTAAAAACAATGTTGGGATGCTCAAATACTGAACTTTTTTGTTTTTCTAATCTTTTCTAGCTATATTGTGCTTCGATATAATTTTTACATTCGGAAAATGCTATTTTGTCTGTCTTGACCTTAAAATTGTATTCAAATTAACTCAGCTGATTTACAGATTTGCTTTACCTTGAGAAGGTGAACAGACACACCAACAGACTCAAAAACAGCTTCTTCCCCGTTGTTACCAGACTCCTAAACAACCTTTTATTTTATTATATTTTCATGTACTTAATGATCTGTTGAGCTGCTCGCAGAAAAATAATTTTCACTGTACCTCGTGACAATGAACAAAATCAAAGCCAACATTATTTTACAGTCACATCTGTCCTGGCCTAGCACTATTCTCACACCTTAATGCTGCAGTCCCCATTGCTCACAGTGACCGTATTTGTGCAAATGTGATTTGCCTGTCTAATGCGATGGCCAGTATAATGTAACGTAAGTGTAAAATTTCTCTGTTTCCATTCCTTTTTTGCTAAGCGATCAATCTTAATGAAACTCTCTCTCACTCTTATTGCAGAGAGATGAACAAAAGACATTGAGCTGTTTATCGATAATGATTGGGCAAAAATCTGTGGAGTCAATTTCAGGGAATCATTGATATTGTGCTAAAGGAAAAGCTAACAACGCTAAGCTGCTTTCCTGCCTGAGTGGTTTAGACCACAGAGTGGTGGAAATACCCAGCAGGACTGGCAGCATCTGCGGATAGAGAAAAACATTTGTGGTATGACTCTTCTTCAGAACTGTTATGAACAATTCAGAAATATTCTGACTCTTGTTACCCCTATTTCTGCCCAAAATAAACATGGCACTTAAGGTGCTTTCAA
Organism: Scyliorhinus torazame; assembly: GCF_047496885.1. Classification (NCBI taxonomy): domain Eukaryota; kingdom Metazoa; phylum Chordata; class Chondrichthyes; order Carcharhiniformes; family Scyliorhinidae; genus Scyliorhinus; species Scyliorhinus torazame. The sequence continues at coordinate 248,704,615 of NC_092713.1, read as the reverse complement.
TTTGGCTTTAATAATAGTAATCTTTATTATTGTCACAAGTAGGCCTACATTAACATTGCAATGAAGTTACTGCCGCCACATTCCTAGTCGCCACATTCCGGCGCCTGTTCGTGTTTATAGTACAAATGAACAATCCACTTACAAATGAACAGTAATGATGTTTGCCTTTATTCAATTATCGATTCTGATACTTGGTAGATGCAGTTAATGGCCAATGCTGAAAATTAATTCCCAGGAATATGCGAAAACTTACTTCTTTCCAAGGTGCCGTGCCACATCGCATCGTTTAAACCCTTCAAGATTGTACAGTCGTTTGGCAAGTCTTTTTGCTGGGTCTATATCTGTTTTGCAGCCATTAGCCAAAGTGTCAGTGCTCCCATGTTCTAAGTGTTCCGTACTGTCCTCCATTTCTGAATCAGAATCGGATAGGGCTTCCTTAAAGTTGCCATCACTAGAATCAAAAGATAGAGTATTTTGTACAACTTTAATTGGAGGGTTCTTTTTTAACATAACTGGCTACATAACAAATCAGAATAGAAATGTTTTGAACAATGGATGCATTATAGCGATGAATAGAAACATAAAGTCAGACAGTGCCAGAAGAGGCCCTTTGGCCTATCGAGTCTGCACTGACAAAACTACACTACATCAACACTAATCCCATTTTCCAGCACTTGGCCCATAGCCTTGAATGTTATGCCATTTCAATTGCTCATCCATGTTCTTTTTAACGGTTATGTCTCTACTACCCACTCAGGCAGTGCATTCCGGACTCGTACCACCCTCTGGATGAATATCTTTTTTCCCAACTCCCTTTCTAAACCTCCTGCCCCTTACCTTAAAATTATGCCCCCTTGTTACTGACCCTTCAATTAAGGGGAACAGCTGTTTCCTATCCATCCTGTTTACACCCCTCATAATCGAACACATCTCAATCAGGTCCGCCTTAACCTTCTCTGCTCTAAAGACAACAACCCAAGTCTATCCAGCCTCTCTTCACAGCTGAAATGTTCCATCCTAGTCAACATCCTGGTGATTCCACTCTGTATCCACTCCAACACAATCACATCCTTCCGAAAGTGAGGCAGACAGAACTGCACACAGTACTCCAGCTGTGGCCCAACCAAGATTTTGTACAGTTCCCAACATAACCGCCTGCTCTTATAATCTATGCCACAACTGATAAAGGCAAGTGTCTCTTATGACGTCTTAAATATCTTATTAACCTGTCCTGCCGCCTTCAGGGATCTGTGGACAAGCACCCAAAGATCCCTCTGTTCTTCTGAGCTTCCTAGTGTCCTGCCATTCATTGAATACTCCTGTTTTGTTAATCCTGCCAAAGTGCACTTTTCAGGGCTAAATTCCATCATGATATACCCATCTGACCAACCCGTCTATATCTTCCTGCAACCGTATTCCTCATTATTAACCGCCCCACCTATCTTTGTGTCATCCATAAACTTACTTACCAACTCCCCCCCCCCCCCCACATTCTCATCTATAACGTTAATATATTTCGCAAACAATATACCCCTATTGTAGGCCATGGGACACAGGCCTCCAGTCACACAAACAGCCTTCTACCATCACCCTCTGTCTCCTACCACAGTCTGTTTTGGATCCAACTTGCCAGGTTACGCTGGATGTCAGGGGCTGGTTTAGCACACTGGGCTGAATCGCTGGCTTTTAAAGCAGACCAAGCAGGCCAGCAGCACGGTTCAATTCCCGTACTAGCCTCCCCGAACAGGTGCCGGAATGTGGCGACTAGGGGATTTTCACAGTAACTTCGTTGACGCCTACTTGTGACAATAAGCGATTTTCATTTTTTCATTCATTTCATTTCATCATGGGTGTTTTTACCTTCTTTATCATCTCCCATGTGGGACCTTGTCAAAGGCTTTGCTTAAATCCATATAAACTACATCAACTGCACTACCCTTATCTACACTTCCAATTACATCCTCAAAAAATTCAATTAATAGTTCAGATGCTTTGAGAGTCTGTCCTTTGCTGGTAATAATAACTTGCATTTACGTGAGGGGGATTTTCCAGCCCCCCACCAGCGTATTTGCAGAGCAATAGTGCTGCTGAGGACCTGTCAGCACTGACAGGCAGCTTCTTATGTATATGAGACATTGGCATTGGCTCTGGAGGCCAGCAATGGCTTTATCATTCTTTAATGTCATTGCAAGAGGAAGAAGCATAAGAGGGCCCAGAAGTGAGGAGGTTTTCCTTGCCTGCATGCCAACACTATGACCTGAATTCTTAGGCTGGCTGGGACTCAGTCCTGCCATCCGAAGAGTCAGCAAAGAATCAGCGGGGTTCTCCAGCAGTGCTGAAGCCATATTACACTCTAATGAGTGTTGATTGACATAAGGATAGACTTCCACTCTCACTCCAGTCCATTGAAGCATTGCATTGGCCAGAGAGTTACTGCAGGGAGCGGCCTGGAACTAAGTCCCAGGACCCAGATGACAGGTAATTGGCAGGGGTCTAAGGGGCGGAAGGAATGTCTTGGGGTTGCAGGTGGGGCCGTCAGGGTTTCAGGGGACAGGCTGCAGGTGGGGTAATGGAGGTCTAGAGGTCATGACCGAAGTAAAAACGTGGCTAAAGGAGCGATGTGGGGAATAATAATAATCTTTATTAGTGGCACAAATAGGCTGACATTAACATTGCAATGAAGCTACTGTGAAAAGAGGGATCCATTTCATGGACCACTGGCATCAGTATTGCGACAGGAGGGACCTGTACTATCGGGACTCCTGAACCGATCTGGGACCAGTGTTCTAGCGGAAAGGATAAATAAGATGGTCACAAGGACTTTAAACTAGATATGGGGGGGGGGGGCGGCGTTGTGACCGGGATAGTTTCTTGCAGCAATGTGTTGTGTTCGAGATGAAATAAGGGGACAGGCAATATTAGATTTAGTTATGAGTAATGAGCCCATTTTAATTAGTAGCCTAACTGTGCTTGAACATTTATCAAATCGTGATCACAACATGATTGAATGTAATGTAACGTTTGAAAAAGAAAAGCACATTTCATCGATTAGAATTTTAGACTTGGGTGAAGCTGACTTTAACGGGATGAGACAGAGACTGTCTGTGGTAAACTTACACATGAAACTTCATTATTATTGACAGGACATGAAAAAAAGGATGAAGTGAAAGGAAATGAGCCCGCGCTGCCTTGCTGGCCTGTCTTGGTCTGCTTTAAAAGCCAGCTATTTAGCCCTGTGCTAAACCAGCCCCATCAAGTGGTGAAGCAGATCAAGGATCGGTGAACAGTGAAGCCTCCAGGCAGATTATGCTTCATTGGGGTGAGAGTTGAATTGTTCGACGCTACGTCTTCAGTGAAAATGTTTCCGCAGATATTTCAGTGACTTTCATGTCAAACCGGTCCTCCTGGATTAGAGGGACTCAACTAAAATGAGCCTGAAACAGATAATCCCTGATATAGCAGCATCCTGACAAGAACCTAAAACCCCACGCCGGGCCTGGTCAACTCCCTGTGCATCTGGAACACATTTGTCTTCTGCATCTTACTCCTCTTCAATCTCTACCTCCTGCTTCCTTTTCTCCCTGATAAACTGTGTCCAGCCAGCACTTCAGTCTCATTAAGGTCCACACCTCTCTGGAGGATCATATTATGGAGAATGCAGCAGGCACAACCCTACTTGCAAGAGTGTACTACAGAACACCACCTGAATGGGTGAGGCGATAGAACCGCATCTTCAGAAAACCAACATCTTGTTTGATCCTTGTCCCAATGAGATTATAGCTTCAGTTGTAGCACGTCTGTGCCTCTATGTCAAGTTGTCATAGATGGGCGAGTAGTCATATCTTCAAGAGATATTTATTGTCCTTTAAAATCCATCCACATACTTTGTTGAGTCAAGTGAAGAGCTGCAGTATTCTGAACTGGTGGAGGATTAAGGAGTCATGGCAGCAACCAGATAGCGAGTACACATATGCAGGAAGCTCTTGTTCTGGTCACAGACCAGTTAAACATTGAGGGAGTGGAAGATCTTCCCGCTGATGAATCTCACTGGGTGCTCAATTGATGTCTTTATGGCCAAACAGCTGCAAATGATAAAGCCCTGCACCTGCAGGAATCCAGCACTGGAGATAAAACCCACTACCTTCTCTGCCTTTGAGCCTCCAGCTGTCTGGAATTTTATGTAATGCTCAGCTTTCACAAAAGGGTTATCATGGGCCTACAACATGGAATGGCGTGCAGCTGTTTGAAAGACAACACCAAGGAACTGCAGCTGATCCTTGGAAGGAGCCAGAGGCGAACAAGTTCAAAGGCACAGTGACTTTGACAGCCGCTGGCGGGGCATGGTGAGCAGTGCTGTAAGGTCTGAGGTACTTCACAACATGGCATAAATCTCTGTGACCATCTGTCTGGAGAGTCAAAGTTTCCTCCGGCACCAGATCTCTGTCATCCCGTGGCAACCTGATCTTCAGTGGTACAGCCTACCATGATGCTATGGCCTCAGTGTCCTTTCTGCACTTCGGCTGTCTCCTCAAACCACTGTCTGCCATAGACCTGAAATCATGGTCTCATTGCCAGCTGTTGACTTCCTTGTGCTCATATGACCTCCCAATTGTGTTTAAGAGCCTTGTCCCCGACTTTTATGCCTCCACAATTCCAGCAGGATAAAGCCCCTGCACTGCCCAAGTGCTTACCGACCACAGTCCTCATGAACTGTGCTGACCCTAAGGTATCTGTGTGCCAATGGGTAAGTCTCCCTCTGCACTATTCTATCTTTCATGAGGTCCACAAAACTCCTTGTGTCAGACATAACACCTATTCCTTAGATCCAGCCTGCAGCCCATGAACACCCCCCAAAATCTGAGCATTGCCCTCAATGAGCTCTTCATGATCTCTTCTACCTTAATTACCATTATTACTGGATTAGGTAGGTTCTCTGGGGAGCCCTCCCCCTATCCTGGTGAAACTCATTGGTCCCTGGAATGGTGGTGGGAAACTGGCATGCCGGCTAACATTAATATTATCAACCTCTGTTCCTGCTCCTGGGTAGGATCTACGAGGCTAGCCCCTGGTGAAACCTAAAGATCCTGCCCAAAATCTAATGTGGCAATTCGCTTTAAGCTTTTTATCAATATAATTAAGATAATTAGTGCATTTTTTCTGTTGGTCGCTTTCTGATAAATTCCTATAATGTAACAATAAATATGTTTGGATACAGTATTTACAGCTACACTAAACTCAGCTATGAACAGCAAACAAGCATCAAAATTGCTCAAAAATTGATACTGCAGGACTTCCGGGTGCGGCGATGACCAGCTAAGTCGCACTTTTCGGCAGCTCCCGGTGGAACGGACTTTTGGGCTCTTGATAGGAGCCCCAACGGCAAATTTAACGGCTAAAAACACCGTGCGGTAAACCAGAAGGGAATTCCCCCTGGACACGGATGGAAAAAGGAGAGGAAAGTGGCCGGATTGCAGCGGATCCTTTGGAACAGCGGCAAGGAAGGCAAGCAAAAACCAAGATGGCGTCGGAAGGTGGCAGTTTCATATGGGGCCCTGAACAACAAGAGTTCTTGAAATGCTGCGTGGAGGAGATAAAAAAGGAAATGAAGAAAGAGCTGTTGGCCCCGATACTACAGGCGATCGAAGGGCTAAAGGAGGAACAAAAGACCCAGGAGCAGGAGCTTCGGGTCGTGAAGGCGAAGGCAGCCGAGAATGAGGACGATATACAGGGCCTGGTGGTGAAGACGGAGATACAGGAGGCACATCAGAAACAATGTGTGGAGAGGTTGGAGGCACTGGAAAACAACGCAAGGAGGAACAACCTGAGGATTCTTGGTCTTCCTGAAGGTGTGGAGGGGGCGGACGTCGGGGCATATGTGAGCACGATGCTGCACTCGTTAATGGGAGTGGAGGCCCCGACGGGTCCGTTGGAGGTGGAGGGAGCGTACCGAGTTATGGTGCGAGGATCGAGAGCAGGAGAAACTCCCAGAGCCATAGTGGTGAGATTCCTCCTTTTTAAGGATAGAGAAATGGTCCTTAGATGGGCGAAGAGAACTCGGTGCAGTAAATGGGAGAACGCGGTGATCCGCGTTTATCAAGACTGGAGTGCGGAGGTGGCGAGAAGGAGGGCGAGCTTTAATCGGACCAAGGCGGTGCTTCATAAAAGGAAGATAAAATTTGGAATGCTGCAACCGGCAAGACTGTGGGTCACATATCAAGGGAGGCACCACTACTTTGAGACGGCGGATGAAGCGTGGACTTTTATTGTAGAAGAAAAACTGGAATGAGTGGACTATTAAAAAGAACGTTTGGACAAAGTGGTGGGGCGAATGTGGGGGGCGAAGAGGGGTTTTATGTTCTAATCCTGCGGTATGGTAACTTTTCTCTCTCCCACAGGTGGTGATGGGGGGAGGTGGGGAGGGAGAGGAGATGGGGCGTTGGCCATGGGGGGCGGGGCCAAGGGAGAAGCGCGGGCTTGGTTCCCGTGCTATGATAATTATGGCGGGAATAGAGAAGCAGGAAGGAGGGGGCGTCGCACGGTGCGAGCCGTGGTCACGGGGGGAAGCCGAGGTCAGCCAGAGTTTGCTGACTTCTGGGAGCAACATGGGGGGAGTAATTACGCCAGCGGGGGGTCTAGCGGGGGGGGGGGTGGGAGGGGGGAATTACTGGGTTGCTGCTGCTGGGGAAAGGGGGGAGTGGGTACGGGAGAGGATGGGCGGGGGGGCACCGCCTGGGGGAGATACAGCTGCGTGGGAACTGGGTGAGAAGCTGGAAAAAGATGATGGCTAATCGGCAAGGGGGGGGGGGGGGGGGGGGGGGGGGGGGGGGGAAGCCCCCCAACTCGGCTGATCACGTGGAACGTGAGAGGGCTCAACGGGCCGATAAAGAGGGCACGGGTACTCGCACACCTTAAGAAACTTAAAGCAGATGTGGTTATGTTACAGGAAACGCACCTGAAACTGATAGACCAGGTTAGGCTGCGCAAAGGATGGGTGGGGCAGGTGTTCCATTTGGGGCTGGATGCGAAAAACAGGGGGGTGGCTATATTAGTGGGGAAGCGGATAATGTTCGAGGCAAAGACTATAGTGGCGGATAACGGGGGCAGATACATGATGGTGAGTGGCAAACTACAGGGAGAGATGGTGGTTTTGGTAAACGTGTATGCCCCGAACTGGGATGATGCCAATTTTATGAGGCGAATGCTAGGACGCATTCCGGACCTAGAGACGGGAAAGCTGATAATGGGGGGAGACTTTAACACGGTGTTGGAACCAGGGCTGGATAGGTCGAAGTCCAGGACTGGCAGGAGGCCGGCAGCAGCCAAGGTGCTTAAAGATTTTATGGAGCAGATGGGAGGTGTGGACCCGTGGAGATTCAGTAGACCTAGGAGTAAGGAGTTCTCGTTTTTCTCCTATGTCCATAAAGTCTATTCGCGCATAGACTTTTTTGTGCTGGGTAGGGCATTGATCCCGAAGGTGAGGGGAACGGAATATACGGCTATAGCCATTTCGGATCATGCCCCACATTGGGTGGACTTGGAGATAGGGGAGGAAACAGGAGGGCGCCCACCCTGGAGAATGGACATGGGACTAATGGCGGATGAGGGGGTGTGTCTAAGGGTGAGGGGATGTATTGAAAAGTACTTGGAACTCAATGACAATGGGGAGGTCCAGGTGGGAGTGGTCTGGGAGGCGTTGAAGGCGGTGGTTAGGGGGGAGCTGATATCAATAAGGGCACATAAAGGGAAGCAGGAGAGTAAGGAACGGGAGCGGTTGCTGCAAGAACTTTTGAGGGTGGACAGACAATATGCGGAAGCACCGGAGGAGGGATTGTACAGGGAAAGGCAAAGGCTGCATGTGGAATTTGACTTGCTGACTACAGGCACTGCAGAGGCACAATGGAGGAAGGCGCAGGGTGTACAGTATGAATATGGGGAGAAGGCGAGCAGATTGCTGGCACACTAATTGAGGAAAAGGGGAGCAGCGAGGGAAATAGGGGGAGTGAGGGACGAGGATGGAGAGATGGAGCGGGGAGCGGAGAGAGTGAATGAAGTGTTCAGGACATTTTATAAAAAACTATATGAAGCTCAACCCCCGGATGGGAGGGAGAGAATGATGGACTTTTTGGATCGGCTGGAAATTCCCAAGGTGAAAGAGCAGAAAAGGGTGGGACTGGGAGCACAGATCGAGGTAGAAGAAGTGGTGAAAGGAATTAGGAACATGCAGATGGGAAAGGCCCCGGGACCGGACGGATTCCCAGTTGAATTCTACAGAAAATATTTGGACTTGCTCGCCCCGGTACTGACGAGGACCTTTAACGAGGCAAAGGAAAGGGGACAACTGCCCCCGACTATGTCTGAAGCAACGATATCGCTTCTCTTAAAGAAGGAAAAGGACCCGCTACAATGCGGGTCCTACAGACCAATTTCCCTCCTAAATGTGGATGCCAAGGTCCTGGCCAAGGTAATGGCAATGAGAATAGAGGAATGTGTCCCGGGGGTGGTTCACGAGGACCAAACTGGGTTTGTGAAGGGGAGACAGCTGAACACGAATATACGGAGGCTGTTAGGGGTAATGATGATGGCCCCACCAGAGGGTGAAACGGAGATAGTAGTGGCGATGGACGCCGAGAAAGCATTTGATAGAGTGGAATGGGATTATTTGTGGGAGGTGTTGAGGAGATTTGGTTTTGGAGAGGGGTATGTTAGATGGGTGCAGCTATTGTATAGGGCCCCAGTGGCGAGTGTGGTCACGAACGGACGGGGATCGGCATATTTTCGGCTCCATAGAGGGACAAGGCAGGGATGTCCTCTGTCCCCATTACTGTTTGCACTGGCGATTGAGCCACTGGCGATAGCGCTGAGGGGTTCCAAGAGATGGAGGGGAGTACTTAGGGGAGGAGAAGAACACCGGGTATCCTTGTATGCGGATGATTTGCTACTATATGTGGCGGATCCGGCGGAGGGGATGCCAGAAATAATGCGGATACTTGGGGAGTTTGGGGATTTTTCAGGGTATAAATTGAACATGGGGAAGAGTGAGCTGTTTGTGGTGCATCCAGGGGAGCAGAGTAGAGAAATAGAGGACCTACCGTTGAGGAAGGTAACAAGAGACTTTCGTTACCTGGGGATCCAGATAGCTAAGAACTGGGGCACATTGCACAGGCTAAATTTAACACGGTTGGTGGAACAGATGGAGGAAGATTTCAAGAGATGGGATATGGTAGCCCTGTCAATGGCAGGGAGGGTGCAGGCGGTTAAGATGGTGGTCCTCCCGAGATTCCTCTTTGTGTTTCAGTGCCTCCCGGTGGTGGTCACGAAGGCTTTTTTTAAAAGGATAGAAAAGAGCATCATGGGTTTTGTTTGGGCCGGGAAGACTCCGAGAGTGAGGAAGGGATTCTTACAGCGTAGTAGGGATAGGGGGGGGCTGGCACTACCGAGCCTAAGTGAGTACTATTGGGCCGCTAATATTTCAATGGTGAGTAAGTGGATGGGAGAGGAGGAGGGAGCGGCGTGGAAGAGATTAGAGAGGGCGTCCTGTAGGGGGACTAGCCTGCAGGCTATGGTGACAGCCCCATTGCTGTTCTCACCGAGGAACTCCACCACAAGCCCGGTGGTGGTAGCTACACTGAAGATTTGGGGACAGTGGAGACGACATAGGGGAAAGACTGGAGCATTGGGGGGGTCCCCGATAAGAAACAACCATAGGTTTGCCCCGGGGGGAATGGATGGGGGATATGGAATGTGGCAAAGAGCGGGAATAACGCAACTGAAAGATCTATTTGTGGATGGGAAGTTCGCAAGTCTGGGAGCGCTGACCGAGAAATATGGGTTGCCCCAAGGGAATGCATTCAGGTATATGCAATTGAGGGCTTTTGCGAGGCAACAGGTGAGGGAATTTCCGCAGCTCCCGACACAAGAGGTGCAGGACAGAGTGATCTCAAAGAAATGGGTGGGGGATGGTAAGGTGTCAGATATATATAGGGAAATGAGGGACGAAGGGGAGACTATGGTGGATGAACTAAAAGGGAAATGGGAAGAAGAGCTAGGGGAGGAGATCGAGGAGGGGCTGTGGGCAGATGCCCTAAGCAGGGTAAACTCGTCGTCCTCGTGTGCCAGGCTAAGCCTGATTCAGTTTAAGGTATTACACAGGGCGCATATGACTGGAACACGGCTCAGTAAATTTTTTGGGGTGGAGGATAGGTGTGCGAGGTGCTCGAGAAGCCCAGCGAATCATACCCATATGTTTTGGTCATGCCCGGCCTGTTGCCTCGCAAAAGCCCTCAATTGCATCCTCTACAGGGGTTTTGGATGGGGGTGACAAAGGCGCTTTCAAAAGTAGTAGGAGTCCGGGTCGAACCAAGCTGGGGGTTGGCTATATTTGGGGTTGCACAAGAGCCGGGAGTGCAGGAGGCGAGAGAGGCCGATGTTTTGGCCTTTGCGTCCCTAGTAGCCCGGCGCAGGATATTGTTAATGTGGAAAGAAGCCAAGCCCCCGGGGGTGGAGACCTGGATAAATGACATGGCGGGGTTCATAAAGCTAGAGCGGATTAAGTTCGTCCTAAGGGGGTCGGCTCAAGGGTTCACCAGGCGGTGGCAACCGTTCGTCGAATATCTTGCGGATAGATAGATGGGGGAAAAAAGAAGGCAGCAGCAGCAGCCCAGGATTTGGGGGGGGGGGGGGGGGGATGGGGGGGGGGCGGGGGGGGTGTAGCTTGTGACAAGGCAGTTGACAATTAGGGCTAGTTTTTATTTTTGTTATTTAATATTTATTTATTTTTTGTTTTTTGTTTATATAAAATAGGTCATTGTTATCTGTATTGTTATAATGTTGTGTAAAGGATGCACAATGTACTGTGTTGGTTGACCAAAAATTCTCAATAAAATATTTATTTAAAAAAAAAAAAAATTGATACTGCAACAAAAGTACTGCAGCCAGCCTGCTCCTTCTTCAGCATGTACTCATTTTATCCATCTTGCAAGGATTAAATCGAGTGCACTCTTTGACAGATTGTGAATCCAAAACCTTTGTTCTCAAGACCAGTACTCAACAAACTCTGGGATAATTAGGTGTAGCAAAATATATCCCAGAATTTTCCTTTCAGACTTAATGGTTTGATCTTCCTTGACTGCTACTTATCTCTGTCTCTCAAATCAACAGCATTTTTTTCTATCTTAAACTGGTTGACAACCTCTCTAGCTGGAGCACCAGTGCCACTCTGTGGCTCAGCCAACTAAATCTGCAGCTACACAGTATCTGCCAAATTTTATGTAAGACGGCATTTCCTCAACAGCCTACAGACTCTGGATACTGGTAAAAGAAAGGTATGATTAGACACTGCTCAGCTGCTAACTCATATCACAGTGACGGAAAATAGTGCTGGCATTAATGATACTACTTGAATTTAATTTTGAAATGGGTAACTGCAATGATGTAAGGAAAATTACAAATTAAAACTAAAGCCTATCTGTAAACCTATTCAAGAAAGACAAATGCTTTTGCATCTGCTATTAAAAGACAAACAAACCAAGAGGTGGGGCAGAAGAGTAACATTTATAATCATGGAGACTATATAAAAACAGCAGATGGTATTGCTTAAGCTAATATGTTTCAATCATTTTCTACTCAGTGGCATCACAATTTGATTGTGCGACTTTTGGTCCTGTGTTATTAAGTATGTCTGGCAGAGACTAAACGGTTCAATAAATCATTGTACAAATCCCACTGCACAAAAGAACCAGTTAAAATGGAACCTGCACTTTGTGTGCATTTTCAATGTGCTGTCCCTCGCCATGGTTTTATAGAAAACCAGACCATGCAGTAGTAAATATACATCGAGGTCACATTTATACTATAATTATTATAAATGTTCAATTCAAATAGCTTCAGTTCAATGGAGGCGGCAGTTTGACAATGTCATTAGACTAGAATGGGGGTCGGTTTAGCTCACTTGGCTAGACAGCTGGTTCGTGATGCAGAGTGAGGCCAGCAGTGTGGGTTCACATTCCCGTACCGGCTGAAGTTATCCATGAAGGCCCCGCCTTCTCAACCTTGCCTCTTGCCTGAGGTGTGGTGATCCTCAGACCGAATCACCACTAGTCAGCGTTCCCCCTCAAAGGGGAAAGCAGCCTCTCGTCATCTGGGACTTTACCTTTTACTTTTAGACTCCTAATCCAGAGACCTAGCTAATGCTCAGGTGACACGCACGGATTCAAGGATCAAGTATGGAAACTGGTGGAATTTAAATTCAATTAAGAAATCAGGAATTAAGACCATAAGACCATGTAGCGCACAAAGACTCCGAGAGACGAATAGAGTGAAGTCGATGAGGCTTTATTAAGCGTGACTGTTCCCCCGCAGTTCAGTAGTAGACTGCCAGCGGGGGAGGACTCCTGGTACTTATACTCCGTCTTCAGGGCGGAGCTAGAGGTCAACGTCCAACCAGGACCCGGGATCTGTCAGCCAATGACATCACGGCTTCACAGTCCCACATGACCCCTAATGCATACTACCACATTCACCCCTTGTTAAAAATGAACCCGGCGGGTTGATGCTTCGCATGGTGGTAAGGGTTTACAAGGCTGGTTCTGGGAGGAAAACTTTTGCATGTTATTACAGTATGTACAAGGTTTTTTTTTGTTTCGAACTATTTACAGTAATCGTCAGGAAAAGACAAAATGTTCTCGTTAAAAGTCCACATATAGTACTGTTAGATCGACGCCACGAGTCGGTCGGGCGGTGTGGTCGTCCGTGTCGATCGCCTCGGCCCCGGTGCTGGTGGTGGTGCTTGTTCCGGTGTTGTCGTCTCCGGGAGCCTTACGGTTTCAGCTTGGGCTTCATTCCTGGTCGGGCCTGGGAGGAGGACCGATCCGCCTGGGAAGGGGGCGGTCGCGGGGTGCGGCGGTGGCAGGAAGGGGGGGGGGGTTGGGTGATTGGTGTCGGGGGGGTGTGTGTATTGCCGGCGGGCGCCAGATCTCGCAGGGAGACCGTGTCCTGTCGGCCGTCGGGGTACTCCACGTAAGCGTACTGCGGGTTTGCGTGAAGGAGGTGAACCCTTTCGACCAACGGGTCCGACTTGTGCGCCCGCACATGTTTCCGGAGCAAGATGGGTCCTGGGGCCGCCAGCCAGGTCGGCAGCGACGTTCCAGAGGAGGACTTCCTGGGGAAGACAAGGAGGCGCTCATGAGGCGTTTGGTTAGTGCTAGTGCACAGTAGTGACCGGATGGAGTGGAGGGCGTCCGGGAGGACCTCCTGCCACCGTGAAATTGGGAGGTCCCTGGACCGTAGGGCCAGTAGGACGGTCTTCCAGACCGTGCCGTTCTCCCTCTCTACTTGCCCGTTCCCCCGGGGGTTGTAACTGGTCGTCCTGCTCGAGGCTATACCGTTGCTGAGCAGGAACTGGCGCAGCTCGTCACTCATGAAGGAGGACCCCCTGTCACTGTGGACGTATGCGGGGCAACCGAACAGTGTGAATATGGTGTTCAGGGCTTTAATGACTGTGGCCGCGGTCATGTCAGAGCAGGGGATGGCGAATGGGAAGCGGGAGTACTCGTCCACCACGTTAAGGAAGTATATGTTGCGGTCGGTGGAGGGGAGGGGTCCTTTGACATCCAGACAAAGGCATTCAAAGGGGCGGGAAGCCTTAATCAGGTGCGCACCATCCGGCCTGAAAAAATGCGGTTTGCACTCTGCGCAGATGTGGCAGTCCCTTGTGACTGTACGGACCTCCTCTAAAGAGTATGGGAGGTTGCGGGACTTAATAAAGTGGTAGAACCGAGTGACCCCCGGGTGGCAGAGGTCCTCGTGGAGGGTTTGGAGGCGGTTAATTTGTGCGTTGGCACATGTGCCGCGGGATAGGGCATTGGACGGATCGTTCAGCTTTCCGGGACGATACAAGATCTCGTAGTTGAAGGTGGAGAGCTCGATCCTCCACCTTAAGATCTTGTTGTTTTTGATTTTGCCCCGCTGTGCATTATCGAACATGAAGGCTACCGACCGTTGGTCTGTGAGGAGAGTGAATCTCCTGCCGGCCAGGTAATGCCTCCAATGTCACACAGCTTCCACTATGGCTTGGGCTTCCTTTTCCACTGAGGAGTGGCGGATTTCTGAAGCGTGGAGGGTTCGGGAGAAAAAGGCCACGGGTCTGCCCGCTTGGTTAAGGGTGGCCGCTAGAGCTACGTCGGAGGCGTCGCTCTCGACCTGGAAGGGGAGGGACTCGTCGATGGCGCGCATCGTGGCCTTTGCGATATCCGCTTTGATGCGGCTGAAGGCCTGGCAAGCCTCTGTCGACAGAGGGAAGGTCGTGGTCTGTATTAGGGGGCGAGCCTTGTCTGCGTACTGGGGGACCCACTGGGCGTAGTATGAAAAGAACTCCAGGCAGCGTTTTAGGGCTTTTGAGCAGTGCGGGAGGGGAAATTCCATGAGGGCGCGCATACGTTCGGGGTCGGGGCCTATTATCCCATTGCGCACTACGTAGCCCAGGATGGCTAGCCGGTTTGTGCTAAAGACGCACTTGTCCTCGTTGTACGTGAGGTTCAAGGCTTTAGCGGTCTGGAGGAATTTTTGGAGGTTGGCGTCATGGTCCTGCTGACCGTGGCCGCAGATGGTCACATTGTCGAGATACGGGAACGTGGCCCGTAACCCGTGTTGATCAACCATTCGGTCCATCTCTCGTTAGAAGACCGAGACCCCGTTTGTGACGCCAAATGGGACCCTTAGGAAATGGTATAATCGCCCGTCTGCCTCGAAGGCTGTGTACTTGCAGTCACTTGGGCGGATGGGGAGCTGATGGTAAGCGAACTTGAGGTCCACGGTGGAGAAGACCTTATATTGGGCAATCCGATTGACCATGTCGGATATGCGGGGGAGAGGGTACGCGTCTAGTTGTGTGTACCTGTTGATGGTCTGGCTATAGTCTATGACCATCCTTTGCTTCTCCCCTGTCTTTACTACTACCACCTGTGCTCTCCAGGGACTATTGCTGGCCTGGATTATGCCTTCCTTTAGTAGCCGCTGGACTTCGGACCGAATGAAGGTCCGGTCCTGGGCGCTGTACCGTCTGCTCCTAGTGGCGACGGGTTTGCAATCCGGGGTGAGGTTTGCAAACAAGGATGGGGGTTGCACCTTGAGGGTTGCGAGGCCGCAGATAGTGAGTGGGGGTATTGGGCCGCCGAATTTGAAGGTTAGGCTCTGTAGATTGCACTGGAAGTCTAATCCCAGTAATGTGGGGGCGCAGAGTTGGGGAAGGACGTAGAGCCTGTAGTTTTTGAACTCCCTCCCTTGCACCATTAGGGTAACTATGCAGAAGCCTTTGATCTGTACGGAGTGGGATCCTGCAGCTAGGGAAATCTTTTGTGCGCTGGGATGGATGGTCAAAGAACAGCGTCTTACCGTGTCGGGGTTGATAAAGCTCTCCGTGCTCCCGCAGTCGACTAGGCATGGTGTCTCGTGCCCGTTTATCAGCACCGTTGTCGTCGTCGTCGTCTGGAGCGTCCGGGGCCGAGCTTGGTCCAGCGTCATTGAAGCCAGACGTGGTTGTAGTGGTTGAGCGTCTTCTTCGAACCCCGTGGAGCCGTCGACACTGGGGTCCGTTGTTGCCATCCAAGATGGCGTCGGGGGTGAACAAGATGGCTGCCCCCATGCATCGCACATGGCTGGGGGGTCACAAGATGGCGGCGGGGGTGGACAAAATGGCCGCCCCCATGCGTCGCACAGGTCTGGGGTGGTCCAAGATGGCGGCGCCCTTCCTCCCCTCGTGGTGGCCGGGACCCCAAATGGCGGCGCCTGCGGGTCGCACATGGGGCGCTGGGGGGGTTGCGGAGCGTTGGGAACACGCAGGACTCCCTCTTCTCTGGGGACAGCGGTGGCCGGGACCCAAAGTGGTAGCGCCGGCGGGTCATACATGGGGCGGGGGGGGGGTTGGGGAGCGTAAACGGCGTGCAGGGCTCCCTGTTCTCCCGGGACAGCGGCGACCTCGCGGGACCGGCACACAGCCGCGAAATGGCCCTTTTTCCCGCAGCTCTTACAGATCGCTGCGCGGGCCGGGCAGCGCTGCCGGGGGTGTTTCGCCTGGCCGCAGAAATAGCAGCGGGCTCCCCCGGTGCGACTTGGCGTTTGGACCGCGCAAGCCTGTGGGGTGTCCGGGGGGGGGGGGGGGAGGGTGGGTCTGTCGCGACGGGTGCGTACGGAGCCCAATGGGCTGCCGCGCGGTCGGGGTCGTAGGCGCGGGTATTTCGCGCGGCCATGTCTAGGGAGGCTGCTAGGGCCCGTGCCTCTGAGAGTCCTAGCGACTCTTTTTCTAGAAGTCTTTGGTGGATTTGGGAGGAGTTCATACCTGCCACAAAAGCATCGCGCATTAACATGTCCGTGTGTTCATTTGCGTTCACCGGCGGGCAGCTGCAGGCTCGTCCCAAAATTAGTAGCGCGGCGTAGAATTCATCTATCGATTCTCCGGGACTTTGCCGTCTCGTTGCGAGTTGATAGCGAGCGTAGATCTGGTTTACTGGGCGGACATAGAGACTTTTTAGTGCTGCGAACGCCGTCTGGAAATCCTCTGCGTCTTCGATGAGAGAGAAAATCTCCGTGCTTAACCTCGAGTGCAGGACCTGTAGTTTTTGGTCTTCTGTGACCCGGCCGGTGGCCGTTCTGAGGTAGGCCTCGAAACAAGTCTGCCAGTGCTTGAAAGCTGCTGCCGCGTTCACTGCGTGGGGGCTGATCCTCAGGCATTCCGGGATGATCCTGAGCTCCATAGTCTTTTAGTCACGCTTAATAAATTGTAGCGCACAAAGACTCCGAGAGACGAATAGAGTGAAGTCGATGAGGCTTTATTAAGCGTGACTGTTCCCCCGCAGTTCAGTAGTAGACTGCCTGTGGGGGAGGACTCCTGGTACTTATACTCCGCCTTCAGGGCGGAGCTAGAGGTCAACGTCCAACCAGGACCCGGGATCTGTCAGCCAATGACATCACGGCTTCACAGTCCCACATGACCCCTAATGCATACTACCACAGACCATAAGACACAGGAGCGGAAGTAAGGTCATTCGGCCCATCGAGTCCACTCCACCATTCAATCATGGCTGATTTCAACTCCATTTACCCGCTCTCTCTCCATAGCCCTTAATTCCTCGAGAAATCAAGAATTTATCAACTTCTGTCTTAAAGACACTCAACGTCCCGGCCTCCACCGCCCTCTGTGGCAATGCATTCCACAGACCCACCACTCTCTGGCTGAAGAAATTTCTCCTCATTTCTGTCCTAAAGTGACTCCCTTTTATTCTAAGGCTGTGCCCCGGGGTCCTAGTCTCCCCTGCTAATGGAAACAACTTCCCTACGTCCACCCTATCTAAGCCATTCATTATCTTGTAAGTTTCTATTAGATCTCCCCTCAACCTCCTAAACTCCAATGAATATAATCCCAGGATCCTCAGACGTTCATCGTATGTTAGGCCTACCATTTCTGGGATCATCCGTGTGAATCTCCGCTGGACCCGCTCCAGTGCCAGTATGTCCTTCCTGAGGTGTGGGGCCCAAAATTGCTCAAAAGTTAGTCTCAGTAGTGGTGACCATGAAACCATTGTCATAAAAACCCATCTCATTCACTAATGCCCTTTGGGAAGGAAATATGCCATTCTTACCTATTTGTCCCACATGTGGTTGACTCTTAAAAGCTCTCTGAAAAACCACTCAGTCATATCAAACTGAGGGGTGGATAATAATTTTTGCCGGGGTAGGTAAGAATTTTGGTGTGTTGTCTCGGACCACATATCTGTTTTGTTATAAAATTACCTCCCCATCGAAATAATTTTCGAATTCATGATGCGTAAGCGGTTTGTGCCAATAAAGTTTAATGCGTTTAGACATTTTTACATGACAATCACAGAGAAGCGACTGGTGAATTTGTGTTTGCCAGATTGTCCAAAAGTAAAAGATTTTTTAAAATACTTACGAATGACGATTTTATGTACAATCATGTAGCTTGCTCTGGTAATTTCATCTTGTGGTGTATATAGTCTGGTTAAAAAAAACCGCACTTTTTTCATTCGAGCAACCATCTCATGCGATTGATTGTCCAGCTTTCTCTTCATCAAACATGTTTTTATATTTGGCTGCATGTTTGCTCTCAAAGTGTCAGTTCAAATTGTATTCTTTGAATACGGTAATAATTTCTTTGCAAACTAAGCACACGGCTTTCCCAGCTTCATCCGCAAATCATAGAATCATAGAATTTACAGTGCAGAAGGAGGCCATTCGGCCCATCGAGTCTGCACCGGCTCTTTGAAAGAGCACCCTACCCAACCGCACACCTCCACCCTATCCCCATAACCCATTAACCCCACCAAACACTAAGGGCAATTTTGGACACTAAGGGCAATTTATCATGGCCAATCCACCTAACCTGCACATCTTTGGACTGTGGGAGGAAACCGGAGCACCCGGAGGAAACCCACGCACACACGGGGAGAACGTGCAGACTCCGCACAGACAGTGACCCAAGCCGGGAATCGAACCTGGGACCCTGGAGCTGTGAAGCAATTGTGCTAACCACTATGCTACCGTGCTGCCCAAGAAGTATGTTGAAGTCCATCCCTTATTAAACATTTGACATTCAGCGTCTACTATCCTCTTCTGCGATAAACTCACGTTTGGATTGTATCCTGCCACTGGAGTGCAGCAAAGGCAAATTCCTGCAAAACTGAAAACGATATAACTAATTTTCCCGCAGCTCCCATGCTAAACCATTGGCTGCTATCATTAGCAATGTAATCACAGCAACCAACCATAGGCCCGTACTCTGCATGCAGACAATGCATTGTTTTCCTTCTGTTCTTGTTTTCCTTGCCGCTAAAGTGCATTCTGATCAAAATGCAACAATCTGGTTTTTGTGTTTATCTGACCTGGCAGTCATGTCGGGCTGGACAGAAGTAATATACGAGGCGGATCCAGCCTGTGGACAATATTTTGCCCACACCTGATCAAACTGATGCAAAGCCTAAAAGGAATACAATCAAACCTAGGCACCGTAAATCACAACAGCGTGTCGACCCTGCAAAGTCCTCCTTACCAATATCTGGGAGCTTGTGCCAAAATTGTAAGAGCTACCCACAGGCTAGTCAAGCAACAGCCTGACAGAGTCATACTCACAGAATCATACCTGACAAATAATGTCACATTGGTAGACTATCAGGAGGGTATTACCATGGGAGTTCTCAACACTGACTCTACACCACATGAGGTCTCATGACATCAAGTCAAACATGGGCACAAAACCTCCTGCTGTATCCACGCAATCCAACCCCCGCCGGTTCCTGCAAGTTGATAAATCACATTGAACATTAATCGGAAGAAGCACTGAGCATGGCAAGAGCACAGAATGTACTCTGGGTGAAGGATTTCATGTCCATCACATAAAGAAGCGCAGTAGCACCACGACTCACCATGCTGGCCGAATCCTAAAGGGCATAACTGCTGAACTGGATCTGTGGGTGAAGGAACGAACAAAAGGGAAAAAATGACATGACTCTGACCTCACCAATCTACATTTCACAGATGCATCTATCCATGACAGTATTGGAAACAGTGAACGCCACACAATCCTTATAGAGATGAAGTCCCATCTTTTCACTGAGGATATTGTTATGAGCCAGGTTTTAGAGAACCCCAAAGTGTATCATGGAGTTCACCTGACCCACAACTTTTAATAGATTGTGGTATGGGGAGCACAGGCCCACTCTACAGGTGTGGTTCAGCAGAAATGGAAAAGTATTTTCTAAAGAAAATAATGTTTATTCTATGAACTCAAGTTCACCTTTTTAAAACATACAGTGAACATCTTAGCAACCATTAATTCAAATACAACCCCCAAAGAATACAACACTAAGTAATCCTTTAAGCTTTCCTTTTAACATCCATAAGATTTAAAACACCTTTTACCAGCAGCACATCAGGTTAAAGTCACTACTATTATTAGTTTTAAATCACCAGGATCGATTTGCAGTCTTTAGATTACAGAGAGAGACTCTAATACACCTTCTGGCTGTGACTGCAGCTACCCAGCTCTGAAAACGAAACTAAAACACACCCTGCAGCAAACAGCCTAAAACGAAAGTAAAAAGCTGACAGACAGCCCAGCTCCACCCACTCTCTGACATCACTGCAGTAATAAACACCCATTTCTTAAAGGTACTCTCACTACAGATATTTATATACATACCCATTTATAAACACCCATTTCTTAAAGGTACTCTCACATGACAATATCCTCCATTGTGTTGTGTGGCACTACCACTGTGTTAAACAGATCTATCAAATCAAATCAAATCAAAACAGAGCATCCATGATGTGCTATGGGTCATCATCAACAGCAGAATTATTTTCAACCACAACCTGTAACCTCATGGCCCAGCATTTCCCCCATTCTACCATTACCATCAAGCTGCGGAATCAACCCTGGCTGAATGCGGAGTGCTGGAGGGTATGCCAGGAGAAGCACCAGGCATACCTAAAAATGGAGTATCAACCTGGTGAAACCACAACAGCGAACAACTTGCATGCCAAACAGCAGAAGTAGCATGTGAAAGACAGAGCTAAGCAATCCAACAACCAACTATTAGATCGAAGCTCTGCAGTTCTGCCATATCCAGTCATGAATAGTGATGGACAATTAAACTAACAGGAAATGGAAGCTCCAAAAATAGCCCCATCCTCAATGATGAGGGAGACCAGCACATCGGTGCAAAAGACAAGGAGTGGGATTCTCTGTTTCAGAGACTAAGAGCGGGATTTTCCGTTTGCCGACACTGAAATCGCGGAACACGAGTGGGCGGAGAATAGCTTCCAACGCCAAAATCGAGATAGGCACCAGTTTGACGCCAAATTGGAATGCTCCGGATCTCCGAAAGTGGGGTAACTGCGTCGCTTGCTGCACCGGGTTAAAGTACAGTAGGCATATCATTAGCGGGCCTGACATTCTGTTCACCAGGGCCTCCGAGATTCACTGCCTCCGATGGGCCGAGTTCCTGACGGCGTGATTCACTTGTGGTCTCAAAAATCGTGAACTTAGCGTCGTGGTTGCTGAGCGAGAGAGGAGATAGGAAATGGCATGGAGTGACTGCGGGCTGCCAGCCCACACACCGGCTGTGCTGGCTGCGGTGGGGTGCCGCCTGCCAGGGTTGGGGGAGGGGGGGGCAAACAGGCCGAGCAGCCAGGGTGCGCCCTCAGGGTGCGCTCCCCCCCTCCCTTCCCCGCAGGACTGGGGTGGTGCCCAGGCACCAACCGCCATTACAGCGGTCATCTTGCTGCACACCCACTGACCATCTGCCTCGGCACCTGGTTCTACACAGTGACACCGGCCGTATGGGTGCACCCACCCCCGCACTCCACCCCCCACCACAGCGCGCCTCCCCCCCGCCCCCAAATACCCGCCCAACCAGTCGCCACTCACAGGGGGACCACCCCGGGCCACACACACACCTAGGCAGCCCCCAGTGAGGGCAGTGCCAGCCAATGATACCCCTGGCAGCAGGGACGGGCGCCAGAACCGGGGACAACGGGGGGCAGGGGTGCGGGAGACACATACGTGGACGGAGCCCGCAGTGCCAAATGGGGCCACCGTGTAGCCCATGGAACCTGACTGGGCACGTGAGTATGTGCCATGCTAACAGATTGGCCTTCCACATCCTGCAGATAATGGCGTTTGGTGTTCAACCAGCAATGCCGGCCGCCGTGGTGATGGTCGCAGCTCTGCGAGATGCCCTGCGGCCGCGAGAGTGGGGGCTGCTTGGAGAGGAGGGGGAAGCTGCAGCAACGGAGCAGGCAGCAGCCAGAGTGGGCAGCAGCGGAACAGCTAGCAGAGGAACGGGCTGCAGTGGGGCAGGTGGCGGCTGCACAGGCTGGAGGGCTGGCCGCTCAACAGGGCAAGGAGGAGGTGCAGCAAGGAGGCGCAGTGGTTAGCATTGCTGCCTCATGGCGCCAAGGTCCCAGGTTCGATCCCGGTTCTGGGTCACTGTCCGTGTGGAGTTTGCACATTCTCCCTGTGTTTGCGTGGGCTTCACCACCACAACCCAAAGATGTGCAGGTTAGGTGGATTGGCCACGCTAAATTGCCCCTTAATTGGAAAAAATTATTTGCCTATTCTAAATTTTTTTAAAAAACAGGACGAGGAGCAGGAGGTGCCAAGGGGACACCGCATCAGGTCTTGTGTGTACCAGCACCGCCTGTCATTAGAGGACCTGCCGAACCGGGCATGCTGTTGGAGACTCCGGATGAGCTGAGAGACAGTGCGACACATCTCCCAGGTGATTGCACAGCCGGCACCGCAGGGGGATGCGGTAATGGCCATGAATGCAGAAATAGCCTTTGATCGGGTGGAATGGAAGTACCTGTGGGATGTGCTGGGAAGGTTTGGGTTCAGTCAGGGATTCATGGACTGGGTCCGGTTGCTATATCAGGCACCAGTGGCAAATGTAAGGAACAACCGGGTCTGGTCAGAGTATTTTAGTCTGTGTCGGGAGATGAGGCAGGGTGTCTGCTCTCCCCACTACTGTTTGCCCTGGTCATAGAGCCTTTGGCAATGGCGCTTAAGTCATCGAACATTTGGCGGGGATAGTGAGAGGGGGGTGGAGCATAGGGTCGCGCTCTATGCGGACAATTTGCTTCTTTACATAACAGACCCGGTGGGGGGAATTGCAGGCATTACGGGGATATTGGAGGAATTTGGTCAGTTCTCAGGTTACAAATTAAACATGAGCAAGAGCGAGGTCTTCACGATCCAGGCAAAGGGGCAGGAGAGGAGACTGAGGGAGATGCCATTTAAAGTGGTGAGAAGGTGTTTTAGGTACCTGGGGATTCAGGTGGCAAGGGACTGGGGTCAGCTCCGTAAGTTAGATTTGGCAGGGCGATCGAGCAAATGAAAGGGGACTTCCGCAGATGGGACATGCTCCCGCTGTCATTGGCGGGGAGGGTACAGACTGTGAAGATGACAGTCTTCCCGAGATTGCGGATTGTGTTTCAATGTCTCCGAATCTTCATCCCTAAGGCATTTTTCAGGAAGATGAACACAGCGATCTTGGGTTTTATATGGGCTTGGAAAGCCTCGGGGGTGAAGAAGGTCCTTCTGGAACAGGGGCGCGAGGAGGGGGGCTTGGCCCTTCCGAACGTTATTAATTATTACTGGGCGGCTAATATATCGATGGTTAGGAATGGGGTAGTGGGGAGGGGTCGGTGTGGGAGCGAGTGGAGGCGGCATCTTGTAAGGGCACGGGTCTGGAGGCTCTGCTAACGGCACCTCTGCCGTTCTCGCCGGCTCGGTACTTCACAAGCCCAGTGGTAGTGGCAGCCCTGAGAGTGTGGGGGCATGGCAGTGAAGAATACAGGTAGGGAATTGAATATATGGGTGGTCAGGAGGTAGGGCGGGGGCAAGTTGGGTATGTTACTGTGAGGTTGTTGCGTGTGTCGGACCGCTCGGTCATTGAGAGTGTTAAAATAGTAAAATTATAAATGCTTCAATAAAATGTTTTCTAAAAAAAAAAGAAACCAATAATCACCACTTAAGCCCGATCTCCATACAATTAACAGGAGCGACCCCCTATCCAATGGCACCCCATGGTCTAACGGCCTCCGCGGCAAGTCGCCACGCTGGCGCCGATTAGTACTCTGTTTTAAAACGTGAAGCTGGCTGAGGAGCTGCTGCGGGGACTTGAGTAACATCTTCGCTCACAGGCAAAGAGCCCAGGGGCACTGGGGTTGCTGCCCCTGTGTTCGGCGGGGGTTGGGGAGCCACCGGGAGGCCAGCTTTGGTCAGGGTGGGCCACCACGAGGAGTGGAGGTTACGGAGCAGGGTGCGTGCGGGTTGACCGCCCATGTTCTCGGCTGGGGGAGGGGGCAGTCTAGTTGCCCGCGGCTCCACCATGCCAACCACTGGAACCTGTGTACCCGTTCTGGGACAACCCTAGCGCCTCCCGCCTGCCCCACCGATAACCATAACTCCCACTGAGCGTGGAGGCCTATGGCCGCACGGCTGAAGGCTATTGCAAATAGTGAATTTGCAAACATAGTTAAGTGAACACCTCTGCACGGTAGCACAAGTGGCTAGCACTATGGCTTCACAGCGCCACGGTCCCAGGTTCGATTCCCCGCTGGGTCACTGTCTGGGCCGAGTCTGCACGTTCTCCCCGTGTCTCCGTGGGTTTCCTCCAGGTGCTCTGGTTTGCTCCCACAGTCCAAAGACGTGTAGGTTAGGTGGATTGGCCGTGATAAATTGCCCTTAGTGACCAAAAAAGGTTAGATGGGGTTATTGGGTTACGGGGATAGGGTGGAAGTGAGGGCTTAAATGTGTCGGTGCAGACTTAATGGGCCGAATGACCTCCTTTTGCACTATACGTTCTATGTGCTCACATTTCCCAAGTGGATTCCTGTGCGTAGGAGTGCCATGCAGCATGTTGGAGGTATCGCCTAGCATCCCAATCAGACCTTGATGCCTGGACACTGCAGGAAGCAACACCATGGATGCAGCGTCCAACATCCAAACACCCAGGGGCTGGGCCCCAGCATTGTGCACATTACCACGGTCAGAGGGCGGGCGAGTGCACCAGGGAGGGGAGCTGCACCCGGTCCAGGTAATGTGTCAGGGGTGCAGGGAGTGAGGTCTGGTGAGCAGGGCTCCCCGCTGCAGCTGAGATGTGTGGGCAGGCCGTGCCGGGAGAGGGTTTGGACCCCGTGGAACTTGCCCGAGTGGTGCTGCTGGTAGGCCAGGGGCCAGACGGTGGAGAAGGTGGCGACGGCAGCGTTGACAGTCACTCGAGATGGAGGCCCACGTGCAGGGCTCCACCCCACACCAAGGACTCGGCCGCCCATCAGACCAGGGTGGGACCCAGAGGGCGAGACCGACAACAGCCCAAGGTGTAAAAGCGCCGCTGGTCCATCGAGCATATGACGGACAGCGTGTGCCACCGGCAGCTCCGCCTCAGCAAGGAGACTGTGTGGCACCTGTGCCATGTCCTTGCGGACTTGGCACCACATGGAGGAAGAGGCTATCCACTCCCGATGGCCGCAGCCCTGAACATCTACGTCTCAGGATCATTCCAGGGGAGTGGGGGACTTTGTGGCATCTCACAAGCTACAGCCCACAAATGCATCCGTGAGATCACAGATGCCCTGTTTGCCCTGGCAGCGAACTATATAAACTTTGACCTGGACCAAGCCCATCAAGATGCCCAGACAGCAGGATTCTCCGCCATCGATGGTATGCCCCAGGTCCAGGGGGTAATAGATGGCACGCATGTTGCCTTGCGCTCACCTGGCCTTCGGGGATGCTGTTCGTGAACAGGAAGAGGTTCCACTCCCTGAACTTCCAGCTCGTGTGCGACCACCAGATGCCGATCATGCACATGTGTGCATGCTTCCCAGGGACTGCGCATGACAGCTACACCCTGGGACAGTCAGACATTCTCGGCATCTTCGAGTACCACCCCAGGAAGACCGGTTGGCTCTTGGAGGATAAGGGGAACCCGCTGATGACTTGGCTAATGACGCCAGTATGGAGGCCGGTGACCGACGCGGAGATCTGATGCAATGAGGCACACGCGCCACCTGGGCTGTCACTGAGCGGTGCATCGTTCTGCTCAAAATGAGCATTCCGATGCCTCGACTGCTCTGGGTTGGCCGCTTTGTGGTGGTCTGCTGTGTCCACCAGAACCTGGCACAGCAACAGAGCGACATGCTGGAGGGACAGGGGGAAGAATATGTGGCCATCTTCGAGGATGAGGAGGGGGACAAGGAGGGGCCGGACCAGGAGGGGCTGGTGGAAGAGCCCAGGAAGTACCCGCAGGACCAGCTGGAGGATGAGGACAGGCAGCAGAGGCAAGGGTCTGGCAAGCCCGGAGGGACAGGGAGGTCCTCACTGTTGCCCACTTCACATGGGACATGGCCCCGTCCTCATTCCCCTCTCCCACCCCCCATTCCCGCCCTCCTGCACCCACCCCTCTGCATCCCCGCCTACTTCATCATCCTTCCCTCTTTCTACCTCCCTCCCCCCCCCCCCCCACCTTTCCTGCCATACAGTGGGCAGCACAATAGCACAAATGGCTAGCACTGTGGCTTCACAGCGCCAGGGTCCCAGTTAAATTCCCTGCTGGGTCACTGTCTGTACGGAGTTTGCACTTTCTCCCCGTGTCTGCGTGGGTTTCCTCCGGATGCTCCGGTTTCCTCCCACAGTCCAAAGACGTGCAGGCTAGGTGGATTGACCATGCTAAATTGCCCTTAGTGTCCAAAAAGATTAGGATGGGTTATTGGGTTATGGGGATAGGGTGGAAGTGAGAGCTTAAGTGGGTCGGTGGAGACTCGATGGGCCGAATGGCCTTCCTCTGCACTGTATGTTCTATGTTTCCACTGTGTAACATCAGTCCAGGCTGACTGGACTGTGTCGTCACAGTCTGCGAGTCACTGTCGAGGGCGGGGGCAGTGATAACCCACAGAGAGCTGAGCGCTGGTGCTCCTCTATCGATGCCATAGTCTCACCCCTGCCTGTCTGATTTGATCTGATTTAGATTTGTCACATGCACCAAGGTACAGTGAAAAATATTGTTCTGCGTACAGTCCAGGCAGATCGTTTCTTACATGAAAAACATAGGACATAATGTAAATACATAGATACAGACATCAGGTGAAGCATACGGAGTGTAGTACTACTCAGTGGAGAAGACGTGTGGAGAGATCAGTTCAGTGCATAAGAGGGTCATTCAGGAGTCTGGTAACAGCGGGGAAGAAGCTGTTTTTGAATCTGTTAGTGCTTGTTCTCAGACTTCTGTATCACCTGCCCGATGGAAGAGGTTGGAAGAGAGAATGTGGGAGGAGCCTTTGATGATGCTGCCCGCTTTCCCAAGGCACCGGTAGGTGTAGACAGAGTTAATAGATGGGAGGCAGGTTCACGTGATGGACTGGGCTGTGTTCACGACTTTCGATAGATTCCTACAGTCTTGGACCGAGCAGCTGCCATTCCAGGCAGTGATGAAGCCAGATAGGATGCTTTCTATGGTGCATCTGTAAAAATTGCAAAGTGTCAATGTAGACATGCCAAATTTCCTGAGGAAGTGTAGGCGCTGTATTGCTTTCTTGGTCACAGCTTCGATGTGGACCAGGGCAGATTGTTGGTGATGTGTACACCTAGGAATTTGAAGTTGTCAACCATCTCCTCCTCGGCACCATTGATGCAGATCAGGGATGTGTATGAGACTTGGCTTCCTGATGTCAATGGCCAGTTCCTTCATTCTGCTGACATTGAGGGAGAGATTCTTGTTGTTGCACCATGCCACTAGGTTCTCTATCTTCCTCCAGTACTCTAACGCATCGTTGTTTGAAATCTGACCCACTACGGTGATGTCATCAGCAAACTTGTAGATGGAGTTGGGAGCCGGATTTTGCCCCGTAGTCATGTGTGTGCAGAGGGACTATAGTAGGAGGTTAAGTATGCAGCATGTGGGCCTCCGGTATTGAGGACTATCGTGGAGTAGGTGTGGTTTCTATCCTTACTGATTGTGGCCTATGGGTCAAGGAGTCAAGGATCCAGTTGCAGAGGATGGAGCCAAGTCCGCAGTTTTGGAGTTTTATATGAGCTTGTTTGGGGATTATGCTGTTGAAGGTGGAGCTGTAGTCAATGAATAGGAGTCTGACGTAGGAGGCCTTGTTGTCGAAATGCTCCAGGAATGAGTGTGAGGCCGGGGAAATAGCGCTGCTGTGGACCGGTTGTTGCGGTATGTGAATTGCAGTAAATCAAGGCGTTCTGGGAGTATGGAGGTGATGTGTCTCAAAGCACTTCATGCTGAGTGCTCGCTCACACCCATCACCTGCATGTGGTGTGCCAGAGGGGAGGGGGGTCTAGAGTCCACTTTCCCGATGGTGCCGTCCCCTTCCACAGCCCTCCCACACCCTCCCCCAACACTCTCCATACTCCCAACCTACTCCCCCCCCCCCCCCCCCAATGGACTTTCATGAACCTCGACGTACTTAGCCCTCTGTGCTCTACTGGGGGGGGGGGGGTCGGAGGTCTGGTGTGAACACTCACCCGAGCTCTGACCCTCCTGGGTCCACGGGGGAACAGGGGATCAAATCTGGCCTCCAACAGTCGTCCCAGGTCTGTGTCACCAAGGCATAGGGCTGGTCTCCGTGGCGGCATGGCTGCGAGCGGAGTGGGATTAGCTGTGCAGGAGCAGTTTAAGTGCTGCTGTTAACGTGGGTTGGTGAACCTGCTCTCCATTCCAGGCAACATCCTGGTAAATCTCCTTTGCAGCTTTTCCAAAGCTTCCACATCATTCCCAAAATGAGGCGACCAGAAATGCACACAGTACTCCAAATGTGGCCGGACCAAGGTTTTGTACAGCTGCACCATCACCTCACGACTCTTGAATTCAATCCCTCTGCTAATAAACGCTAGCACAACTTAGGACATCTTCACAGCTCTATCCACTTGAGTGGCAACTTTCAAAGAGCTATGAACATAGATCCCAAGATCTCTCTGCTCCTCCAAGAACCCTACCGTCAACCCTGTATTCTGCATTCATATTTGTCCTTCCAAAATGGACAACCTCACGCTTTCAGGGTTAAACTCAATCTGCCACTTCTCATCCCAGCTCTGCATCCTATCTATGTCTCTTTGCAGCCGACAACAGCCCTCCTCACTATCCACAACTCCACCAATCTTCGTATCGTCTGCAAATTTACTGACCCACCCTTCAACTCCCTCATCCAAGTCATTAATGAAAATCACAACAGCAGAGGACCCAGAACTGATTCCTGCGGTACGCCACTGGTAACTGGGATCCAGGCTGAATATTTGCCATCCACCACCACTCTCTGACTTCTATCGGTTAGCCAGTTCGTTATCCAACTGGCCAAATTTCCCACTATCCCATGCCTCCTTACTTTCTGCATAAGCCTACCATGGGGAACTTTATCAAATGCCTTACTAAAATCCATGTACACTACATCCACTGCTTTCCCTTCATCCACATGCTTGGTCACCTCCTCAAAGATTTCAATAAGACTTGTAAGGCAAGACCTACCCCTCACAAATCCGTGCTGACTATCCCTAATCAAGCAGTGTCTTTCCAGATGCTCAGAAATCCTATCCCTCAGTACCCTTTCCATTACTTTGCCTACCACCGAAGTAAGAATAACTGGCCTGTAATTCCCAGGGTTATCCCTAGTCCCTTTTTTGAACAGGGGCACGACATTCGCCACTCTCCAATCCCCTGGTACCACCCCTGTTGACAGTGAGGATGAAAGGATCATTGCCAATGGATCTGCAATTTCATCTCTTGCTTCCCATAGAATCCTTGGATATATCCCGTCAGGCCCGGGGGACTTGTCTATCCTCAAGTTTTTCAAAATGCCCAACACATCTTCGTTCCTAACAATGATCTCCTCGAGCTTACCAGTCTGTTTCACACTGTCCTCTCCAACAATATGGCCCCTCTCATTCGTAAATACAGAAAAGTACTCGTTCAAGACCTCTCCTATCTCTTCAGACTCAATACACAATCTCCCGCTACTGTCCTTGATCGGACTTACCCTCGCTCTAGTCATTCTCATATTTCTCGCATATGTGTAAATGGCCTTGGGGTTTTCCTTGATCCTACCTGCCAAAGATTTTTCATGCCCTCTCTTAGCTCTCCTAATCCTTTTCTTCAGTTCCCTCCTGGCTATCTTGTATCCCTCCAGCGCCCTGTCTGAACCTTGTTTCCTCAGCCTTACATAAGTTTCCTTTTTCCTCTTAACAAGACATTCAACCTCTCTTGTCAACCATAGTTCCCCTCACTCGACCATCTCTTCCCTGCCTGACAGGGACATACATATCAGGACATGTAGTACCTGTTCCTTGAACAAGTTCCACATTTCAATTGTGTCCTTCCCTGACAGCCTATGTTCCCAACTTATGCACTTCAGTTCGTGTCTGACAACATCGTATTTAATCTTCCCCCAATTGTAAACCTTGCCCTGTTGCACGCACCTATCCTTCTCTATTACTAAAGTGAAAGTAACAGATTTGTGGTCACTATCTCCAAAATGCTCCCCCACTAACAAATCTATCACTTGTCCTGGTTCATTACCAAATACCAAATCCAATATGGCCTCCCCGCTAGTCGGACAATCTACATTCTGTGTCAGAAAAGCTTCCTGGACTCATTGCACAAACACCACCCCATCCAAACTATTTGATCTAAAGTTTCCACTCAATATTTGGGAAGTTGAAGTCACCCATGACTACTACCCTGTGACTTCGGCACCTTTCCAAAATCTGTTTCCCAATCTGTTCCTCCACATCTCTGCTGCTAGAGAAAACTACCAACAAGGTGCAGGTAGAGAAATGGGTGACCACCAGAAAGGGCAGGCAGTCAGTGCAGGAATCCCCTGTGGTTGTCCCCCTCTCGAACAGGTATACCCCATTGGATACTGTCGGGGGGGGATAGCCTATCAGGGGAAAACAGCAGCAGCCAGAGCAGTGGTACCACGTCTGGCTCTGATGTTCAGAAGGGAGGGTCAAAACGCAGAAGACCAATAGTAATAGGGGACTCTATAGTCAGGGGCTCAGATAGGCGCTTCTGTGGACGTGAAAGAGACTCCAGGATGGTATGTTGCCACCCTGGTGCCAGGGTTCAGGATGTCTCCGAATGGGTAGAGGTCATCCTGAAGGGGGAGGGCAAACAGGCAGAGGTTATTGTACATATTGGTACTATGACATAGGCAGGAAGGGGCATGAGGTCCTGCAGCAGGAGTTCAGGGACCTAGGCAGAAAGTTAAAAGACAGGACCTCTTGGGTTGTAATCTCGGGATTACTCCCTGTGCCACGTGCCAGTGAGGCTAGAAATAGGAAGATAGAGCAGCTAAACACGTGGCTAAACAGCTGGTGTAGGAGGGAAGGTTTCCGTCATCTGGACCACTGGGAGCTCTTCCGGGGCAGGTGTGACCTATATAAGAAGGACGGGTTGCATCTAAACTGGAGAGGCATAAATATCCTGGCCGCGAGGTTTGCTAGTGTCACACGGGAGGGTTTAAATTAGTATGGCAGGGGGGTGGGCGTGAGAGCAATAGGTCAGAAGGTGAGAGCATTGAGGGAGAACTAGGGAATAGGAACAGTGTGGCTCTGAGGCAGAGCAGACAGGGAGAAGTTGCTGAACACAGCAGGTCTGATGGCCTGAAGTGCATATGTTTTAATGCAAGAAGTATTACGGGTAAGGCAGATGAATTTAGAGCTTGGATTAGTACTTGGAACTATGGTGTTGTTGCCATTACAGAGACCTGGTTGAGGGAAGGGCAGGATTGGTAGCTAAATGTTCCAGGATTTAGATGTTTCAGGCGGGATAGAGGGGGATGTAAAAGGGGTGGCGGAGTTGCGCTACTGGTTAGGGAGGATATCACAGCTGTACTACGGGAGGACACCTCAGAGGGCAGTGAGGCTATATGGGTAGAGATCAGGAATAAGAAGGGTGCGGTCACAATGTTGGGGGTTTACTACAGGCCTCCCAACAGCCAGCGGGAGATAGAGGTGCAGATAAGTAGACAGATTTTGGAAGAGTAAAAACAACAGGATTGTGGTGATGGGAGACTTTGACTTCCCCAATATTGACTGGGACTCACTTAGGACCAGGGGCTTAGACGGGGCAGAGTTTGCAAGGAGCATCCAGGAGGGCTTCTTAAAACAATATGTACACAGTCCAACTAGGGAAGGGGCAGTACTGGACCTGGTATTGGGGAATGAGCCCAGCCAGGTGGTAGAAGTTTCAGTAGGGGGTCATTTCGGGGACAGTGACCACAATTCAGTAAGTTTTAAAGTGCTGGTGGACAAGGATAAGAGTGGTCCTAGGGTGAATGTGCTAAATTGGGGGAAGGCTAATTATAACAATATTAGGCGGGAACTGAAGAACCTAGATTGGGGGCGGATGTTTGAGGGCAAATCAACATCTGACATGTGGGAGGCTTTCAAGTGTCAGTTGAAAGGAATTCATGACCGGCATGTTCCTGTGAGGAAGAAGGATAAATACGGCAATTTTCGGGAACCTTGGATAACGAGAGATATTGTAGGCCTCGTCAAAAAGAAAAAGGAGGCATTTGTCAGGGCTAAAAGGCTGGGAACAGACGAAGCCTGTGTGGAATATAAGGAAAGTAGGAAGGAACTTAAGCAAGGAGTCAGGAGGGCTAGAATGGGTCACGAAAGGTAATTGGCAAATAGGGTTAAGGAAAATCCCAAGGCTTTTTACACGTACATAAAAAGCAAGAGGGTAGCCAGAGAAAGGGTTGGCCCACTGAAGGATAGGCAAGGGAATCTATGTGTGGAACCAGAGGAAATGGGCGAGGTACTAAATGAATACTTTGCATCAGTATTCACCAAAGAGAAGGAATTGGTAGATGTTGAGTCTGGAGAAGGGTGTATAGATAGCCTGGGTCACATTGAGATCCAAAAAGACGAGGTGTTGGGCGTCTTAAAAAATATTAAGGTAGATAAGTCCCCAGAGCCTGATGGGATCGACCCCAGAATACTGAAGGAGGCTGGAGAGGAAATTGCTGAGGCCTTGACAGAAATCTTTGGATCCTCACTGTCTTCAGGTGATGTCCTGGAGGACTGGAGAATAACCAATGTTGTTCCTCTGTTTAAGAAGGGTAGCAAGGATAATCCAGGGAACTACAGGCCGGTGAACCTTACTTCAGTGGTAGGGAAATTACTGGAGAGAATTCTTCGAGACAGGATCTACTCCCATTTGGAAGCAAATGGACGTATTAGTGAGAGGCAGCATGGTTTTGTGAAGGGGAGGTCGTGTCTCACCAACTTGATAGAGTTTTTCGAGGAGGTCACAAAGATGATTGATGCAGGTAGGGCAATGGATGTTGTCTATATGGACTTCAGTAAGGCCTTTGACAAGGTCCCTCATGGTAGACTAGTACAAAAGGTGAAGTCACACGGGATCAGGGGTGAGCTGGCAAGGTGGATACAAAACTGGCTAGGTGATAGAAGGCAGAGAGTAGCAATGGAAGGATGCTTTTCTAATTGGAGGGCTGTGACCAGTGGTGTTCCGCAGGGATCAGTGCTGGGACCTTTGCTGTTTGTAGTATATATAAATGATTTGGAGGAAAATGTAACTGGTCTGATTAGTAAGTTTGCAGACGACACAAAGGTTAGTGGAATTGCGGATAGCGATGAGGACTGTCAGAGGATACAGCAGGATTTAGATTGTTTGGAGACTTGGGCGGAGAGATGGCAGATGGAGTTTAATCCGGACAAATGTGAGGTAATGCATTTTGGAAGGTCTAATGCAGGTAGGGAATATACAGTGAATGGTAGAACCCTCAAGAGTATTGAAAGTCAGAGAGATCTAGGTGTACAGGTCCACAGGTCACTGAAAGGGGCAACACAGGTGGAGAAGGTAGTCAAGAAGGCAGATGGCATGCTTGCCTTCATTGGCCGGGGCATTGAGTATAAGAATTGGCAAGTCATGTTGCAGCTGTATAGAACCTTAGTTAGGTCATACTTGGAGTATAGTGTTCAATTCTGGTCGCCACACTACCAGAAGGATGTGGAGGCTTGAGACAGGGTGCAGAAGAGATTTACCAGAATGTTGCCTGGTATGGAGTGCATTAGCTATGAGGAGCGGTTGAATAAACTCCGTTTGTTCTCACTGGAACGACGGAGGTTGAGGGGAGACCTGATAGAGGTCTACAAAATTATGAGGGGCATAGACAGAGTGGATAGTCAGAGGCTTTTCCCCAGGGTAGAGGGGTCAATTACTAGGGGGCATAGGTTTAAGGTGAGAGTGGCAAGGTTTAGAGTAGATGTACGAGGCAAGTTTTTTTACACAGAGGGTAGTGGGTGCCTGGAACTCGCTACCGGAGGAGGTGGTGGAAGCAGGGACGATAGTGACATTTAAGGGACATTTTGACAAATACATGAATAGGATGGGAATAGAGGGATACGGACCCAGGAAGTGTAGAAGATTGTAGTTTAGTCAGGCAACATGGTCGGCACGGGCTTGGAGGGCCGAAGGGCCTGTTCCTGTGCTGTACATTTCTTTGTTCTTTGTTTGTGACTGCTCCTTTCCAATTTCTGACTTCAACCCATACTACCTCAGTAGGCAGATCCTCCTCGAACTGCCTTTCTGCAGCTGTTATACTATCTCTAATTAACAATACCACCCCCCACCTCTTTTACCACCCTCCCTAAATCTTATTGAAATATCAGTAACCAGGAACCTCCAACAACCATTTCTGCCCCTCTTCTATCCAGTGGGATAGTTAAGTGGGCCGAGCATCAGGAATCTTGTAGCTTTTCCCGCTCGCTACCACACTCAGAAACGTTTTCATTAAATTGAGCCAGGTGTCGTTAGATAGCGGTCGGGAACTCGCCGACAGAGCCGGTGGGAATCTCCCAGCAAAGTCCGACACAAATGACACTTAGAAACTTTTCCATTAGATGGCACCCCAGGGGACTACAAAGGGATGTAACTAGGTTAAGTGAATGGTGAAAAATTGGCAGATACAGTATAATGTGGGAAACTGAGAACTTGTCCTGTTTGGCAGGAAGAATAGAAAAGCAGCATTTTATTTGAATGGGGAGATACTGAAAAACTGGGATACTGGGTGAAAGCATAAAAGCAAATTACTGCAGATGCTGGAATCTGAAACCAAAGAGAAAATGCTGGAAAATCTCAGCAGGTCTGGCAGCATCTGTAGGGAGAGAAAAGAGATCACGTTTCGAGTTCAGATGACGAGTTGTCAAAATTAAAAGACTTAGAAAGTGGGAAATATTTATACTGTGGGGTGAGAGAATGAAAGATGAGTCATAGCCACAGAAACCAAGGGAACAGAGTGCTAATGGCAGTCCCCAGAGAGAACAAAAGGTGTGAAAGGCCATACAGCCTTTCACCCAGAGAGATCTGGGTGTCCTTGTGCATGAATCACAAAAGGTTAGTATGCAAGTAAAGAAGTGATTCGGAAGGCAAATGAAATGTTGACATTTATTGCAAGGGGAATAGGGTATAAAAGCAGAGAAGTGTTGCTACAAACATTCAGGGCTGTAGTGAGACCACATCTGAAGTACTGTGTACAATTTTGGTCTCCTTACTTAAGAAAATACATAATTGTATTATACGCAGTTCAGAGAAGTTAACTTGACTGGTTAAGCAGGTTGACTTATACCAATAGGAGTTTAGAAGAATGAGAGATGAAACATGTAAGATCCTGAGGTGACTTTACGGGATGGAAGCTGAGACAATCCCGTATCTTCTGAGCTCTGTCGTGTCAGATTGGGCGCGTCTCGGAACTTTAGAAGAGGCACAAACCTCCTCTGGGCAATTGACCTGTGCTAGGAAGCATCGGAAGTGTAATTTAAATCGCAAAACTTGGATGGTTCCGGCTGTAATTAAAACTTCTTCTACCTTCTGGGAAACTATTGTAAAGACCAAGACCGACATAGTGTCAAGTAGAGTATAAAAACAATTGCAAGCACATGAAATAATTAGTCATCTGGTTCTATCTGAAAAAACACAAAGGAATAGACATCATTGTTAAATTTCTCTTTATCTTCCTTGGCTTATGTCAAAGGAACTTAAAAAGAACTGTGGTGGTTGAATGCTAATGAAAATTAAAATCATGAGATCTCATCCTACGAGTGTCAAGTATACTGTACTTGACACTATTTCTTGCAAGTACATATTTCTCGCTAGGAGAAAGAATCAAATCTTCAATAAAGGTTACATTGTATATATTCTGAACACAAGAATTAGGCGCTGGAGGAGGCTATTAGGCAGCATCCCGTGTCAATCCAGCTAGAATTTTAACCTGTTCTTCTGAACAAGTTAAGAGTGACACCCAACGGAAACCAGTAGATCATTCTTTAAACATGAAATTAGCTCTGCTGACAATTGGTAGACAGAAATGAAATGAAAATCACTTATTGTCACAAGTAGGCTTCAAATGAAGTTACTGTGAAAAGCCCCTAGTCGCCACATTCCGGCGCCTGTTCGGGGAGGCTGGTACGGGAATTGAACCGTGCTGCTGGCCTGCCTTGGTCTGTTTTCAAAGCCAGCGATTTAGTCCTGTGCTAAAGAATCATTGCTGAAGAAATATGCTGCCAAATATGCTGCTAAAGAGTGGACATCATTTGTAGGGGTTGGTTACAGTTTGGTAGATCTGAATAAATCTTCATAGTCATATGTAGGTTAATTCCACATCATTATTATCTTAGAACTATTTACAAATATAGGGTGTACAAGTTAGGAGCTGTCTTCATGCTTGCTGATACACATGGCTCTGTCAAACACGAGGCTGACACTGGGTGCAGGTCATTGTGTTCTCTTACATCATTTTGCGGACGGTATTGTACTCCATCACACATTACCTCAAAAGTGCCAGACCCTTAATACTGCAGATTTTGGGAGGTTGGTTAGCTCAGTTGGCTGGACAGCTGATTGTGATACAGGGCGATGCCAACAGCGCAGGTTGAATTCCCATACTGGCTAATATTACTACGAAAGTCCCATCTTCTCAACCTTGCCCCTCACCTAAGGTGTGGTGTGTTTCTAACTTTTGGTTGACTCTTAATTCGTAATTTGCTCTGTTTGTTTAACCTTTGCCCTAGAGTCGCCAGGTATCTTTATGATACCGCCATGAGGTTCAAGTTCAAGTAATGATCAATAACTCAACACACCAATTAGTAAGATTCAAATCAAGACACATTTATTATACACAGTAAATCACTACTCATGCATAAACTCTACTTTCTAGACTATTCCTATCACTAAAAGGCCTATACTTAGCTTCGGAATTGGCCCACCAGGTCAGGGGAACAAATGGCCTTTCGTTCAGGTCCTGAGTCTGCAGGATTCAAAAGCTGGTATGGCCTTGTAGCTAGGAGCGCCTATCTCGTAGCGAGCGTTGACTGGAGACTTACTTGGTTGATGCAGCAACTTAGACAGGTCACTCTCACGGGTTGATTCAAGTTGCTGAGTGACCCTGCCAAAGAAGGACGATTTGAACTTGGGGGCTCTACTTTATAGTCCCCAGAGGCTTCCCGCCCTTCGGAGCAGACCCCGTACCTGGTTCCAAGTGATTGTACTGCGTTCCAATCACTTGGATCGATTTCTCCAATACTGGAGTTGTTCCCTGATCGCTGGGCGGTCCCTAAATGTCCGTTGGCCTTCCTTTGTCTTGGCTCCTGCAGGCGCCGAGGAGTCTGGCTTGGCTTTATTCACCTTAACTGTTGCAATTGTGCCTTGGAATTGTTCATTACTATGCAGATGGCTGCTGGTTTCAGTGCGGTCTGTTTTTTTTAACAGGTTTCAATACACATGATTTCTGTACTTGCTCAATTTTGCCTGTTTTGGCTGAATTTCCCTTCAGTCTTTGCGGTTCTCCATTTTAAGTCGGGAAGTGGCCAACCCAGGTGGCTACAGGTGATCCCCAGGTTAAATCACCATCAGCCAGCTCTCTCTCTCTCAAAGGGGAGAGCAGCCAATGATCCACTGGGACGATGGACACTTCCATTTCATTTTCATCTCACACAGACATCAGTTGCTGTGTTGCTTTAGGATTGTGGGGAATATTTTAAATAGCAAGGTCTCAGTAGGGAGTTGCGTAAAAGGTGGCACGTCGAAACTGACAAATGGCGTTATATCCAAGAGGAGCAATCACACAGCCTTATGGGACTGGATTCTCCATTTGGAGACTAAAGGTACGATCGAACAGCCAGCTCGATGATGCGACAAGGCCTGTCACGAGATTTGTGACATTCGGAACACTGACACTCGCTGGGCGAGCGCCCGATTTACATATTTAAGTGAACCATTAGGCTCATATAAATATGTCAGTGCCCGATGTCAGTGCCCGATTCTCCCAAGGCCCAGGAACGAACGTCCCTGCCTGGGAGACCTTGCCATGGCTCCATTCAGTACTGGTACAGTGGGCCAGGCTTGATGGCACCTGAGGGGATATTCCAGGCCATCGGAGGCCCCCGGGTGGGCGGGCTCTGGGCAGGGTGGTACCCTGGCACTCCCGCTGGCACCCAGGCATCTTGGCAATGCCACCCAGGTATCCTGACAATGCCACCCGGGTACCCTGGCAGTGCCACCGTGTACCCTGGCAGTGCCATCCTAGCACTACAGGGTGCCTGAGTGGCACTGCCAGGCTGGTAGGGGCACTGCCAGGGAGCCAAGCTGGCAGTGCTAAGGTGCCCAGGTGCCAGGTAGCCCCATGCCTGAGATCAGCCCGAGGTGTGCCCTGCTCTTCAGAGGTGAGGTGAAAGTGGGCTTGCGGAGGTAGGTTTGGGGGGGAGAGGGGGGGGGTTCCTGCGGCGGTGGTGGGGAGTCTGAGGGGGGGGGTTGAGAGACACACTCTCATTCCAGCCAAGAAGATGGCACAGAGAAGACCTGCCACCCTGATGTCGGGAGTCTGAAATGGATCGACTGTTCGATGCTGCATTATGTTATATTTATATTAAATACACACGGTTTGCTATTACACTAAGAATATATAAATCTCAGCCAAAACGGAGGATAACAAGTTGCAGAGACATCATGGGGTTTACTTGGCCTCATTCATGCAGCAGGTCAGTTTACAGTGACACACAATAACCCATTCAGTAGCTAGACGAGATCAAACCGACACAATGACCCATTCAGCAGCTAGACGAGATTACGACAGGCAGTTGCCTCTGAACAATGGAACCAGCTAATGAAGTCAAGATGAGGAAGTCTCAAGCTTGTGGGATATTGTGGAGACAAAGGGACAGTTGCTAAGGGTCAGGATAACATCATTAAGAAACCTCTGCCTGTCCATGAGTTGATCATGCAGCCCCATCATGTCTAATGACTCATTTCATTAGATCTATATGTAATCTATATTCTGTACAATTGCGTCCAGTTGAAGTGGGCTGAGTAACTGTTTGAAAATGTATAAATATCAATGATTTGCCTTTGTTCCGGGAAGAAGCACATGGTGTTCCCAAAGGCTTACTTCCCGCTGGCGTTAAAAATAAACTGTTTGACTTTTGGAGCAGACCCGAATGTGGAGTGATTCTTCCAGGATTCTTTCCTGCTAACAATGCCATTGAGGAGAGGGACACTTTCTTCCCCAGAATGGGGTGGAAACTCAAACCAGCCCTTCTGACCAGCGCCTGGGAGGAGGTGTCAGAGGCAGTTAGTAATGTGGCAGCATTACCAGGAGGACCAGCATGCAATGTCGGAGGAGATGAATAACCTCCTTAGGCCAGGCATCCTGGTGGGCCTGGTCCAGATTGACGGTGCTGCAGTCTGATGCCCGTCATTCATCACAGCGCAAAAAGAACTTGTGTGCGGACATTTGGGAGATCCAACACAGGTCCCCGCTCGAGCCCTGGAATGAGCCAGAGGCATAAAATATCAGGAGGGCCATCACCTTGATGGCCACCGAGGGTGGGGGGGGGTTGTTCTCCTCCATCCCCCTGCAGTGTCAGCTGCGGCACCATCTAGCACAGATAGTGCACCGGTGCCCAGGTGAGCAAGAGTCGGACTCGGCACAGGCGGTCCGGCAGCTCCTCGAAGAACAGGCACCGATGGTATCCACGTGCCCTGATGTGGTGCCTCCTTTGCACCTCCTCCTCTTGAGCCTCACTGCTGACCTCTGCTCTTCTGGGGCAAACTTCTCTTGCGCAGGGTCCTTCCTAGGCTGCGCCTGGTGCTCCAGCCTCCTTGCATCCGCAATGGCAGTAGCGACCAAGTAGATAGCGAGCATAGCTGGCTGTACGTTTGCAAGGCCGGGGGGGGGGGGGGCACTCCTCACTGGTATGTTGTCATCCACACTGCACCCCTGTCCCCATCACTGGCACTGGGCCTCTAATGTGGGGATCCTCTATCCTCGCCACCCGTCCCTGTCAACAGTGGTACCAGTGGCTGTCACTACCCATTTCAGCGATAGACTAGGTGGCCTCTGTTTCCACCAATGGGATCTACTGTGGGTCTCCTCACTGGTGGGCCGTGTGTATTGCACCAACGGGCTGGCAACTTGTGTAGTGGAAACAGTCAACGTGTGCTGGCAGTCATTTCCATGCCCAGAGACATGTGTGCGGCAGACCCTACAGATGGGAGTGAGCGAGGGAAGTGTGCATTTGTTGGGATCTTAGCTGCAGTGTGATGTTGGGCCTGGGTGTAACACATTGTGACAGAGAGCTGGTCAGGTTTCATGGCCAGGAACAGGATGGATGGGAGTTGGGCCACGGTGGATAGGCAGTGCTTGGACATGCCTCGGGATCTTGAGGGGTGGGGTAGCTGATAGTCTCACTGGTGCGGCTATTACTCTGAGAGGGCCTGTGTGCCAGGGAGGGTGCCAAAGGCCACAGTGCATGTGTGCATTGTTTGGGATGAGCTCTGCTAATCCCCGGCTACCTCTGCTGTTGGGCTGCACTTCTGAGGAATACACCAAGGACTGCCTGTAGCTCGGTGATTGAGCAGATTCACGCCCATACCGTTGATGATACTGCTGGGGTCTGAGGATTTCTAGAGGGGTTCCACATGCCCAGAGGCTCTCTGAGCACATACAGAACAATGGGCAGTCAGCAGTGTGAACAGTTCAGAGCCTGTAAATTCACCAAAGGATTGCGTTTAAATAACATACTGCAGCAGTGGTGGTCTGAACCAGGCCACCCCGATCCGGAGGGGGGAAACCCTGCAAATCCCTCCAGCCCAGACAGCCACCTCCCTGCAAGCCCAACAAGTTTAGAGTTTTCTTACCTTCCCGTTCCCCCCCCCTCAATACTCGATCGTGACTCAGCTTAAATGCTTCTAGGCATGCAGAGCACCGGCCACCTCCGAGATGCATATGTGGGCTGATGACTGTTAAATGGAATCACTGCAGTGCAGAAGGAGGCCATTTGGCCCATCGCATCTGCACCAACTGTCTGAAAGTGCACCCTACCTAGGTCCACCCATCCCATAACTCAGTAACCCCACGAACGTTTTGGACACTAAGGGGCAATTTAGCAAGGTCAATCCACCTTACCTGAACATCTTTGGACTGCGGCAGGAAACAAGAGCACCCGGAGGAAATCCACACAGTCACCCAAGGTTAGAATCCCGGATCCCTGGCGCTGTGTGGCACAACTAACCACTGTGCCACACAGATCCCGAGTCCTGGAATAATCTGGTGGCGTAAAGGTTTAGTGCTGCAGTGGCACACAAGAGAGGGCATCCTCCTCCTCCTCCAGGGGTGCCGTCCGCAAAGACATGGCACAGGTGCTGCACTGTCTCCCTGCTGAGAAGCAGTCTTCTGCGGCACATGCTGCCTGTCAGCTCATGGAAGGACCAACGACTTCTGTATACCGTGGCCCATTGCTGGCCTCCCCTGTTGACCCCCTCCTCAGCCTGATGGGCAGCTCAGTCTTCAGGGTGTGTGGCATCTGGTGCCACCTCCAGCCTGTGTGGGCATTGCTGCCGTCTTGGTGTCTGCTGCCTTGGCTGCCACAAGCACAACAAGGGCAATCTCCACGGGATCTACACTAGCAAACATCTTTGGTCATGGAATGAATTGGAGAAGGAGAGAAACCGATGACCAGTCCATCCCGGGAACCCGCTCTTGCCATAACTGGAAAGGGCTACTCAGCTCCTCACATCCCCGGTCGCCATTGCACCTGCTTCCCGTTTTTGTAAAGGAATACTAAACAACGCCCGTGTGACCGTCTCACTGGGAGCCGGGTGACTCCCAGGAGGCCACTGCATTCAACTTCAATCTCGCTAATGAGATTGAAATTAATGCAAATTAGATGTAATGACTTTCTCGCCATTTCTGGGCGAGGTCCAGATCCCGTCATCGGGAGCGGGCCGGGTGAATCGCAAAATGGTTCGTGCTCAGTGCAAATCTTGATTTTGATCATTCCTGTTATTCATCCGGTGCGCCCAGATCCGTACCAGGCACAACGCGGTGGCTGAACTGCGCCCTACGTATTTCTGTGTGAAACTTCTGCTCCAGCAGGACTTTGGGTATGAGGAAGAGGCCAAAAATTCCTTAGGTAATTTGAGGTTTAGGGCTGGAGTGGGAGTTTGAGAAAAAACATTATTAAATATTGATAATGTATAATACCATTTGGAGTCGTGATATCTAAAAAGAAAATTTAATTAAAATAGTTCAATTCAGTTTACTGTGAGGGTAAACAGATTGAAGCACTGCCACTCAATGGCTTTGTAATGCAACTACACCCCTAAACAATCCTACTTTTGGAGAAATACAGTATTAGAAGGGATTGATGCAGCTTATGTTATGATCTGGATTTTGCATCAAGGCCGCAGGAAACTGGTGCCACTTCTTCTCAGGCATGCACTGGCCAAGAATCTCACAGTGGCTGGTCATTTAACTCAGGGGCTGTCCAATTGAAGAGCAGGGGCAAGACGCAAGTCAGAGTTGGCAGGCACTTGTACAATATTTAAGGGGTTGCCAGAAGATAAGAAATAAGAGGAGTAGAACATAGAACATACAGTGCAGAAGGAGGCCATTCGGCCCATCGAGTCTGCACCGACCCACTTAAGCCCTCACTTCCACCCTATCCCCGTAACCCAATAACCCCTCCTAACCTTTTTGGTCACTAAGGGCAATTTATCATGGCCAATCCACCTAACTGCACGTCTTTGGACTGTGGGAGGAAACCGGAGCACCCGGAGGAAACCCACGCAGACACGGGGAGAACGTGCAGACTTCGCACAGACAGTGACCTAGCAGGGAATCGAACCTGGGACCCTGGCGCTGTGAAGCCACAGTGCTATCCACTTGTGCTACTGTGCTGCCCTCTGCAAACTTTTATTTCATAACTTGCTTTCCTAACTAACTTTGCACTGTCAACAAAATTGGCGACAATATAGTTGGTCCCTTCGTCCAGATCGTTAATATAGATTGTATATAGTTGAAGCCCAGCACTGCACTGATCCCTGCAGTACTTCATTAGTTACGGTTCACTATCCTGAAAATGACCTATTGATCCAGAATTTCTGGGAGCAATTTAACTAAATGGGAACAAAGCCGATCAGCGAGCACATTTAGCCGCATGTTTTCCAGCGTTTGCAGCGCTGAGAAACACAAGGTTATAAAACGTGGCTTGCGTTTGATGAGGGGCCTCAATGGGGAACGCACGTCCGAAGCGTACATAGCCCCGTTTTGTAGAGAGAGTGTAGAGACCACTGCATTGAGAGAGATCTCTATATCCGATCTCCAATCTCCGAGGCCCCCGAGGCGATCGCTGACCCCCCTCCCAAGCCCCAACACACAATGTGAGGGTGCCCAACGCCACCTGCACTCGCCCCCAACATCCACGCAGGACATCCCCAGCTCGATCGCACCCACGCAAAAATTGCCAGTTTGGCAGTGCCAACCTGGCACACTGGCTGTGCCCTTGCTAGCTGGCAGGGCCACCTGGGCTGCTGGAACCAGCCATGCCACGGTACCACCCTGCCCAAAAGGACATGCACTTGGGGGCCCCCGATCCCCTGGGAGACCTCCATGAGTGCCAGTCCGTCTGGTCCGCGATTGTGGAGACCAATACTGAAAGGCGCTCGCCCGAGATCTCCAAGGCGAAGGAGATTGATTCGACTCCTTGGGTGACTCAGGAATTAAATGAGC
This sequence comes from Scyliorhinus torazame, assembly GCF_047496885.1. Taxonomy (NCBI): domain Eukaryota; kingdom Metazoa; phylum Chordata; class Chondrichthyes; order Carcharhiniformes; family Scyliorhinidae; genus Scyliorhinus; species Scyliorhinus torazame. The sequence goes on along the minus strand of NC_092713.1, from coordinate 248,661,007 downwards.
ATCAAATTATAATACTCCTGACTGGATCAATGCAGTGGTGCACATTGCCGCTGACTCTCTTGAACATGGCATTGGTTACCTTCTTGTTGCACAGATGGGCCACAGACTGAGAAATCCTGCATGTCTCCAGTAGATCCCTGGAAAGACCTGGAAGTGTTGAAGTTGAGAGCCATGGTGATCTTCAGGACCACCAATACTGGGTAGCTACTCACCCTTACAGGTCGCAGTTCATTTTGTAGAATGGGGCAGAGATCAGTGACTACCTTCCTGAGGAACTGCAATCTTCAGAGGCACTGCAGCACAAACATCTAGGGGTAGCCAAGTTCTGAATGGTAGACTCTCTCCTGGGGACAGTCATTTCTGCATGCAAGAGGTTGTTGGCATGGTCCTTTGTACCTTTCTCCATCGTGCCCACCCCCAGATTGGCCATCTTTCTGGTCCTGATGTTCTTAATGTGCCCCACCTAACCTTCCTCCCTTTGAGCGGCTTCTCCTCCTAGAGGACCCCGAAACCTGGATAGATGAGGCTCATGGTAGGTGGCCTCTCTCCAAGGCCTTCTATCTTAATCTAACCTCTCCCATGCCACTCCGCCTCATCTTAATTTATTTCTTGGGAGCAAGTGCCACTATACCAACGTTAACCTGGCAGCATATCCCTTCTAGTCACACTTTTTTCCCCTTTCTGACATTTGGCAAACCCCTTTGTGCACCACCCACCCTGCTCCCATTCACTGGCTCTCAATAGCTGAGAATGCCAGGACAGAGCTCCCACTTCCTTGCCATCTTCTTTAACTAGGTGAGATTCTGAAGCCCTCTGGTCCCCGTGTGTCATCAGTAAAATTCAAAATGCAACGTCAAATTCCAGTTAATTAGCCTTCTAAATATCTTACATGTTGTCCCACCAGGTCGATGTGTGAAGCCCGTCCTCCATGATTGCCACCACTGGCAAAATCCAATGTAAAGACGTCAGGTTTCTGGCCAAATTGTTCTGCTACCATTAATACCCCCCTCACCACCCTCCCACAACCCCATCACCACCTCTGAACACATTCTAAGTGGTCTGTTAAATTAATGTGGTCTATATTTCAGCTGTTTTAATGTTGTAAATGTTGATGAAGTTCTCATATTGGCACTTGGTTGGTGGGATGATCCATGATCCTGGATGTACTTGCCTATTCTGCTGCATTTGTGAGCTATGTTTTCCATACTTCCTTCCCTCGATGCTATTCTACATTAACTATTTAACTCTCTTCCGCCCCTTTTGTCATTTAATCATTCCTGTTCTCCCCATCACAAATCTTCCCTTTTGCTCTTTACCTTTACCTGTTTCTTCTGCCTCTGCTATTGCTTAAAAGATGTTCATCTTAAACATTTTCTCGTTCTGATGAAAGACCAGAGACTTGAAACTTAACTCTGTTTCTCGCTCCAGAGACTGTGCGCGTATTGTGAATATTTTCAGCATTTACTGTTTAAATTTCAGATTTCCTATCCTCATCAATCTCAGCAGTTCCCTGTCCTCTAAAACATTGATTTCAAAAATGTTTCCCTCATCAATAAGTCCTCCATTGTCGTACCCCTTCCTATTTCTGCAACTTGTGCTCCGACACAACTCTTCTCTTCTGACCCCGGACTCATCTTCACATCCTCTGCTGCAACTCCAGCCATAGAGCTTTCAACTTTCTCAGCTACACATTCAGGAATACTCTTCTTTAACTCCCCCACTTCACTAGATTACACCATCCTTGAAAATCCATCCCAAAACCTTCACCAACACTGCTAAGTGTTATTTTGAGATGTGTGAATCATTTTGGGAACACCTAGCCTGTAATATTCCATTCATTAAAATTACCGGGTGGGAAATCATAGACTCCGAGTACTCAATTTCCTGATAATTACGCCTGATGTGCTAGGACGGACAAAGTTAAAAATGTCCATTGTGAAAGCAATGTTTTTGTCAATACACATGTTTAAAAGATGTTTAACATAATAATTCACACCAAAATTAGTTTCCACTGAAACTGCTTTTACTTCATCTATTTACCTGATGGAGCTAACTATCTTGTTGATGTCATCTTCTAGTTCATCTCTCTCATTGTGCAAACCATTTGGCATGGACTTCAAAGAGGATCTGCTCAGCACATTCTCAGACCTGCTGCTGGTGAGTAAGTGTCTCAGTGGACTTTCAACACGTCCCTCATTCATTTTAGAATGAGGTTCCTGGTCATCGCTAACTCCGGCTTCCAGGAATTCCCGCTGTTCAGCAACCTCAACCAGTTTCTGCTGCAGCAGTTCAGGGGTTTCCTTAATTCGTTGCTGGATCAGTGGTGTGAGTGGGGCTTCAAAACTGATACAACTATCTGTCTCATCAGTCAGTGATAATACATCCAAAGAATCCAGGCTACTGTACGAGGTCCCTTTCATAAGATCAGATTCCACAATTCTTTCAAATGTAGAACTGAATCCATCTCGACTATCCGCCACTTGGATTTGTTCTTTTTCTACAGTTGCACCATCAGGCAGCGTCTCTTCAACTATCAACCTGTAAACAGACCAACACAACAAATAGTAACATTGAGTGCATTTTAAACCTTATTTTAAACTTAAAATTAGAATGAATGCATTTACTCTTTTGCTGAACAAACAGAAATACTTCACTGAAAGCAAGAAACATTTTGTAAAAGTCATCATTAATATATCAAAATAAAGTAAAAGAAAATGTTTCCAAAATCCCCAAATTTATTTGAAAAAATTGCTGATTCCATCAACCTGCTTGTTACACTCTCTAATTTGTGATGCTAGATTAAAGTTTATTGGAAGTCAAATCATTAAGTATGTTTTAAACATGTTGGAGATTATTCTGGATGTGATAAAAATAACAATTTTATTCCACTTGCTAGAAAAAATAAATCTGGAAATGGTAAAGGGAGAACTGAATATAATCCCTCCAGTGCAGAAAGAGGCCATTCGGCACATCGAGTCTGCACGGCCCTCTGAAAGAGCACACAACCTAGGTCCCGTACCCCGCCCTATACCTGTAACCCCACTTAACCTTTGGACATGAAAGGGCAATTTAGCATGGCCAATCCACCTAACCTGCACATCTTTGGACTTTGTAAGGAAACCGGAGCACCCGGACGAAACCCATGCAGGCACAGGGAAAAAGTGCAAACTCCACACAGGTTGGAATTGAACCCGGGTCCCTTGCACTGGGAGGCAGTAGTGATAGCCACTGTGCTACCGTGCCGTCTCAAATATATATATTTTACTAGCTACTTCCATTCAGAAGAGAATCATTTCTCATAAAAGACAGAGAAACGTTTACGCGTTAGATCATGACCGAAGTGTCATTTCAGGCGAGTTTGGCTAGGAGTTTCTCCCTGGCTCTGTCAGCGGGTTCACCGCCGTTATCTAACCAAAATTAGTCACTTCTTTGGGCCCTGGGAGGTTTCTTCCCGGACTAGCCTGCACTTCTAATTTTTTCCATCACTGGGGGAGTCTGCACTTGCTGGCCAGACCGGATCCTCCAATCCGGTGTCCCAATCTCTAAGTTAGTTTGAGGGTTCCCCACAGCCCCCACCCACGGGCAATGTCACCCCCCACATACATGGGCATTACCCCACAACCCACAAATGAGGAAACCCTGCTCCGAGGTCGCTGAAGGCCCCTCTTTTCAGGCTTTCCCACTTCCCCTTTCACTCCCCTCCCCTTTCTAGGGCCCCCCACATTTTACCCCACCCCCCCCCCCCCAATATTACATAGGCCCCTTCATACCCGCCCTTCACTCTCCCCACTGATTTGTTATGTTCTAGGTATAACATAAGCGGCTTCCTTGTGGTGCACCTGACAAAGGAAGGTTCAGACGTGGAGATAACTTCAACACGTTTATTAAACTATTTACACTTCTATTACTCGGGTTCAACACTGCTGCTAATCCTACAATAGCTACCCAGACTGACTAACCAGTTGCTGCAATCCACGTGGTGGGTGTAATATTGAATCAACCCTGTGTCTCTACTCACTGACTGTCTCCACTGGAAAGAGGCAGATCATGTGTGTGGTGTCCTTTATATATGGTTTGGTGTAATGCCCCCCTGTGGTCATGTCACCTCCTTGTGTATCGTGAATGTCCATTGGTCGTGTCCTATCTAACTGATCTATTGGTTGAGTGTGTGTGTGTGTTTGATGTTTCTGGTGCTCCCTCTAGTGTCTAGCTAGCCTACATGCATTTACATTGAAGCACAGCACCACATCCCCCACCCCCCCCTTTTTATATGTTACATATTTTCTGTACACTTTGAGAAAATTGAACAAAGAACAGGTAGAAAAGGTAGGGTCTATACAAGTCATGGGAACAGTGATTAAACAATAAGTCCAAATCATTCGTGTGAGTCCAAAAACCATCAATCATCATGGTCAAATGTCTCTCTTGGTTATGAACGCCATCAACGTCCCTGTGCCACAGGAAACAAGAAGTGGTCAAATCACTTCGCTGTCTGATTTTGAGTCCCTTTCTTTTTCAATGTTTGTGATGGTGCTGTCGGATGACATCTTGTAGCTGATAAGGTGTTGACGTTGAAGAGGTACCATCAACAGTATCATTCGTGGTCATGGATGTGCCATATGGTGAAGTTGGATAAGACTGTACATACTGGTTCTGGCCACGTGCTGTGCAGGAAGGGTGATCCCGCTGAGAACTGTTGAAGCTTGTCGAATTGGAAACAGAATTGCTGCTGGCATAAATAGCTGGTGATGGTGTGAAACTAGAACCTTGCATCTGATAGGAATATGCCGTCTGGCCAGGCTAGGGTGCAGCAAATCCTGGGCTGTAATTAAGGCATCCAGTCTGTAGTGCAGATTGCGCTTGCGGTAGTCCTCCTTCAGTCTGGATTCCATTAGTGGGCAATCCGTAGTGCTGGCCAATTTGAGAATATGCTGCATAGACTGCTGGCTGCTGCATGCCTGAATACTGGGTTTGTCCAGCATGAGCTGTCATTGGCTGCACTGCTGGTGTGGAGAAAATGTGTGGCTATAGCTGTGGTGAATATTGGTGTATTCCTCTTGGACTGTAGCCCTGCTTGTTATTACTGACCCAGTGTAATTGTTAAGTGATCCATCTCCTGTCGTTGTGGCATCTGCTGTCACCCTGAGCGTGCCATCACTGAGGTTGCAGCACTCCCTGTCTGGAGTAAAGTCTGGCTTACGTGAATCTAGTCAGCGTTTGGTTGCTCCCCACCTGGAGTCTGGTCTGTTTTAACTGAGTCAGTGTTGGTTTGTTGATGCTCCCCGTCCGGAGTCTTGGCAGGTTCACTGGAGTCAGCTGAGATTTCTTGAAGCTGCACGTCTGGAGTCGGAACATGCAGGAATGCATTGACTTGTGGAGAGGTTCGAGCGAATGAGGGTGGAAGTATCGTGGTGTCACCAGAGTCACCAGTGGTCTCGCAGTGATCGTCGAGTGCCTCTGTACACACTAGCTGAGGTCTGTCACTTTGCACATTTTGCATGGGAAGTGATATGCTGTCGTCACTCGTCTCACATGTCGAGGGTAGAGCCTCAGTAGCTGCTTGTTGTTCACTTGGGTTAGGTAAATTGTCAGAGTCTTCATCTGGTGGTGCAAACAATGTGGGTGGACTGTCATTGTCTTGCTATTGTCCTTCATTTGGGCTTGGACTGTCATCATCGCTTTGTTCTTCACTGTAGCATGATAGACCGTCATGGTCGTCCTGCTGTGCACTGGAGCGTGGTAGACTGTCATAGTCTTCTTGCTGTTTACTTGAGCATGGCAGACTTGCATTGTCTGCCGCTAGTTGGTCAGAGGAGGTTGCTAGACCCTCATGGTCTTGTCCCTGCAAGGACTGCGTGTCGGAGTCTTGCGTTGCTTCTATCGTGGAGGCTGTCCACGAGCTCGTTGTGGAGGCTTGTGACCCTGGAGTCACGTCTTGTGTGTGCAAGGACTGCGCTCTGGAGTCTTGCGTTTCTTCTATCATGGAGTCTGTCCACGAGCTCACTGTGGAGGCTTGTGACGCTGGAGTCACTTCTTGTTCGTGCAAGGACTGCGCTCTGGAGTCTTGCGTTTCTACAATTGTCGAGTCTGTCCACGAGCTCACTGTGGAGGCTTGTGACACTGGAGTCACTTCTTGTTCATGCAAGGACTGCGGTGTGGAGTCTTGTGTGTCTTCTTTCGTAGAGTCGGGAACCCTGAGCGGTGAGTGGACCACGCTCTGTGTGGCAGCAGGCCGCTCTCTGTGGGCTTGTACCGCTCTCTGTCTCTTAATTTCAGGCCGCAGCATAATCCTGCACTCACGAGTCAGGATGTCATATCTGCTGGGCTGAAGATCCTCAAATCCGAAGAACTCGTCGTCGGGGTCGTCAATGTGCAACACGTCTAGTTGCGGTTCGGATTTGGTACTGGGGTAGCCTCTCAAGGCGAAAGGTTCGTCTGAGTCGTTGTCTTCTAGGACCATATCATCACTGTTTGCTTCGGAGCTGGCATTGGGCTCGCGAGGTCCAGAGATAATGTAAAGGTCGGTTTCAAAGTATTCAAGGTGGAATCATCGGTTTGGGCGTAGGTAACTGATTGTTGCAGGGTTCTTCGGAGGTTAATTTCATTTCCTGGTTCACTTTGAGGCATTGTGCTGTCATTCCAGGTGAAGGAAGGTTGTTTTACGGCTTTAAAAGTTTTGTTCTTTGATTTGGGACGTTTCCCCTTTAAATGGGGGTGTTCCGGGGCCTTTGACGTCATGACGTATGTGACATCAGATGTAGGATGCGATTTACGCATAAATCGCTGTTCCTGTACCGATTGCCGTTTTCGTGATTGCGCATGCGCGAGACGACAGACTTTCCCATTCTGTGCGCTTCTTGCGCAACTGTGCAAGTGCAATCCCTTTAGAAAGATGGCCGCCGATCAAAACTGTTCTCTGCTCCGGGATCTCGGCCTCGTGGTGAGTACTGGCGCTTCTCTTACCTTTTCTTGCTGGTTGGAGTGTGTTTTCCTCACAGTATTTGCCGAATTTGTCCAGGACTGCCTGGAAGTCGCTCCTGTTTTGCCCCTTGGAGAACTTGAATTTTTTAAAGATTTCTTCTGCTCTGGCACCGGCGATGGTGAGGAGAAGCTCTGTCTTTCCAGCATCGGCCACGTCTTCTAGTTCTGCTGCTACCAGGAAGATTTCAAACATTTGCCGGAATACGTGACAGTTTTCGCGGAGATCGCCTTGGCACTGGAGCTGCTGCGGAACCCGGATCTCGAACATCTTGCCTGGGTATCGTTGCTGGTTGTCACTGTACGCTGAGGAATGGCTATATGGATTGAAACAGTTCACACCTGGTACCATGATTTGTTATGTTCTAGGTGTAACATAAGCGGCTTCCTTATGGTGCACTTGACAAAGGAAGGTTCAGACGTGGAGATAACTTCAACACGTTTATTAAACTATTTACACTTCTATTACTTGGGTTCGACACTACTGCTAATCCTACTATAGCTACCCAGACTGACTAACCAGTTGCTGCAATCCACGTGGTGGGAGTAATATTGAATCAATCTTGTGTCTCTACTCACTGACTGTCTCCACTGGAAAGAGGCAGATCATGTGTGTGGTGTCCTTTATATATGGGTTGGTGTAATACCCCCCTGTGGTCGTGTCACCTCTGTGTGTATTGTGAATGTCCATTGGTCATGTCCTATCTAACTGATCTATTGGTTGAGCGTGTGTGTGAAGTTTCTGGTGCTCCCTCTAGTGTCTAGCTAGCTTACATGCATTTACATTGATGCACATCACCACCCTCACCCCCCACCTTCATGCCCCCCCATCATCTATCCTTTTATGGGCATGGCCCCCTCAGGCCCTGATCCTTGGCAATGCCATCCTGGAACCCATGCACCTTGGCACTGCCACCCTGGCACCATGGCAGTGCTCCTGCCAGCCTGAAAGTGCCACTCGGGCACCTTGGCAGTGCCAGGATGGCAGTATCACTGTGCCAGCCTAGCAGTGCTAAGGTACCCATGTGCAGGGGGAGAGGAAGAGGGGCACCCTGCCCTGTCCCTGACCACTCAGGGGCCATTCAATTGCCTGGGAGACTGCTCCAGGTGCTGTTCCGCCTGGTCGACATTTGCAAGGATCAGTACTAATTGGCGTCTGGCCGAGGTCTCCCGGAGGAAGCCAATTGATGCCGGAAGCAGGTTAGATCCGGTGTCAGCATGGTTAAGTGGGTTCTTAAACCCACTTAACCATACGAGACTGGGTCCCGGATCTGGTTAGATCTCGCGAGGTGCAAAGGCCGTCAGGAAGCCCGGGGGCGGCCTCTCCCGGCATGTACCGACCACGTCCCGCTCTGTTTCTGGCGGGATGCGGCCGGTATATCACGCCCACAATCTTATGATTTGAGATCTATAATTACAAAGGAAAATATTTCAGTTCCAGATGTTGGAGAAGGATGGTGTGGTCAACCATGTCAAAGGTTAAGAAGAACAAGGAAGAATAGTTTACCTTTGTCATAGTCACACAGGATGTGATTGGTGACTTTGGTAAAAGCTGTTCAGTACTGTGGCAAGGACAGAAACTTCATTGGAGGGATTCAAACAAAGAGCTTTGAGAAAGATGGGCATGAGAGGTGATAACATGTTCAAATGATTTGAAGAGAGTAGGGAGGTTAGAAATGGGACAGTAGTATGCAACAATAGTGAAGTCAAGAGTCAATTTTATTTAACAGAGGGTGATAATGGCAGTTTTAAAGAAGAGAGGAAGAACACCTCAAGAGATAGAACCATGAACAATATCAGCTGAACTGGGGACCAGAAGGTGAGTCTCATGAACAAGTTGAGCTCAGAGAGGAGATAAGTGGAGACAGGGAGAAACTCAAGAAGGATGTAAGTTCAGAGCAAGGGCAGGGAAGTCCTTTCAAGAAATCAGTCTATATATTTCAAAAAGACACACAAATTTGTTTCAGAAAGAGTAGTTAAATATATTTAAATGAAACACACAAGATGCTTGTATTTCATGGAATTACTTTATTCTGAGGTGCCTGATACAAACAACAAGTGCTCCTGGTGGGCACAATTCCATATCAGGAAGGCAAAGTCAGAGAATTATTCCAACATCTGTTCTGGAACAGTTTTTAAAAATTCATTCATGTGGGCGTCGCTGGCTAAGCCAGCATTTATTATCCATCTCTAGTTGTCCTCGAGAAGATGATGGTAAGCTGCCTTCTTTAACCACTGCAGTCTATATGGTGTTGTTCGGGAGGGAGGTCCAGGATTTTGACCCAGCGACAGTGAAGGCACAGTGATCTGAGTTTGCCGGGTCAATGCCAGGTGGGCCGTCCAGTTTCAATCCTTATTGACTTCTATTTTAGCGATTTGATACAACTAAATGGCTTTTTAGGCCATTTTAGAGGGCATTTAAGAGTCAACCAATTCACTGTAGGCCTGGAATCAACAATCCCCAGACCCGTTAAGTAAGAACAGCAGATGTACTTCCCTGAAAGACATTGGCGAACTAGATAGGTTTTTGCGACAAGCATGAAGGCGAGAGTAGACATCAACGATGAAAGTCAACGTCGTGTCAAGTGCACCAGCCTTTGGCCACCTCAGGAAACAAATGCTGGATGACAAAGACCTCCAACCCATAGAATATCTACAGTGCAGATGGAGGCCATTCAGTCATCAAGTCTGCACCTATCATCCGAAATAGCACTTTACATAAGCCGACTCCCCTGCTCTATCCCTGTAACCCCACCTAACCTGCACATCTTTGGACATTAAGGGGAAATTTAGCATGGCCAATCCTGCAAATCTTTGGACTGTGGGAGGAAACAGGAGCACCCAGAAAAAACCCACGTAGATGTGGGGAGAACGTAAAAACTCGACATAGACAGTCACCAAAAGCCAGAATCCCTGGCGCTGTGAGGCTGTGCTAACCATTGTGCCACCATGCCGTAAACCCAGTACCAAGCTCATAGTCTTCAGGGCTGCAGTACTATTTGCTCTCCTTTATACATGGAAAACTAACAGCAGACACCTTAAATTCCTGGATTAATATTACCAGCGATGCCTCCACAAAATCCTGAAAATTCAAAAGCAGGCTAGGCATGACAATATGAGTGTCCCCTCTAAAGCCAACATCCCCAGTATCGAGGCACTGGCTATGGTTAGACAGCTATGTTAAACAGGCCACATCATCTGAGAACAGACTTCGAGAACAACCTCTTTATTCCAAGCTTCATCACAGTTACCAGGAGGGCAGATGAAACTTTCAGGGATGTCCTCAAAGCCTCATTAGAAAAAAATGCAACAACTCCGATGATTTGTGGGAATCTCTTGCTCAAACTGGAGACGAACCGTCCACAAAGCTGCAAACCATTTCAAACTTCTCTGCCAAGACCAGGTGAAGGCTAAGTGCAAACAGCAGAAGATGGATACCAAAATTGAAGCAACCCACCCACCTGTCTCATCAAAAACAACCTGCCCCACTGTGGCAGAGTGTGCAGCTCCAGTATTGGACTTTTTAGCACAGTGGCGGCACAGTAGCACAGTGGTTAGCACTGTTACTTCACAGCACCAAGGTCCCAGGTTCAAATCCCGGCTTGGGTAACTGTCTGTGCGGAGTCTGCACGTTCTCCCCGTGTCTGCATTGGGTTCCTCCGGGTGCTCCGGTTTCCTCCCACAAGTCCCGAAAGACATGCTGTAAGGTTATTTGGATATTCTGAATTCTCCCTCTGTGTACCCGAACAGACGCCGGAATGTGGCAACTAGGGGCTTTTCACAGGAACTTCATTGCAGTGTTAAAGTAAGCCCTACTTGTGACAATATTATTATTATTATTAGTCACCTCAGGACCACAACTCCTGAGTGGAAGCAAGTCATCCTCAGTTAAGAGGGATCACCTAAGAAGAAGAAAATGCCAAAACATGCAGGCAGAAAAATAATTATTTAAGTTTAAATCTTTGACTCGAGATGAGAGGGCACTGGAGATTGTGGGGTTTGAAACAATAAAAGGGATTTGAGATAATGTTGAAGAATAAGACTCGCATTATCCCTTAGGATCAGGCTCCTGGGTCATTTGATTTGATTTATTGTCATCCTCCGGTGAGCACTACTCATGCTGCAGCACATCAGGTGGAAGGAGAGAATCCCAAGGGAGCAGTCTGTCAGAGGGCTGTCCGATCCCAGGTAACAGCTGTTGCCCAGACAGAGGTTGCGCTTGTGGAAAAGATGGTGCCCTCACTGATGCAGATGAAGAAGCACAGGCAGAATATATGGGAGGGGGTGTCAGCCGCTTTCCAGCACCTGCTGGAGGAGTTCAGCCTCCTTCAGGCACAGGAGATGTTGCCAACAATGTGTGGCACCCAGGCCAATACTGAAAGGATGCCATCCGCAGTGGAAGGCCTGGGGCAAGACATCAGAGTCATGTGTAAGGTCATCCAAGTCTTGGAACACACTGTGCTGCCCATGGCTGAGGCACAGGACAAGGGACCCCAGTCACAGGCGGACATGTGCTGGATGCAGACGGACATTGTTACGGCACTCCAGAGCTGGGCCCATTCACAAAAGGTCATGGCTGAGGGCATTGCGAGTATTGGCTGGGTGCTGACTGACCTTAGCCAGTCACAGAGGGATATGTCACAGTTCCAGAGGGACATGACCGAGGCTATGAACGACATGGCTCACTTTCTAAGGGACATGACATGATACAATCTCAGTGCGCCCTGGCTGAGGGCATCAAGACCATGCTTAAGTTGAGGCAGGCCTCTAGTGCTGGCAGTTCCAGGTGACGGTGGAACCTCCGAAGCTCACTCTGGCCTCCCCTTAACCCATGGAGTAGCCCAGTGGCCAGCAAGCACCGCGAGTGAGGAGGAGGTGATGGTGTCGATGTCAACATCTGAAGAGGAGGTGATGGGGTCGATGCCGACGTCTCCCATAACAGCTCTTCTGAAAGCCCCCCACATGACACTGGTGCATCTCATGGGCAGCAGACAGTAGACTGACACGTTGTCACCTGTGAGTCCTGAAAATAGGCCCAGCCTATCCAAGCCCAGGTCCTCCAGAAGACAAGTCAAGCAGCAAGCCGCCTCCACTTCTGATGTTATCTGGAGTAACACCTAGAAGAAACGGTAGGCCGCGCAAGAGTAGGAAGATAGATAACACTTCAGTTGGCATGGGTGTTGTAGATAGTAAGAGGGAAGGGCACTGTAAATACTCACCATTAAACACTTTGTACCACCTGTCCGAACTGCCTCCAACCTCTGACTCATGGGTGTGAAGGATGGTGGCTGCTGCTGCAGGGCAGGGCGTCCATGACACATGAAGGTCCCACATGATTACACCATCATCGAGAAGTGGCAGGGCTTGGGAGCAGCAATGTGAACCCACCTTGTATGACAGTATCCCCAGTGAGTGAGCCCTAACCGTTCACCATCTCCCATAATCTGCCCTCAGCCCCCTAACATTTTTGGGCAAGTGTAAAGGAATCCCTATCACACATGCAGGGATATCTCTATCACACATGCAGGGTTATCACCCTCGGAGCGGGAGCTGTCGGATTCTGTTATCACTCTTGGAGGGGGAGGGGGAGCTGTGGTAGTGGGAAGGAGAGGAAGGCTAGAGGGAAGGTAGAATAAAGGACTGAAGGAGAGGAAGGGGGTAGTTTTGCGGTTCTGCATGGTGCCGTTGGCACAGGATGTATCGGTTGCTGCCGTTACTGACAGGGGACCGGAGCATCGGAATCGGATCGGCCTTTTTAGGGCGACGTTCAATTCTCCACCTGATAGGAAACGTGCTATCAGGAACAGGCTTCACAAAACCACGTTGTCAATGCCTGGCCTTGAATTTTTCCAAGTACCCTGCCACAACATCTTTAATTCTAGCATTTTTCCTGTGACAGATGTTAGACTAACCGGCCTATAATTTCTTGCTTTCTACCTCCCTCCCTTTTTGAATAAAATAGTAATATTTTCTATCCACCAAACCACTGGAACCTTCCCTGAATCAATAGAATTTTGGAAAATGAAAACCAATGCATCAACTGTCTCATTCATCACTTCTTTCAAGGCATTAGGGTGAAGACCACAGAATTTGTCAGCCCGCAGTCTAACAATTTGCTCAATATTACTTCCCTGGTAATTGTAATTTTCCTGAGTTCCTCTCTCCTGTCCATTTTCTGATTTACAGTTATTTCTGGGATGTTACTTGTGTCCTCTATAGTTAAGACAGATGCAAAACATCTGTTTAATTAATCTGCCATGGCCCTACTTTCCATTATCAATTCCCCAATCAATACTGTCTATTGGACCCATTTTCACTTTTCAAACTTTTTTCTTAGTTAAATGTCTGTAGAAACTCTTCCTGTCCTTCTTTATATTACTGGCTAGCTTTCTTTCTATCTCTAGTTTTTCCCTCCTTAACAATCTTTTTGTCATTCTTTGATTTACTCAATATTCTTTCCAACCTTCTGACCTGTATGTCTTCTTTTTTTAAAGTATTTTTATTCACATTTTTAACACTTTAACATTTGAAAATCATTACAACACACAATATACCCAACCCAAAACAAAACCCCATCCCCGGTCCCCCCACACACCCCAATCCACCTCTCCCTGCACCCCAACAATTGACGGTAACTAGGTCTCCAAAATGCAGAATAAACAAACCCCATCTCTTGTGAAACCCCTCATTTGTCACTCTTCGGGCAAATTTCACCTTCTCTAAAAGCAGGAACTCCATTCAAACCCCCAGCCACACCGAGGCACAGGGCAGAGAAGCTGGACTGCACCCCAACAAAACCCGTCTGCGAGCGATCAGCAAGGCGAAGGCCAAAACATTTTCCCCTGCTCCCGCCTGCAACGCCGGCAGGTCAGACACCCCGAATATGGCCCCCAGGGGCAAGATCAGCGACATGGTGCTGAAAAACGATCTCTAACATTTCTCCAACTTCGGGCAGGACCATAACATATGTACATGATTGGCTGGGCCCCACCCACACCGTTCACAAATATCGTCTACGCTCTCAAACAGCCGACTCATCCTCCATTTCGTCAGGTGCACCCTGTGTACCACGTTGGACATTTGGGGCGGAATGGCGGCACAGTGGTTAGCACTCTTGCCTCACAGCGCCAGGGACCCAGATTGGGTGACTGTGTGGAGTCTGAAAGTTCTCTCCGTCTCTGCGTGGGTTTCCTTCGGGTGCTCCAGTTTCCTCCCACAGTCCAAGGTGTGCAGGTTAGGTGGACTGGCCATGCTAGATTGCCCCTCAGTGTACAGGGATGGGATGGGGGCGTGGGACTGGGTGGGATGCTCTTTCCGAGGGTCAATGCAGACTTGATGGGCCAAATGGCCTCCTTCTGCACTGTAGGAATTCTAAGATTGAGCTGTATCAATCCCAGCCCTGCACACGAGGTTGAGGCATTCACCCTCCTCAGCACTTCACACCAGCGCCGCCCCCAGCTCCTACTCTGACTTGACCTTAACCCCCTCCAGAAACACCTCGGGTGTGATTCTCCGATTGCCGAAGCCAAAATTGCATTCGGCAAATAGGGGGAGAATCCTTTTTGACACTGAAATTGGGTTACGGGGGGGGGGGGGCACTATCTGGTAGGCCTGGTCCGTGCATGGCCAGCACCATGTTGTACGGCGCAACCGCTGCAGGTGATCACCATGCGCATGCGTGGCCACGGACCCGGCGATTCACCGCCCGTTTCTGGCGGGAACGCCGGGGGTTTTACGTGGCGCAGCTGCTGGACCCCCATCGGGCGGAGCATCGGTGTGGGGGCAGTGGCGACTTTTTCATCGTAAGACTAGACACATGCTCCAGACATAGCCTCAAAATCAGAGAATCCAGCCCCTTATCTTCCTCCAAAATCCTCTCATAAATCAGCGAGACAACCCCACCCTCCAACCCCATCACCGACAACACCTCCTCCAGCAACAAAGAGGAAGGTATTACCGGAAATGTCAGAAAGATCTTTTTCTGGCCTGCATGTCTTTGTGCAATTAAGTTTCATTCTTTACTAGGTTAGCAATTAATCCTATCTCAATGCACAATAACAACTCTAGTATAGCCTGACCTCTGGTTGGCTCCAAAACGTGGACAAACTCCAGCACTATTTATCTCAACCAACCAGCTCACCTCACAGCTTCTTTTCTTTGGTATGTCGTGGAGCAGGGAGTGGTGGTGGTGGAGGCCGATGTGGATTGTATTGGTGAATTTCAGGATTAAACACTTAGTAAAGTACACAGCACAAATGAGGAGGAACAAGTGTTGGTGGAATTGGGGCACTTGCAGCATGTTGGCTGGAAGTCCAGCTCAAGGAGGTAATAAACCAGGCAGAAACTGAGTCTCAGCAATATTTGCCTCGTTTGCTGTATCAACTCAAGAGCCACAAAGAAGAAAGTCGGTGACACAGACCGTACACTTTGACCAAGAGTAAGTGTGGAAGCAATCAAACTTATACCACAAAATGATACGGTATATAAAATACGGGTTAACTGGCAATCATGAGTTCTGATATTTGCCAGTATTTATAGCGTCTACATCTCAAAAGTGATAAAATGCATAACTGAAATTGGCTTTCATCAATTATCATGGACAATAAACAATTAAAACAAAATGCAATACAATCACAAAATCTGAAAGAAACCGAAATTTCTCTTTATGTCTTGATTGCCAGCTTCTGCAGTACTTTGCTTTTTTAATAAAAGTGTGGCTTGAATATCGTAATAATGCATCCAAAATAGCTTTTGTATTTTTTAAGCGCCCAATAATTTCCAGTTCCCTTTAAGCCTGAAACCATAAATTTGATTGGCATCAGGATAACTACCATAATTGCAAAATCAAGTGCTGTTGCCATTACCAGCAGCATATATCTAGGTAATTAGGGAACCTCAAAACCCAGATGCATCTCCTCCAAGTAATTACCTTTTCTGCTCCTCTTCTGCATATCGTTTCGTCTGTGCATCCTTTCTACATGCTGTGCTTCTCTCCAAAAAAATACTGTCTTTTTTCTCAACCAATTCCATGAGTAAGAAATTTTCTGATCTTTGGCCAGTATCCTCCCCGACTTTTAAGTCACAACTGACTCCATTTGCCAATATTCCAGTCACTCCCTCAGCAATTTTGTCATCGGGACATTTCATGCTTGTTTCTGCTATCGCTTCCACCTCAAGTGTGAGACTAGAAGTATTCTTCCTGTCTGTGCCATATTCTTGGCCTGACTGCTCAGGCACTCTTTTTATGGGCTGTATCTTATGTTCTTGCTTGGTTATTGTTCCCAGATGATCAGCTGCATGGTTTGATTCCTCATCTCCTATAAGTGAGCTTTTATCAGAAGTTGGCTCCTTCGCAGTCATACCTTGTGTGTATTCGGAGTTTAATGTATCCCCATTTGGAGCTTGACCTGTGGCTGTCAGGTGATTTTCACTTCTGTTTTGAATAGCAGTTTTTTGCACCAAAGTGTTGAGCTTATTCGCGATACTAATGCCTGGGGTACAAGGGGCATTATTTTCTTGGTTCATGTCAAGATGTTACAGAAGTTAGGCAACGTTCCAATTTTTGAAGTGCACTTTGTTATGTCACTTACGATTGATAAAGGTGAAACTTAAACCTGTAGGAGAGAAAAATACATTTTTTATGAATGAACAGCCGAGAGCTCTGAAAACTTAACATAAATAATACTAGTGAGCAGACAGATTATTTAGAACACAATATTTTACAGGAAATAGTAATTGTGGGAAGAACAGATTAATTTACATTACATGATCAACAATATTTTCAAAAAGCGGAAAATACTCAAGAGGCCAGGCAGCTTCTGTGGCGAGAGAAACTGAATTAGAAAGCTGGATTTTACACTCTCCCATCAGAGTTGAAAGGGGGGATGGGGGCTTATTAAATCCAGCGGACAATCTGTCCACTGCCTTCCCACCTGTCCCTGCTCCCACTTCAATTTTACCAACATAGTTGAAAGGGTGTAGTTTTTAAACCATTATTTTGAAATTAGTTTTAAAAACGTTATTTATCCAAATGCTGAAGGGGTTAAACTCTTCTGTATTGTTCTGTGTTACATAAGCAAATTGTTTAGCTGAAGTTGATAGCTGCAGGAAGCAAGCCCAAGACACATCTCACTTGTGATGGGGCCCAGGGAGAAGATAAGCAGCAGATGGTCTTTCTGAAGAATAACAAGGAACAATGGAGGATCTTTTCACCATTTTTGCAGTAGTGTCAAGTTATCTGGGGAGAAGACATAATCATCCAGAATTTTTATTGGAGTGGGCCATTTACCTTGGAAAGAACAGTCTTTCAGACTGTGATTGATAGCACGTTCTTGATCACAGGGAGCCGGTGATAAATATTGTGAGACAGCATGTACGTGTCTTTGTACTGATTGGATTTGAATTAAATAGGCATGTACCGGTGATAATTGATTATATCTTTCTCATATACTAGTAATAAATGACTGGTATATGCTAATTTCTTTAACTGAATCTGAAGTATAACTGTCTGTATAATTCCGAAATCTGAGCTCCCTGGCATCCCAACTTGAAATGCCATTAGCCCATGCTATAGCATTGTAATAAAGGTCAAGTTTATATCTCCAAGAATCATCATCTGTGTTCTTGTGAGTGGGAGAGTGAAATCATTAAAGCTGAATAGCTGTACTTTTCTCCACAACAATAGTGACAGAATAGGGCATCCCCCTCACCAGTGAACCAATTGATGCTCTTTAAGTGGGCAATCAATGCCTACTTAAGGGCCTCACCCCACCACTATTGGGATTTAACCAATGGCAGGAGAGGTCCATGCCAAGTGGCAAACCCATCAGGTTTCCCCGCACAGGCTATTCGTGAGCAGTGGAGTCTCTCATAAAACTTTCCCCGAGACCATCGGGGGCCCCCAAGGCTCCCATCCCCAATAGGTTGCCTTCTCATGCGCAAACGGCAGCCTACCCACCCTCTTCACCTCATCCCAACACCACTACAACCCCCCCACCAACCCCCGCCCTGCCCGGGACTGCAAGCTTGGCACCCTGCGAGACAGTCAAACATTTACACACTAATCGAGATCCAGCTCCAAATGCCTCTGTCCCAAATCTGGAAAGTGGCCGCTCTCTGATTGATCAGAAGCTCTCTGACGTGGGACCTCCTGATCTAGAAGTGCCAAAATCTGCCTCAAGGCTATTAAGGGCCTATTGTTCCCCTCATCAGGCTGCTGGTGAATTATTGGCCAAAAGGAAGAGAATTCATCACCTTGTTTAATTCAGCCCAGCATTTGAGGTCAATGAGCTTTCATCAAAACTGTGAAAAGTTAGATACGATGGGCTGGATACTTTTGCTACACCCACCGCAAGATCGCCATGGACGGGACGGGGACTATGTGAAGGTCTGTTGATCTCAGGCGGGAATTTCCGGTCACCCAGCGGGTGTGACCGAAGAATCCCGTCCAGTGGGTTTTAAATAAGTGAAAGAGGATGTGGGAAAAAGGAAAAAAAGGAAGATATGTGATTGAGTGAAAGGCAGGAGACAATGGGCGAGATTCTACGTTTGGGAGACTATGTTCTCCTGCCAGAGCTGAATTGCCACTGATTCAGGCAGCGATTCCCAACTCTTCACGATGTAAATTTATGCTTGGCGAGGATTGCCAGCGATTTGGAGCAGACGGCCCAATAGCAAGGTCCAGCAGCTGACCACCACCTGCATCGCAAATTCAGCACCACCCCTTTGCATTGTAATTCAGCCTCCCACCCCTGGATTTTCTGTGACCCCCACCCGTTCCTCCAAGTACGCGGGTGACAAGGCCCGCCTCTCCCCAAAGAGCCCCCCGAAATGAAGAGACACCCCACAGAAAAGGGATCCTCGTCAGGAAGCAGCTCAGGAACGAGACGTTTGCCAGGCAGTCTCCCAAAAAACACACCGCTGGCTGGAAGCTTGAGAGCAGTCCAGACAGAAGCAGTGAAAACAATTACCATTGTAACACTCACCTGGGCATACACCTGTTGGCTCAGACGCAGGAAGCACCACACGTCAATTCCTGGAAAGAGAAACCAGTGAGATGTGTTTCAACCTCTTGAGCTGCAAGATATTCATTCATTTCTCCTACTAGGCTTTGATTGACAGTTTCCACACACACACAGTTGTCAGCCTTGCTTCATTCATCTTCCTTCATGGTTGAATAACTCTGAAGTGCTCTAACCACAATGATTATAAACATCAAATACTTCAAAGAGAGTTTTTTTTCTTTTTTTTTTAAATTTAGACTGTCCAATTCATTTTTTCCAATTAAGGGGCAATTTAGCGTGGCCACTCCACCTACCCTGCACATCTGTGGGGGCGAAACCCACACAAACACGGGGAGAATTGTGCAAACACCACACGGACAGTGACCCAGAGCTGGGATCGAACCTGGGAACTCCGGGCCGTGATGCAGCAGTGCTAACCAC
Organism: Scyliorhinus torazame; assembly: GCF_047496885.1. NCBI lineage: Eukaryota > Metazoa > Chordata > Chondrichthyes > Carcharhiniformes > Scyliorhinidae > Scyliorhinus > Scyliorhinus torazame. The sequence continues at coordinate 248,641,586 of NC_092713.1, read as the reverse complement.
TGTGCCACCGTGCTGCCCTAAGTGCTGTCAATTGCCAAATGACCGCTTCAAAATCACTCAAGCGAGAAGGGGGTGAGTGGAAAGCACTTAACCTTCTTTGAAGTAGTTGATATTTATAAACACTGTGGTTCCTTCCCACACTGGATTATTCGCCAAATCAGGAACTCCAATACAGATGTTGGGTGGCAGAGAATCCCGGCCATTAAATGACAAAAGGGCTCATGCTGCAAGGCTAATGGAGCAATCAAAAAAACAAAGATGTTTCTAAGGAGATGTAAATGGCAAAATCATGAACAGCAGCTATCCAAAGAAAGAAAGGGAAAAAGGAGAGAGGAAAAGCGAAGAAGAATTCTGACTCCAGAAAGCTGTTCTTCAAGCTTGTTGAGAGCTTCACTCGAGTACTGCCAAGACCAGAAAAGTCAAAACGGAATGATGGTAGAAAATTACAATGACAGGCAAGGATTGAACAAAGGGAAAATGCTGGAAAATCTCAGCAGGTCTGGCAGCATCTGTAGGAAGAGAAAAGAGCTAACGTTTCGAGTCCGATGACTCTTTGTCAAAAGATTTTTTACAGAGCAGTCTGTCAATCCGCATCTCATCCCTATACTGTTGACAAGACCACATTGTGAGCATTGAATATAGTGTAATAAATTGAAAGAAATAAAGTAGAGCAATACAAAGAATTTGGGTATCACCTGGAAAGAGTGTTTGGAGACTTGGGCGGTGAGAAGGGAGCAAGGAAAAGGACACATGTTGCATCTCCTGCATTGTCACAGAAAGGTGCCACAGCAAGTGTGACTGAAGAATGGACCACAATAGAGGAGACATTCCCTTTGCAATGCTAAAAGAGAAAGAGAGGAGATAATGGGCGGGATTCTCATTTCCGGGATGTCCGGTTCGTGTTCCCCAATGAGACAGATAATCGGACTTCGGGGAAAGTCGGGATCGGTGCTCACCAAATTGAACTCGATGCTCTGACCCCCTGCTGGCGGCGTGAACAAGGTCCACGATGCGTGCTGGCGGGGAAATAAATAATGCAAATGGATCTTAAGGACGCATCACATTAATCACCTATTACAGGGGTCCCTTAGGGGTCTCCTTATTATAGGGGTTCCTCGGGGGTGGGGTCTTCCTAGTATAGGTGTTCCTGTGGGAGGTCTCCCTGTTACAAGGGTGTCTCCCTATTACAGGGCTCTCTATGGGGGATTTTTCTATTACAGGGGCCCGTCTCCCTATTACAGGGGTCCATGGGGTGCAGCAGGTCACCCCTGTACTGGGGGATAAAGAGAGCACCCAGACAATCCGAGGCTGTGGTGCTGCTTTGCGGTGCGGGGGGGCGGGGGTTTGTCGATTTGCGGTGGGAGGGGGGTGAGGGAGTGTATGTAGTATGTCCTCCTTTTCTGTTTTTCTTTCAGATATGCAGAGTCCACTCGACTTTGCTTTTGTCTTTTAAAAGCAGATTGAAATGTTGCGACTCTATCTAAAAGGGCACTTTTCAATTCCCCATTAAATTTCACACTCAAAGATTTTTTCTTCCTACCCCAGTAACAAACCTGCTGCTAATTACTTAAACACATTACAATTTAACTAGTTTCAGTATAGCAATTAGTGAAAGTTCTATTTTTCAAAGCAATTATCAATTCGGTCACATTTTATGGCATTTTTCTTAAAACCGTACATGTTCCCAGTAAAATGAATGGACAACGTATTTTCAACGCTCACCACAAAGCAACTCTGTAGCCAGCCACAAAGAGGCTGTGTCCTTAGCCAACCTCCCTTCACTATTTGTCCCTTAACTTGGTGGCTTATAAAAAAAACTTGGTGGCTTACTTGGACAACATAAATCAGAATTTGCTGTGGGCATTCACATGTACAAACCCGCATTCTAACATATGGGTTCCATACCTTTAATCATTAACCATTGTGAAAATTAGTTTCAAAATAACGTGCGGTGTAACTTCAATAAAAATTGGCATGGCTCATCCTCTACTCGTCCATTTCACAGGGCAGCACTATCAATGTAAGCAGATTCCAAGGTGCCCATTTCATCCCCCCCTTCTGATTGGTATAGAATGATCTGATAGTAACAAATATTTCATAAAGCAAATACACTTAAGAACGCTGTCATTAATATATATATTTTAAATTTAGAGTACCCAATTCATTTTTTCCAATTAGGGGCAATTTAGCGTGGCCAATCCACCTAGCCTGCACAACTTTGGGTAGTGGGGGCGAAACCCACGCAAACACGGGGAGAATGTGCAAACTCCATATGGACAGTGACCCAGAGCCGGGATCGAACCTGGGACCTCAGCGCCATGAGGCTACAGGGCTAACCCACTGCGCCACCGTGCTGCCCTGTCATTAATATATTTAGGACTAAAGATAAAATCAAAGTTTTATCTGTACAAGTGCATTAATAAATGTAGATGAATTAAATTATTTTATTCCTAATATATATACACCTGCAGCATAGAAGGTAACAATGTTGCCTTGAATCACAGGTTGAAACTACTGTCGTGTTTAAAGGTTTATTATTTGAACACAACCCCTCTAAGATATTAGAAAAGTAGAAACTGAACATAAGGTTAACTATCGAGGTACCCGGGAATCGCGATTTGGTGTGAAACCGGCACCCGCTACGATTTTGGCAACAAAACCGATTCTCCGCCCGATCGCGTTTCCCGATTCCGGTGTCAGCCGACAGAGAATCCTGCCACATGTCACAAAATCTTATGCTGCACCCCACTTTCTGTTTCTGCGCTATAAAGCTGCAGCTTTGTTATGCTTTTTCTTTCAATTTGATGCCATCCTTAATTTCCTTCGTTAGCCATGGGCGGTTCATCCTTCTTAAAGGGTTGTTGGGCGGGATGCTCCGTTTCAGAAACTAAGGACTGGATTCTCCGATCCTGCAGCTATGTCCGCAGGATCCGTCTGGTCTTACAACCAGAAAGTCGGCGGCACCCCCACACTGATCCTCCGCCCTGTGGGGGGCTAGCAGCTGCGCAGCATACCCTGGCTTTACCTGCGGACGTGGCCACAGAATGGCCGGGTCCATGGCCGCGCATGCGCATTGTGGCAGCCTGCGGAGCCGCGCCGTGCAACATGGCGTCAGCCGAGCGAGGACCCGGACTGCCAAAAACTTCCCCTCTTGTAACCAGCCTCGCCACCCCCGGACCAATGCCCACCAGTCCCCCCAGCCCCCGCCAAAGCCCCCCTACCAGCGGAACGGCTCCCACGCCTACTGTGGGGGCGCTGGGCACAGTCTGCGCAGCCGCCACACGAGGTTCCTGAACAGTGTGAGCACACGCGGGCGATGGCGTCGGGGACTCGGCCCATCGGGGATAAAGCACTGGGTCGAGAGCCTCAGGTGACATCCTCAGGCCGTCCATATGGCGTGCGGCGTACTTCCCGAGTACGCTATTTTTGAATTGCTGGAAATGGCGCCATCCCTGATTCCGGCAGAAAAGTGTATTCTGTGGCCGACCAAAGAACGCAATTTTGGTGTTGCGATCGGAGAATCCATCCCCAAGTGTCGACGTCATGTGTAATACTGCCAAGACCGACCAGCAGGGCAGGAAGAAGCTGTATGACCTCCTCAGAGTGGCCCGGGTGAGTTGGCAGCACTGTGCCTCTGGCACCTCACCCCTTATCCCCCCCACCGGAGGGCACTCGAACCCTCACCCTGCACCACCCTACTAGCCGGATGCCCTGACCTTGGACTCCCTCCCCCCGCCCCCACCCGCCCCTCCCCCCCAAACCACCTCCTGTCCCAAGTGCATCTGTTGGGCAGCGGGCTAAACAGAGCGGCACCACGCTACCTGGGACACCCGAGCAGCAGCCGGTTCCATCCAGTCCCAGTCGCCCCAGAAGATGGTCACCAAACAAGCAGATGTTAAGGGTGGCCAGGGGCCAGTGCTCCCGTCCTGGTGTCCCACCCCCATCCATGTCCACCCCATACCTCCCGGCCTCCCACCATCTCCCCCCTCCAGCCCCACCGTCCCCATCTCCGCCACCCGAAGGATTCGATGGGACCGTGTGATGGAATCACCAGCTCGCATGCAGGAATCACCCAGGTGGATGGTGGAAAATGCTACCATGGGCAGGAGTCAAGACGTTGTCAGTTGATGCGGAACATCAGAGCTCATCCCAGAGCGGGTCGTCATCATCTTCCATCCCATGGACCAGACCCGCTGTTACTACCATACTGCCAGCCCAGGGCCCGCACCTTGTAGTGAGGCAGATAGGAGTCACGGAGGGGCTGCAAAGTGGGGGTTGGGGTGGTACAGGGGGGTGTTCATGGGAGGGAGCGCTTTCCCTGGTGGCTAAGATGCAGACGATCAAGATGAACATACTGCCAACGTTCCTCTTCCTGTTTAGATCCATACCGATCTTCATCCCCAATGCCTTTTTCCAAAGAATAGATAAAAAGAATATGCCGTGTGTTTGTGTGTGTGTGTGTGTGGGTTGCACGGGAATGAACCTCCGAGCCCTCGCCACGACAGCGCTCCTATCCCCAACGGCAAAACAAACATCCAGGCGAGTGGCAGTAGCAACGCTAGAAACCTGTAACCAAATGAGACAACACTTCGCCTTAACTGAGGTTTCCACCTTGGCTCCCATCGGCAGCAGCCACAGGTTTCCACCAGCCATGCTAGATGCCACCTTTATGAGGTGAAGGTAGGACGGGGGGGATGCCAGCGATTAGGGATTTCTACATGGGGGATATACTGGCAACCTTAGACGAACTGACGGGGAGACTGGAAATACCGAACGGACGGGAGCTCCGACATCTACAAGTCAAAAACTTCTTTCTTTCTCAATCCATTTAATTTTCAGTCGGAAGATTGCTAACCTGTCATTTTAGGCACATATTTTGTTTCTTCACCGATCCCATTGCAACTGCCTTTGATTTTGTACCACAAACCCTTTTTGTCTCGCCTGTCTTTCACTCTATCATACCTTTCACCCTATCATAGACCTTTGTTCTTCTTCGCACCCTCCCCCACTTTTCACTTGGTTAAAACCTGTTACATTTTGAACTTTTCTTAGTTCTGATGAATGATCACAGACTTGAATCATTGGCCAGAACCTCCTGGCCAGATCTTTCACTCTTTCACTTGAGTATACCCCGGAAACAGAATGTGGCAGTCTAACTGCAGCCTTAATACTGTTTATTCATCGCTAAGCCTAATTTTTTTTTCATTTGTTTATGGGGTGGGGGCGTCGCTGGCTGTTGGTGAATGTAAATACAGTTAATTCACCAGTTATGTTCTATGTTTGTAAATACAGTTAATTCACCAGTTATGTTCTATGTTTGTAAATACAGTTAATTCACCAGTTATGTTCCATGTTATTAACCCTGTGGGTTTTATCTGTGGGCCATTGTATGGCTTCACCCACAGGGGGAGATGTTGGAGGATGTTGGAGCATGTACGGGCTCAGCCCATGGCTCCGCCCCTTTGAAGGAGTATAACAGTAGCTGGCCTGTGGGACTGTCCTCAGTATATACCAGTCGCAGGCAGGCAAAGTTGATAGTTAATTAAAACCACTGTTTTACTCCGACACGAGTCCTTGAGTGAATTGATGGTCGCATCAATTTAATTAACTATCTGAACAAAAACGATTATGGAGTCAGCCCTCAAACCTGACAGACTGGAGCTCAATCCACAGGCCGGGGAGGTGAAGGAAATTTTTTCACACTGGCTGCGGTGATTCAAGGCCTACCTTCCTGCGTCGTCGACACCATCCGTCACGGACGAACAAAAATTGAGTCCCCTCCACGCACGGGTGAGTCACCGCATTTCTGTGCAACTCGAAGAGGCCACCTCATATACCGCCGCTCTCGCAATCCTCGAGCGCATCTACGTACGGCCTGTGAATGAGGTCTATGCGCGACATAGTCTCACTACTCTACGCCAGCGCCCCGGGGAGTCACTCAACGACTATCTGCGCGACGTCAAAGCCCTCGCGCGCAACTGCAACTATCAGGCCGTTACGGCCACTCAGCACATGGAGCTCGCCGTCCGAGACATCTATGTTGCGGGGGTCAGATCAAATTACGTGCAGCAGCGACTGCTCGAGAAAGGGGCCCAGGACCTGGACGAGACGGTGAAACTGGCGACTTCACTGGAAGTCACTTTCTAGAGCCTCACTGCATTTCCGGCCGAACACTCGACCCCCTCGTGGTCTCCCGACCAGAGACTACCCCAGGCCTGGTCTGCGCGCCCATCCGCTCATCATGGGGGGTTGCCTTGTTATTTTTGCGGCCAGCCTCAACACCCTCGACAGCACTGCCTGGCCCTCAACGCGCACTGCAACAGTTGCGGCCGAAAAGGGCACTTCGCCAAGGTCTGCCTCGCCAAGCCTAAGCTCGCGAACTCTCAGACCCGGACTACCGACTCTCAGGCCCGCAGACCTCGCAATGTGGCAGCGTGCCTGCCGACTCCGACTCCGCACAGCACGTGCGACTCACGGGAGCCGCCATTTTGGCCATCCTCCCCCACGCGGCCGGCCACGTGGGATCCATGGGGGCTGCCATCTTAGACGCCATCTTCCTCGACGCCTGCCATGCTTGATCAACGGGGGCCGCCATCTCGAACGCCATCTGCTACGCCGCTCGACACGTACGACCTGCTCGGACAATCACCGGGGGGCCGCCCCAGCACAGCTGACCACGCCGCCGGTTACCCTCAACTCAGCGCAGTCACCTTGGACCAGTCGAGAACCAAGCACCTCAAGAGCTCAATGATGGCCGTCCGGGTTAACGGGTACGAGACACCTTGCCTGTTCGACTCCGGGAGCACCGAGAGTTTCATCCACCCGGATCTGGTAAGCCGCTGCTCGCTCCCGATATTCCCGGCGCAACAAACAATTTCCCTCGCCTCCAAGTCGCACTCGGTACAAATCCGAGGGTGCACTACGGCAACCTTAGCGGTACAGGGCGCTGAGTGCACTAATTTCCAGCTGTGCTCACAGACCTCTGCGCCTCCCTCCTTTTAGGGGTCAATCTTCAATATAATCTCAAGAGCCTGATGCTTAGCTTTGCGGACCCCTGCCCCCACTCACTATGTGCTGCCTAGTCACCCTGAAAGTCGACCCTCCTTCCCTCTTCGCTAATCTCACCGCTGATTGTAAGCCAGTAGCCACTCGCAGCAGGCGATATAGCATGCAGGACAGAATACGTATTAGGTCTAAGGTCCTGCGTCTCTTACGGGAAGGACTCATAGAGGCTAGCAATAGCCCCTGGAGAGCTCAGGTGGTGGTCGTCAAGAAATGAAATGAAATGAAATGAAAAATGAAATGAACGGGGGAGAAGCTCCGGATGGTGGTTGATTACAGCCAGACCATTAACCGGTTTACGCAACTTGATGCGTACCCCCTTCCCCGGATTGCAAACATGGTCAATCAGTTCGCTCACTACCGCGTGTTCTCCACGGTGGATCTGAAGTCTGCATACCACCAGCTCCCAATCCGTCCGGAGAACCGCCACTACATGGCATTTGAGGCAGACGGCCGCTTTTTACATTTCCTCTGGGTCCCTTTTGGCGTCACGAACGGGGTTTTGACCATAAGACCATAAGACATAGGAGTGGAAGGCCATTCGGCCCATCGAGTCCACTCCACCATTCAATCATGGCTGATTTCAACTCCATTTACCCGCTCTCTCTCCATAGCCCTTAATTCCTCGAGAAATCAAGAATTTATCAACTTCTGTCTTAAAGACACTCAACGTCCCGGCCTCCACCGCCCTCTGTGGCAATGCATTCCACAGACCCACCACTCTCTGGCTGAAGAAATTTCTCCTCATCTCTGTTCTAAAGTGACTCCCTTTTATTCTAAGGCTGTGCCCCCGGGTCCTAGTCTCCCCTGCTAATGGAAACAACTTCCCTACGTCCACCCTATCTAAGCCATTCGTTATCTTGTAAGTTTCTATTAGATCTCCCCTCAACCTCCTAAACTCCAATGAATATAATCCCAGGATCCTCGGACGTTCATCGTATGTTAGGCCTACCATTCCTGGGATCATCCATGTGAATCTCCGCTGGACCCGCTCCAGTGCCAGTATGTCCTTCCTGAGGTGTGGGGCCCAAAATTGCGCACAGTATTCTAAATGGGGCCTAACTAATGCTTTATGAAGCTTCAGAAGTACATCCCTGCTTTTATATTCCAAGCCTCTTGAGATAAATGACAACATTGCATTTGCTTTCTTAATTACGGACTCAATCTGCAAGTTTACCTTTAGAGAATCCTGGACTAGGACTCCCAAGTCCCTTTGCACTTCAGCATTATGAATTTTGTCACCGTTTAGTCCATGCCTCTATTTTCTTTTCCAAAGTGCAAGAACTCGCACTTGCCCACGTTGAATTTCATCAGCCATTTCTTGGACCACTCTCCTAAACTGTCTAAATCTTTCTGCAGCCTCCCCACCTTCTCCATACTACCTGCCCCGCCACCTATCTTTGTATCATCGGCAAACTTAGCCAGAATGCCCCCAGTCCTGTCATCTAGATCGTTAATATATAAAGAGAACAGCTGTGGCCCCAACACTGAACCCTGCAGGACACCACTCATCACCGGTTGCCATTCCGAAAAAGAACCTTTTATCCCAACTCTCTGCCTTCTGCCTGACAGCCAATCGTCAATCCATGTTAGTACCTTGCCTTGAATACCATGGGCCCTTATTTTACTCAGCAGTCTCCCGTGAGGCACCTTATCAAAGGCCTTTTGGAAGTCAAGATAGATAACATCCATTGGCTCTCCTTGGTCTAACCTATTTGTTATCTCTTCAAAGAACTCTAACAGGTTTGTCAGGCACGACCTCCCCTTACTAAATCCATGCTGACTTGTCCTAATCCGACCCTGCACTTCCAAGAATTTAGAAATCTCATCCTTAACAATGGATTCTAGAATCTTGCCAACAACCGAGGTTAGGCTGACATGCACTTTCTATTTCGTGGTGCATTTTGTGCCCCTGGTCCTGACCACTGTTAGGAGGCCTGTACATAACTCCTATTATGGTTTTTTTGCCTTTGTTGTTCCTCAACTCTACCCACACAGACTCCACATCATCTGACCCTATGTCGTTTAGTGCTATTGATTTAATTTCATTCCTAATTAACAAGGCAACACCGCCCCCTCTGCCCACCTCTCTGTCTTTTCGATAGGTTGTGAATCCCTGGATGTTTAAATGCCAGTCCTGAACCCCCTGCAACCACGTCTCTGTGATGCCTACCACATCATACCTGCCAGTCAGAATCTGGGCCACAAGCTCACCTACCTTGTTCCGTACACTGCGCGCATTTAAATATAGCACCTTTAATTCTCTATTGACTGTCCCTTTCTGTTTTCTTAGTGTGGTGGACCTTGGTTTACTGAGCCTTTCCATACACTGTGTCATATTTTGTGGGATGGGGACTATCGTAACCTCTCCTGAGTTCTGTCTTTTTGTGCTTTTTTGTATTCCTAAGCAGCTACACTTCCCACTGATTACTTCACCTCTTGGTTCCCTGACTTTCCCTTCCCCCCCCCAATCTCTAGTTTAAAGTCCTATTGACCACCCGATTCACTCTTTTCGCCAGAACATTGGTTCCAGCTCGGTTCAGGTGGAGACCATCCCAACGGTATAGGTCCCCCCTGTCCCAAAACTGATGCCAGTGTCCCATGAAAAGGAACCTTTTGTGAGGGCCACGAAGAATCCAGCACGAGTTTTAAGGATACAAAGTAATAACATTTATTTACAATAACATATAAAAATATAACAGCAGCAGCAACTTCCCTTGCTGCACACTCCTTCCTGCTGGTTCCAAACTGGCCAGCTTTATTTATACTTGGAGTTTACTAACGGTTTCTCCGCCCCCCTCATTGGGGAAGCTCATACTCCCACAGGATTGCGGGATTGTCATTAGTCCCCAGCCAATGGTAAGCAGGCAGGTTGTAAGATCCCTCCCCCCCCAAAGTCCAAGGAATCCACCGAAGACCCTGGCGAAGGAGGGCGTCGGACTCGTTTTGCCGCAGGCCGGACACCATTTGCACGCGGCGATGGATCAGGCGGCGTGTAACGAGACCGAGACCGGCGCTTCCGTGATGAACGGCGTAACGGTTGTACATCCACGGCCCGTGGACCCGAGGATTCCCCCTCTGATGCGTCCTGTGTCTCCATCTCGGAGTCAGAGTCTGCTGCCTCCGTCATGTCAGCGTCTCTATCTCCATTCGGTTCTGTAACGATCTGCGCAGGCTTTGAGTGAGGCACCAGTGGAAGATTGTGAGGACTACCTTCCCTTGTCTCTGTGGCTGTAGAAATGAGCTCCGGGGGCGGGGAATCTTTGGAGGGGATAGTCTTCTGGACCGAACGTGGTCTAGATGTTTGCGCTGGAGACGACCTTGGGCTTGCACCTGGTAAGATATAGGGCCCGTTTGGCGAAAGATTACGCCAGGAACCCACTGGGCACCACCGGCAAAATTCAGAACGAACACTGGGTCACCGGGCGCAAACTGCCGAATCGGCCGATGCCGAGAAAATCCCTGTCCCTGCCGTTCTTGTGTGTGGCGTACATTTGCGCCAATGTCCGGGAAAACCATACTAAGGCGGGTGCGAAGTCTCCGGCCCATTAGGAGTTCTGCGGGAGCTACCCCAGTCACCGCATGGGGGGTGGTCTTATACGTAAACAAAAAGCGAGCCAGTCTCGTGTCCATTGATCCGGAAGACTGCTTCTTTAGGCCCCTTTTGAATGTCTGCACTGCGCGCTCTGCCAACCCATTTGAAGCCGGGTGGTAAGGGGCAGTGCGGATATGGCACATGCCGTTCATCTTTACGAACCTCGCAAACTCCTCACTCGTGAATGGAGTGCCGTTATCCGTGACCAGCACCTCGGGGAGGCCATGCGTACTAAAAGACAAACGCATTTTTTCAATTGTTGCACAGGACGTTGTCCCCTGCATCTTATGCACCTCTAGCCATTTAGACTGGGCGTCGATTATTAGAAGGAACATGGATCCTTGAAAAAGGCCTGCAAAATCTGCATGCAAGCGTGCCCAAGGCCGCCCTGGCCATTCCCAGTGATGTAGGGGCGCGGCCGGCGGAAGCTTCTGATGCTCCTGGCAAATGGAGCAGTTTTGGGCCACCTTCTCAATGTCGATGTCGAGGCCTGGCCACCAGACATAACTCCGGGCCAACATTTTCAGTTTGGTCACACCTGGATCATTTTCAGTTTGGTCACACCTGGATGCCCATTGTGCAAGTCTCTTAGTATCAGCTCCTGGCCTTTTTCCGGGACATTCACACGCGTCCCCCACAAGAGGATGCCGTCTTCCATGCTGAATTCTGAGAGCTTGGAGGAAAATGCCCGCAACTCGCCTGGGAGCTGTCTATGCTGCCCACCATACAGGACTATGTGCCGAACCTTTGACAGGACTGGCTCCGTCTGTGTCCACTCACGGATCTGTGATGCCGTGACAGGCAAGGTGTCTATAAAATTTAGGGTTGCAACCACCTCACCGGTCGTGGGGGTCGACATGGGGCCGGTCGATAAAGGCAATCGGCTCAGTGCGTCGGCATTTGCTATCTGGGTTCCTGGTTTGTGCTCCAGAGAATACTCGTAGGCAGCGAGCAACAAAGTCCAGCGCTGGATCCGTGCGGAAGCAATGGGCGGTATTGGCTTATCCTCTCTGAAAAGTCCCAGCAGAGGCTTATGATCAGTCACGATAGTGAAATGGCGGCCATACACGTACTGGTGGAAGCGTTTCACCGCAAAAACCACTGCCAGGCCCTCCTTCTCGATCTGCGCGTACTTTCTCTCCGCTGCTGTCAATGTGCGGGAGGCGAAAGCTATTGGTCGCTCGGCCCCGTTCTCCATCTTGCGGGACAGGACGGCCCCAATACCATACGGGGATGCATCACATGTGACGAGCAAAGGCTTTCCAGGATCATAGTGGGTTAGTAACCCAGACGACGACAATTGTTGCTTTACCCGCCGGAAAGCGGTTTCTTGCGGTTGACCCTAAACCCAGGTGTGATTTTTCTTTAGCAGAAGGTGCAACGGGGCCAGCATAGTTGCCAGATTGGGGAGGAACGTCCCGTAATAGTTTACGAGACCGAGAAAAGAACGAAGATGCAAAGTGTCAGTCGGGGCGGGGGCCTGTTGAATCGCACGCACCTTCTCTGCGACGGGGTGCAAACCTTCGCGGTCCACCCGATAACCTAGGTAGACTACTTCCTTTGCCTGAAATACGCACTTTGTGCGACGTAAACGGACTCCAGCCTCCAAAAAGTGTCTAAGGACAGCCTCCAGATTTTCCAAATGTTCCTGCTCCGACGTCCCTGTAAAGTCATCTAAGTAGACAGCAACACGTGGTAAACCTCTCAAAATGCCCTCCATAACACATTAAAAAATAGCGCAGGCAGAGGATACTCCAAAGGGCAACCGTGTACATTCATACAGGCCCCGGTGTGTATTAATCGTTACATATGGTCGGGAGGCAAGGTCCAGCTCCAACCTTGGTTGTAGGTAGGCGTGACTCGTCTCTAATTTTGTGAAGGAGAGTCCGCCTGCAAGCTTCGCGTAGAGATCCTCTATGCGAGGCATTGGATATCGGTCGAGTCGGGAAGTCGTATTCACTGTAAGTTTATAGTCGCCACACAAGCGAACTGTGGCGTCTGGTACAATTACAGGTACAATTGGTGCTGCCCAATCAGCAAAACGGTCGGGCCTGATAATACCCAAACTCTCCAAACGAGTGAGCTCCCCTTCTACCTTCTCGAGCAAGGCGTAAGGCACCGGGCGCGCCCGGAAATAGCACGGCGTGGCTCCTGGTTCGACTTGGATACGGGCTACGGCCCCCTTTTATTTTCCCCAAACCAGGCTGGAATACATCTGGGTATCGTCCCAGCACCTCAGTCAACCCTTCAGAAACTGTTTGGAGGATGTGCTGCCATTGCAACCGCAAATGGCGCAACCAGTCCCGACCCAACAGGCTGGGCCCATGGCCGCGCACCACGATAAGTGGGAAACGCCCCTCCTGGCATCCATAAACAACAGGGGTCATTGTAGTTCCTGCAATGTCCAGTGGTTCCCCCGTGTAGGTGGCCAACCTGGCCTGTGAGTCGGTTAATGTAAGGGTCTGTATACCCTGCTTGATGCGGTCGAATGTCCTCTGGGCGATCACGGAGACCGTTGCGCCAGTGTCCAACTCCATCTCAAGCGGGTGACCATTGACCCGTACTGTCACCTTAATGGGGCCACACGGGGAGCTGCCACACAATGCAGCTGCAGTCAGTCGTCCTCCGTCTCCACGTCCTCAGGTGTAGTCGCCGCAGGTTCATCCACATGGAAGGTACGGCCCCTGGGCTGGTCCCCGTTTCGGTCGGAACGACGGCGCCTCTGGCGCCCCCAGGACCGGCGTCCGCGACGGGGTCGGCGCCTACAAGTCTGACACGGACATGGCTCCTCATCCATTGGCTCTGGAGAAGGCTCCCTTCGGGGAGGAATGTCCGACGGCCATTGGCGTCGGTCCGGACGTCGCCTCGCCCAAGGTACCGCAGGAGTGCGGGGGGACGTTTTTGGACGGAAGAGGATGTGCCCCAAGGCATGCATTTCCATTCCCTGTAGCTCCTGCACTCCTCGTTCTGCGCTCTCTCGGGACAATACTATTTGAATGGCCTGTTGAAAAGTCAATATTGGCTCAGCTAACAACTTTCTCTGGGTGGCCGCATTATTAATACCGCAAACCAAACGGTCGAGTAACATTTCTGATAACGTCTCACCATAGTCACAGTACTCCGCAATCCTGCGTAGCCTGGATAGAAAATCGGCAAGGGATTCTCCAGGGGTCCTCTCAGCAGTATTAAACCGATAACGCTGGACTTTCGTGGATGGGGTTGGGTTAAAATGTTGCCCCACTATATTCACAAGTTCATCAAACGTTTTGGTGTTCGGCGCAGATGGGTACGTAAGGCTCCTAATCACCCCAAACGTATGCGGGCCGCAGGCGGTGAGCAATATGACCACCTGGCGCTCATTTTCGGTGATATTGTTTGCCCGGAAATAGTAATGCATCCATTGTGCGTACTGGTTCCAGCTTTCCAGCGCAGCATCAAAAACATCCAAACGTCCGTACAGAGGCATGGTATAATAGAAAACAACTTCCAACCTGTATCCAACAAAAATCCAGGGAGGTGGCTTCAGCAGTGTAGACAGCTATTCACTTTAACCCTCGTCGCCAGTTTTGTGAGGGCCACGAAGAATCCAGCACAAGTTTTAAGGATACAAAGTAATAACATTTATTTACAATAACATATATATATATACATAACAGCAGCAGCAACTTCCCTTGCTGCACACTCCTTCCTGCTGGTTCCAAACTGGCCAGCTTTATTTATACTTGGAGTTTACTAATGGTTTCTCCGCCCCCCCTCATTGGGGAAGCTCATACTCCTACAGGATTGTGGGATTGTCATTAGTCCCCAGCCAATGGTAAGCAGGCAGGTTATAACAGAACCCCTCTTTCCCACACCACTCTTTCAGCCACGTGTTAATTTCCCTTATTCTTGCCTCCCTATGCCAATTTGCACGTGGCTCGGGCAGTAATCCGGAGATTATGACCCTTGAGGACCTGTTTTATAATTTGAATCCTAGCTCTTTATAATCTCTAAACAGGTCCTCTTTTCTAGACTTGCCTGTGTTGTTGGTACCGACATGGACCACAACAACTGGATCCTCCCCCTCCCTCTCCAGTATCCTTTCAAGCCGGTCAGAGATGTCCCGCACCCTAGCACCTAGCACCCTATGGGCAGGCAACATACCATGTGGGACTCTTTATCCTGCTCACAAAGGATACTATCTATTCCCCTGAAAATAGAATCCCCTATAACTACAACTTGCCTATTTACTCCCTCCCCTTGAATGGCCTGCTGAACCATGGTGCCTTGGTCACCACACATCTATCGACCAGATAAGGCCCACCTGGTGAAGGCGTCCCGGCTCTTTGAACGCCTCAATATCGATTTCAAAGGGCCCCTCCCCTCAAATAATCGCAATACCAACTTTCTCCCGTATGAGTTCTCCCGTTTCCCGTTTGCCATCCCGTGCCCCGATATGACCACACCCACTGTTATCAGAGCCCTGCACAGTATCTTCGCCCTGTTTGGTTTCCCCAACTATGTCCACAGCGACAGGGGCTCGCGTTCATGAGCGACGAACTGCGTCAGTACCTGCTCAGTAAAGGCATTGCCTCGAGGAGGACTACCAGTTACAACCCCCAGGGAAACGGACAGGTGGAGAGGGAGAACGCGACGATCTGGAAGACCGTCCTACTGACCCTACGGTCCAGGAATCTCCCGATTTCCCACTGGCAGGAAGTCCTCCCCGATGTGCTCCATGCTATTAGGTCCCTCCTTTGCACGGCCACAAACCAGACTCCTCATGGCCGCTTGTTTATTTTCCCTAGGGGGACTACCTCAGGGGCCTCGCTCCCACCCTGGCTGATGACACCGGGTCCGGTTCTCCTCCGGAAACACATTCGGACCCATAAGACCGATCCCCTGTTAGAGAGGGTCCAGCTCCTGCACTCAAACCCGCACTACGCATAAGTTGAGCACCCCGATGGTCGACAGGATACCGTCTCCCTCCGAGACCTTGCGCCTGCAGGCTCCGCCACCACTACGTCCACAGTACCCCCCGCTTTGTACCCCACTCTTTCTCCCATGCCCACGGCCCCCGCGCCCATTTGGCTCCCGCGCTCCCTTCCACCCGGCACACCAGTCCGCAGGCATGAAGCTCAGGAAGAGCCGCCCCCGGAGTCCACCCCTGGGGCTGCACCAGACCCACTTCCCCAGCCACCTGAAGTGGCTGCAACACCAGTGCTTCGGTGGTCGCAGCGTACGATCCGGGCGCCGGACCGGCTGAACTTGTGACCCATCACCCCCTCCGGACTTTATTTTTTTTACAGGGGGTGAATGTGGTGAATGTAAATACAGTTAATCCACCAGTCATGTTGTATGTTTGTAAATACAGTTAGTTCACCAGTTATGTTCTATGTTATTAACCCTGTGGGTTTTATCTGTGGGCCATTGTATGGCTTCACCCACAGGGGGAGATGTTGGAGGATGTTGGAGCATGTACGTGCTTCGTCCATGGCTCCACCCCTTTGAAGGCGTATAAGAGTAGCTGGCCTGTGGGACTGCCCTCAGCATGTACCAGTCGCAGCCAGGCAAAGGTGATAGTTAATTAAAACCACTGTTTTACTCCGACACGAGTGCTTTATGGTCACAACAGGCTGGACCAGCATTTATGCTGGACCAGCTGGTTTAGCTCACTGGGCTAAATCGCTGGCTTTTAAAGCAGACCAAGGCAGGCCAGCAGCCCGGTTCAATTCCCGTACCAGCCTCCCTGAACAGGCGCCGGAATTTGGCGACTAGGGGCTTTTTACAGTAACTTCATCTGAAGCCTATTTGTGACAATAAGGGATTTTCATTTCATTATCCATTCCTGAGGACATTTAAGAGTCTGAAGTCGCATGTAAGCCAGACCAGGTAAGGACAGCAGATTTCCTTCCCTAAAGGACATTAATGAAGCAGATGGGTTTTTACAATATTCGACAATGGTTTCATGGTCATCATTAGACTTTTAATTCCAGATTTTTATTGAATTCAAATGTCACCATGTGCAGTGGTGGGATTCGAACCTGGGTCCCCAGAGTATGGCCCTGGGTCTCTGGATTGCTATTCCAGCGACAATACCACTACATCGCTGCCTCCTCCACTTGGCCACGGCCTCCCCCTAATGATTCAGGTTTATACAAATACATCAAATACCCCTCAGAACACCTCAACGGAAAATGAAAATATGCACAGTCTTATTGAAATTATGTTTTTATCATGAAAGTTATTTATGTACTTTTAAAGTTTATCTGGGTCTTTCGGTGGCAACATGGAGGCGGAGGTCGGACATCGGGTGGCTCCCTCTAGAGTTCTCAGTTTTAGCCCTTTTCACTCAGTTTTTTGAGGGAACTTAGATGAAAATTTGTTCGCAATAATGTTGTGGGTAGCAGAAGATGCTGAAATCCCAACGAAAAATAATGGAAAATAAGGGAATGAGTGTTCCTCAGCCAGTGGTCTTGAGCAAGGGTCTGAGTTCTTTGGGAGGGTAAATGGCGGGTGCAAGCTCGACGGGTGGGGCTGCGCCCATCACGGTGGACACATTGGCAGAGGTGATGGCGACGACATTTGAGCGGCAATTTGCCAAGCACTTTGAGCGGCATGGGACGCTTAAACAGTCGGTGCACTATCTCAGCACAGCGACCAGTTCGCCTTTCTGGAAGCAGAGCTGTCGAGGGTGGAGGTTAACAATAAAAGTCGGAGGGCAAAGGTGGAGCACCTGGAGAATAGGTTGCGACAACACAATCTTCGGATTGTGGGTTTGCTGCCATCCTGGAGGGCCAGAGACCGATGGAGTACTTTGCAAGAGTGTTCGCAAAGCTGTCGGGGGACGACAATGGTGCTATCTTCGAGATGGATAGGGCCCATCAGTCACTTCAGTTGACGCCAAGGACAAACAAACCACCAAGGGCGGTGATGAACTGTTATAGCAGCTATCAGACAAAGGAGAAGACCAAGCAGAACCGGGAAGTGAGGTGGGAAGGCAGTGGCATTTGTATATAGCAGGACGTCACAATGGAGCTGGCAACAAGGCGCACGGCCTTTAACATGGCAAAGGTAGCACTCTACAAGAGTGGAGTGCGGTTCTGGGTGGTCTATCTGGCGAGGCTGAGGGTCACGTACAACTCCAAGAACTATTTCTTTGGCACGTTGGAGGAGGCAGAGGTAGTTATGAAGGCTTAAGGAATGGGACTTAATTGAGTTTGGATTAGATTAAGTTATGTTTGGCTTGGGAGGAATGGGCTGGATTTTTTCGAATGGGGAGGGGGCAAGTCGCTGAAGGAGGCTGGGGACAGGTCCCACCCGGGGGGTGGGGCCAGGGGCCCTCTTGACTGGGTGGCATCGGACTTAAGATGTTGTTGGGGGGCAGGAATGCCTGTAGGGTGGGTTTTTGGCTGGTAGGAAGAGGGAGTGGGCCGCAGAGGGGGGGGGGAGAGGAGAAGAAAGAGAGGCCCCCAGCCCAAATGGTGACGTGGAATGGGTAGTCTAGTGAAGATGGCGAGAGTCTTTTCGCATTTGAAGAGCTTGAGAGCTGATGTGGTGCTGCTGCATGAGACCCACTGAGGGTGAAGAATCAGTTATGGTTTCAGAAGGGTTTGGTGAGTCAGGTGTTCCACTGGGGCTTTGATCGCAGGGCCCAGTGGGTAACAATATTGGTGCATAACAGGGTTAGATTCCAGATGGAGCAGGTAGTGGCCGTCAGGGGAGCAGATACTTCATAGTTAAGGGCACTTTGGAGAGGAGGTCGGTGGTGTTGGTGAGCTTGTAGGCCTCAAAACTGGGATGATTTGGGGTTTATGAAGAGGATATTGGCGGCCATTCTGGGCTTGGACATGCATCTGTTGGTTCTGGGTGGGGATCGAAATAGGGTGTTGAACCTGAGATTGGATCGGTCAAAGTTGAGTTCATTGACCCCTTCAGGGGGGACGAAGGTGTTTATGAAGATGGGGTAAACGGACCTGGGGTGGTTTCTGTACCCGGGCGGAAGTATTAGAACATAGAACATACAGTGCAGAAGGAGGCAATTCGGCCCATCGAGTCTGCACTGACGCACTTAAGCCCTCACTTCCACCCTATCCCCGTAACCCAATAACCCCTCCTAACCTTTTTGGACACCGAGGGCAATTTTAGCATGGCCAATCCACCTAACCGGCACGTCTTTGGACTCTGGGAGGAAACCGGAGCACCCGGAGGAAACCCACGCAGACACAGGGAGAACGTGCAGACTCTGCACAGACAGTGGGGAATCGAACCTGGGACCCTGGCGCTGTGAAGCCACAGTGCTATCCACTTGTGCTACCGTGCTGCCCAAGGTGACCTATTAAAAGAAGGGAGTATTCATTTTTTTCTCCAGTGCATAATGTATATTCAAGGATCGATTTCTTTGTCATGGGGAGGTCGTTGCTGCCAAGTGTGAGGAAAGCTGAATATTCGACTATCGTTTATTCAGGTCATCCAACGCATTTGGTGGATGAGGGGGGGCCAGCACAGAGGCCGTCATGGCGGATGGATGTGGGTTGCTGGTGGAGTCAGGTTTCTGTGGGTGGATGGCAGGGGTCATAGCTGATTATGTTAGATTCAATAACAATGGGGAGGTCTCGCCGTCGGTGGTATGGGAGGTGTTGAAAGCGATGGTGCGAGGTGAGATTATCTCGTATGAGGCACAGGTTGACAGGGAGGCTAGGGAGGAACGGCAGAGGTTGGTGGACGAGATTTTGGAAGTAGACAGGAAGTACGCGGAGGATCCCACGCCTGAGTTGTTGTTTAGCAGGAAGGAGCTGCAGATGACGTTTGATCTTTTGTCCACGGGGAAAGTGGTACGTCAGATGAGGCATTTGCGGCTTCTTTAAGAAATTGTACAGGTCAGACCCCCAGGAATGAATCGGATATGCAGCAGGTTTTGGAGGAATTGGAGTGTCCCACGCGGGGGGAGGAGGGCAAGGCCGTGTTGGAGGAACCAGTAGGGATGGAAGAGATGCAAATGGTAATTGAAAAATTGTAGACAGGGAAGCGCCAGTGCCGGATGGGTTCCCGGTGTAATTTTATAATAGGTTTGTAGACATGGTGGCACCGTGCTGGAGGGGATGCTCGAGGATGAGGTGGCGAGGGGGGCTTAATAATAAAAATCTTTATTGTCACAAGTAGACTTACATTAACACTGCAATGGTTACCATGAAAATCCCCTAGTAGCCACATTCCGGCGCCTGTTCGTGTACACGGAGAGAGAATTCAGAATGTCCAAATGACCTAACAAGCACATCTTTCGGGACTTGTGGGAGGAAACCGGAGTACACGGAGGGAACTCACGCAGGCACAGGGAGAACATGCAGACTCCACATAGACAGCGACCCGAGCCGGGATTCAAACCTGAGACATTGGCGCTGTGAAGCAAAAGTGCTAACCATCGTGCAACCATGCTTCCCGCTTCCAGAGACGATGGGATAGGCGTCTATTTTGCATTTGTTAAAGAAAGATAAGGACCCAGTGGAGAGTGGGTCATACTGGCCGATATCCCTGTTAAATGTGGACGCCGGACCTCCGGTTGCGGCTATGCCTAGGTAGGTCGCACGGTCGGCAGCTCCCGCCGATAACGGACTTTTGCACCCTTTTAAGGAGTCCAGCGGCACTTTGGCGACGATTCCCGGTGAGGGAAGGAAACAGTGAGGATCCCCCAGCGCTGTATGGAGTAGACCAGGAGTGGGGTGGTCAAAAAAGCGGCTTTGGAGACGAGAGGAGAACGGGTGTGAAAAAGCAAGATGGCGGCTGGCGGGGACCAGGCAGCGTGGGCTCAGTGGTCACGGGAGCAGCAGGAGTTTTTAAGAAACTGCTTTGCGGACTTAAAGGCGGAGATGCTGGCCCCTATGAAGGCGTCGATTGAAAGGTTGGTGGAGACCCAGAAGATGCAGGGGACAGCGATCAAGGAGGTGCAGCAGAAGGCCTCTGATAGTGAGGACAAGATTCTGGGCCTGGCGGTTAGAATGGAGGGGCACGAGGCGCTGCACAAAAAATGGCAGGAGAAGCTGGAGGACCTGGAGAATAGGTCAAGGAGGCAGAACCTGCGGATTCTGGGTCTCCCTGAAGGCGTGGAGGGGTCGGAGGCTGGGCGTATGTGACCACGATGCTGGGTACGCTGATGGGCGCGGGGGCTTTCCCACAGCCCCTGGAGCTGGATGGGGCAAGGAGGCCGAGGGCGAACGAGCCGCCGAGAGCTATGGTGGTAAGGTTCCACCACTTCACCGACAAGGAGTGTGTCTTGCGATGGGCGAACAAGGAGCGGAGCAGCAGGTGGGAGAACACCGAGATCCGTATTTATCAGGACTGGAGTGCAGAGCTGGCCAAGAAGCGTGCGGGATTCAACCGGGCCAAGGCGGTCCTCCACGGAAAGGGGGTGAAGTTCGGGCTGTTACAACCGGCGAGGCTGTGGGTTACATATCAGGACCGGCACCACTATTTCGAAACGCCGGACGAGGCGTGGACTTTCATCAAGAATAAGAAGCTGGACTCGAGTTAATGGACGGCAGTATGTTGTGGGGGTTGTTGGTGGGGGGGAGGAGGCGGTGTTATGTTGGGGTTTTCCCCGTGTTTTCTTGTGTTTTTGTGGCCCCTTTGCCTTGGGCCCTCGAGGATTTGGCAAGGTCGCAGTTGGGAAGAGCTGCGTCACAGGAGGTGGGGTCGGCCAAGACAGGGAGCGCGGTTTACCCACAAAATGGTGGGGGTGGCACCTGAAGCTGGGGATTTGAGTGTACGGTACTTTGATTTGTTTTTCTTTCACTGTTTACACGGGTGTAGGGGGGGGACGACTCTCTCTACCCCACTTTGGTGGGGGGGTGGGGTTGGAGGATTGTAGGGGAACCCACAGGGGGATTGGAGGTGGAGGCGGGAACGGCCGGGGTCAGCATGAGTCAGCTGACTTACGGGAGTGCAATGGGGGGGGGGGGTAGTGGGGTTAAGCGGATGCTTGACTGGGGGGAGGGGTTAAGGGGGGCTGGGATGCTGCTGTGCTGACTGAGAGAGAATCGATGTTAAAGGGGGGAGTCGGGACGGGGAGCCTCCGCCTGGGGGGCTGGAGGGTGCGGGAGGCGTGGGCACGTGGCTGGTCTAAACAAGGAGATGGCTAGTCGGTAGGGGTGGAGGGAGTGGGTAGCCGCCCGACCAGGCTGATTCAGTGGAACGTGAGAGGCCTGAATGTGCCGGTCAAGAGGACCCGTGTGTTTTCACACTTAAAGGGGCTAAAGGCAGACGTAGCCATGCTACAAGAAATGCACCTGAAGATCGCGGATCAAACCAGGCTGAGGAAAGGATGGGTGGGGCAGGTTTTCCACTCCGGGCTGGATGCGAAGAACAGGGGGTCGCAATTTTGGTGAGTAAGCAGGTGGCATTTGAGGCGGCGGGTATTGTGGCGGATAAAGGGCATCGATATGTTATGGTGAGTGGCAGGTTGCGGGGGGCTCGGGTGGTGCTAGTGAATGTGTATGCTCCGAACTGGGATGATGCAGGGTTCATGAAGCAGATGCTGAGTAGGATTCCGGATCTGGAGTCATGCAGTTTGGTAATGCGGGGGGGACTTTAACACGGTCCTGGACCCGGCACTGGATCGGTCTAGGTCGAGATCGGGTAAGAGGCCGCAGCGACCAAGGTCCTGAGGGGGTTCATGGACCAGATGGGGGGAGTGGATCCGTGGAGGTTTGCCAGGCCAAGGGCGAAGGAGTTTTCCTTCTTCTCCCATGTGCACAAGGCGTACTCGCGGATCGATTTTTTCGTGGTAAGTAGGGCGCTAATCCCAAGAGTGGAGGGGGTGGAGTATTCGGCCATTGCGATCTCGGACCATGCCCCGTACTGGGTGGAGTTGGGGGAGGAGAGAGGCCAACGCCCTCTGTGGAGAGTGGACGTGGGACTACTGGCGGATGAGCAGGTCTGTGGGCGGGTTCGGAGGTGCATCCAAAGCTATGTGGGGACCAATGATAATGGGGAGGTTTCGGTGAGTGTGGTCTGGGAGGTGCTCAAGGCAGTTGTCAGAGGGGGCTAATTTCAGTCAGGGCCCACAGAGAGAAGAGGGATAGGATGGAGAGGGAGAGATTGATGGGGGAGATACTTAGGGTGTGCAGGAGGTATGCGGAATCCCCCGAGGAGGGGTTGTTGAAGGAACGCCGGAGCCTGCAGGCAGAGTTTGACTTGCTTACCACGGGGAAGGCTGAGGCTCAGTTGAGGAAGATACAGGGAGCAGTGTACGAGTATGGGGAGAAGGCAAGTAGGATGCTGGCGCATCAGCTGCGGAAGAGAGAGGCGGCCAGGGAGATTAGGGGAGTTAGAGAGAGGGGGGCGGTAACACGGTGCTGAGCTCGGCAAGGATTAACGAGGTCTTCAAGGTCTTTTATGGCAAATTGTACGAGTCAGAACCCCGGAGGGGGGGGGGGAGGGGATGAGGCAGTTCCTGGACCAACTGAGGTTTCCACAGGTGAAGGAGGGGCGAGTAGAGGGATTGGGGGCCCCGATTGAGATGGAGGAACTGGTTAAGGGGTTAGGGGGTATGCAGGCGGGCAAGGCCCCGGGACCGGATGGGTATCCCGTAGAGGTTTATAGGAGATCTCGGAGCTGCTGGGTCCGCTGTTGTTGAAGACTTTCAATGAGGCTAAGGAAAAGGGAACCCTTCCCCCGACGATGTCGCTGGCTCCGATCTCGCTTATCCTCAAGCGAGATAAGGACCCGTTGCAATGTGGCTCCTATAGGCCGATTTCGCTCCTTAATGTGGATGCCAAGCTGTTGGCCAAGATTTTGGCCACTAGGATTGAGGACTGTGACCCGGGAGTGATCAATGAGGATCAGGCGGGGTTTGTGAAGGGCAGGCAGTTGAATACGAATGTGCGGAGGCTCCTGAATGTGATCATGATGCCCTCGGAAGGGGGGGAGGCAGACGTGGTAGCGGCAATGGACGCTGAGAAAGCCGTTGATCGGGTGGAGTGGGAGTACCTGTGGGAAGTGTCAGGCAGATTTGGGTTTGGAGAGGAATTTATAGGGTGGGTCAAATTATTGTATCAAGCCCCGGTAGCTAGTGTGTTGACGAACCGGCTGCGGTCGGGGTACTTTAGATTCCATCGAGGGATGAGGCAGGGGTGCCCCCTGTCCCACCTGCTGTTTTCCCTGGCGATCGAGCCGCTGGCCATGGTGTTGAGGGAGTCCAGAAACTGGAGGGGGTTAGTTCGGGCGGGGGGGAGCATCGTGTTTCACTGTATGCGGGTGACCTGCTCCTGTACATTGCGGATCCGGTGGAGGGGATGGGGGAGGTCATGCAGATTCTTAGGGATTTTGGAGACTTTTCGGGGTATAAGCGGAATGTTGGAAAAAGCAAGCTTTTTGTGATACATACGAGGGGCCAGGAAAAGAGGCTGGGAGAGCTACCGCTTTCGCTACTTGGGCATTCAGGTGGTTAAGAGCTGGGGGGTCCTGCACAAGCTCAATTTAGCACGGCTGGTGGATCAGATGGAGGAGAACTTTAAGAGGTGGGACATGCTGCTGCTTTCCCTGGCGGGGAGGGTGCAGTCCGTAAAGATGACGGTCCTCCCCAGGTTCTTGTTAGTCTTCCAGTGCCTTCCCAGTCTCCTCCCCAAGTTATTTTTCAAGCGGGTAAATAGGAGTATTACGGGATTTGTGTGGGCAAACAGGACCCCGCGTGTTAAGAGACTGTTCTTGGAGCGCAGTCGAGGGGGGGAGTTTGGCGCTGCTGAACTTTTGCAGCTATTACTGGGCAGCGAATATATCCATGATTCGGAAATGGGTAATGGAGGGAGAGGGGGTGGCGTGGAAACGGTTGGAAGCGGCGTCTTGTAAAGATACTAGCTTGGGGCACTGATAACAGCACCATTGCCGCTCCCGCCGACGCGGTATACCACGAGCCCGGTGGTGGCGGCGACATTGAGGATCTGAGACGGCACAAGGGGGAGGCAAGGGCTTCAGTCTGGGCCCCGATATGGAACAATCACAGGTTTGTTCCGGGTAGAATAGAAGGGGGGTTCCTAAGTTGGCACAGGGCGGGTATCAAAAGGATGGGGGAGTTGTTCATTGATGGGACTTCTGCTAGTCTGAGGGCGCTGGAGGAGAAATTTGGGCTACCCTGTTGCTCTTTTTAGCCTTAGTCTATTTGCTCTGATTACATCACCTTTGCTCACGAGTCGCCAGGTATCTTTATGATACCGACACGTGGTTCAAGTTCAGGTTATGATTAATAATACAGCACACCGCTTAGTAAGGATTAAAACGGTCATTTATTATATACAACAAGCAATATTAATACACTAATACTATACTATCTATATAATAAACCTATCACTATTGGCCAATACTTAACTTAGGAAGAGCCCACCAGGTCAGGGAAACGAATGGCTTGTCCAATCAGATCTGGCCCGCGGGATTCAAAAGGCTGTTACAGGTCGGTGGCTAGGTGTCTCTACCGGATAGCGATCGCTGGATTCAAACTTACAGTTGCCGGTTGCTGGTCTTGCGAAGGTCTCGAGCAGGCGAAGAGTAGACAGAGAGCGATCTGAACTTGGCCCCTCACTTTTATAGGGCCCAGGGGCTTCCCGCCTCCCGGGGCGGCCCTTGACCCTGAGTCCCAAGTGATTGGATTTGTCCCCAATCCCTGGGGTCGATGTGTCCAATGGGGAGGCGATTCCTCGATTGGGGGGTGGTCGTTCACCTGTCTTTGTTTCGGCCACTGCAGGCGCCGACAGGTCTGGCCTGGTATTCAATTGCTAATATGTTGCAATTGTTCCCGATTTAACTGCAGCTGTCTGGATAGATGGGCTGCTAACAGTCCTGAATGTAACTGCAAATATCTGGGTTGATGGGCTGTTGATAGCCCTGAGTATCGATCTGGGCCAACTTCCCCAGAGCCGAATATGCAATACTGTCTGCAGCTGCCTGCTTGTGTCTTGTTAGCTGCTTTTCCCAGCAGTCTTTCGGGTTAGCCATTTCAAACTGGGTTTTGGCCAGATTAATCGGGACGCAGCCATTTTACGTGGCTACAACCCCAGGGGAATACCTTTAGGTACATGCAGGTTCGGGCGTTCGTGAAAATGCAGGTGGGGGAATTCCCGCTGCTGCCTGCCCGGAGGATACAGGACAGGGTGGTCTCGGGCGTGTGGGTCGGGGATGGCAAGATATCGGAAATATATCAGGAGCTGCAGGCGGCCTCAGAGGCCTCGGTGGAGGAGCTGAAGGGCAATTGGGAGGAGGAGCTGGGTGAGGAGCTGGATGAGGGCCTGTGGGCTGACGCCCTGGGCAGGGTCAATTCCTCCTCATCTTGCGCCAGGCTTAGCCTGATTCAGTTTAAGGTGGTGCACTGGGCGCCTATGACAGGGCGAGAATGAGCAAGTTCTTTGGGGTGGAGGACAGGTGTGTGAGGTGCTCAGGGAGCCCAGCAAATCATGTCCATATGTTCTGGGCATGCCCAGCACTTACAGTATTTTGGAAAGGCTTCGCAAAGGCTATGTCCAAAGTCTTGGATACTCGGGTAAATCCGAGCTGGGGGATAGCGATATTTGGATTATCAGACGATCCGGGAGTGCAGGAGTCAAAAGAGGCCGGAGTTCTGGCCTTTGCCTCCTTGGTAGCCCGGAGAAGGGTCTTGTTAATGTGGAGGGACGCGAAACCTCAAGAGGTTTGGGTCAGTGACATGGCGGGATTTCTCAGGTTGGAGAGGATAAAGTTTGCCTTGCGAGGGTCCTTGCAGGGGTTCTCCAGGCATTGGCAACCGTTCCTTGACTTTCTCGCGGAACGTTAGGTGGAGGTCAGCAGCAGCAGCAAACCAGAAGGGGGGGGGGGTGGTTTGGGCAGTGGATGGATTTTGTTTGTAAAGGGCAGATACCCCAACTTGTTTTGTTAAATTGTTAACTGGTTAAGTTGTTTTCTGTTTTATTGCTATGTTTTATTTTCGTTGGTTTTCTTTTTGTAGTGGTTTGTAAAAATTATTGGAAAATTTTGAATAAAAACAAATTAAAAATAAATTTAAAAATGTGGACGCCAAGATACTTACCAAGGTATTGGTACTTAGGCTGGAGGAGTGCCTCCTTCAGGTGGTTGGTGAGGATCAGGTGGGGTTTGTAAAGGGGAGACGGTTAGCATAGAAAGAACGATGCCTGTTAAATGTGGTTCTATCCCCGGCAGAAGGAGAGGAGCAGGAGGTCATACTGGCGTTGGACATGATAAACGTGTTTGACAGGGTCGAGTGCAGCTATTTGTTTGTGGTCCTGGGGTGATTCAGGATAGAACCTAAGTTTGTGGCATGGGTCAATCTGTTATACGCGGATCCAAAGTCGAGCGTTTGTACGAACAAGGTGAACTCAGGGTATATCCGACTACAGAGGGGAACGAGGCCAGGCTGTCCCATGTCTCCAGTTTTGTTTGCCTTGATGATAGAGCCCTTGGCCATTGTGCTGAGGGACTCAGATAAGTGGAGGATAATAATGAGGGGGGAGGGAGTGGTGGAGCATAGGGTGTCCCTGTAAGCTGACCACCTTCATTTGTACGTATCGCCCAGTTCCTATGGTGAGGGACATAATGGGACTGCTAAAGCGGTTTGGGGCATTTCCGGGCTACAAACTAAATTTGGAGAAGAATGAGTGCTTTTTAGTTTCCTCGCCGTGAAAGGGGACCAACTTGGGGGGGGTTTGTCGTTTCAGGGGGAAGCCACCCATTTCAAGTACTTGGGGGTGCAGTTCTGTAAATTAAACTTCCTGAGCCTGGTGGGTAGGTCAAGGCGGTCTTACAGAGGTGGGATAGCTTCCCCCTGTCGCTTGCGGACCATGTTGAATCAGTGAAAATGAATGTTTTGCCGCAATTTCTATTTTTATTCCAGTGTCTCCCGGCTTTCTTGCCATTTTCCTCCACGCATTTTCCGTGGGAGTGGAGCGGCTAATCTCGTCATTTATTCCGGCTATGAAGATCTTCAGGATTTGTGAAACGGTGCTTCAGAGAGGGCGACAGTTGGGGGTCGAATCTTATGTATTACTCCTGGGCAGTGAATGCCAAGAAGGTGTGGTGTTGGGGTAGGGAGTCAGAAGCGGTGTGGGTGAGGATGGAGGCAGGCTCCTGAAGGGGGTCAGGGCTGTGGGGATTGGCTACGGCAACACTCCCATTCGCGCCAGGAAAGTACTCGAGTAGCCCGCTGGTGGTGGTGATGCTGAAGATATGGAGGCAAATTTGGCAGCATTTTAAATTAGAGGCGGCGTCAAAATTGATACTGGTTCGAGAGAATCACTTGTTTGAACCTGCTTGATTGGATGCGAGGTTTCGGGGCTGGGAGGAGAAGGGGTGGTTACACTAAAGGATCTATTCCTGGGAGAACAATTCGCAAGTTTAGAAGAGTTGTGGAAAACTTTGGGAACCTGCGGACCGAGGCTTTTAGGTATATGCAGGTGCAGGATTTTGTCAGGAAGACTTTCCTGACATTTCCGGTGAAGCCTCCCCCCTCTTTGCTGAAGCGGGTGCTGTCGGTGATGGGGTTGGAGAGGGAGTCACCTCAGCTATTACTAGGAGGATTATGGAGGAGAATGCGGTGTCTTTGGAGGGTGTGAAGGCCACGTGAGAGGAGGAATTGGGGAGGGGTGCTGGAAGAGGGGTTGTGGTGTGAGGTGTTGCAGAGGGCGAATGCATCGACCTCTTGTGCGAGGCTCATACAGTTGAAGATGGTGCACAGAGCGCACCTGATAAGGTTGAGGGTGAATCGGTAGTATGAGGGGCTGAAAGACGTTTGTGAGCGGTGTGGGAGGGGGCCGGCCAACCACGTACATATGTTTTGATCGTGTCTGAAGTTGAGGAAGTTCTGGGGCTCCTTCTTTAGCACCATTTCGGTGATCCTGCAAATGGACTTAAGAGCCCAGTCCCCTGGGGGCCATATTCGTGGTGTCGGACCCTGTCCTGGGATAATGCTAAACGGCGCTAAGTCTCCTCGGCGAGGCCGGTAGATTCTGGCCGCTTGCTCGATCCGGCGTCCGCAGATTTAAGTGACCTTTTAAGCACACTTATCTCTGCAAGTCTGGGTCCCACTCAGTGTGAGTGGGATCCAGATCGCAATGTCTCCTGAGACATTGTTAGATCTCGTGAGGCATAACGACTGTCGGGAATCCTGGAAGAGGCCTCTGCTGGGATCTATTGGCTGCATCGTGCCCCAATTCCGGCAAGACCGGCTGGTAAATTACACCATGGGCACGATTCTCCGATGCCGTGCCGGTTGGGAGAATCGCCTGGCGCGCCATTTTTCCACGCGACGCCGGTCCGACGCCCTCCCGCGATTCACCCAAGCGGCGAGATCGGCCCCGTCGAGTTCTGCGCGGCGCAGGCCGGAGAATCGCCTGAGACACCCAAAATGGCGATTCTCCGCTACCCCCGCTATTCCCCGGCCCGGATGGGCCGAAGTCCCGACGCCGTGACCCCAGTTCACGCCGTCGCCATTCACACCTGGTAAATAAAGTCGTCACTCAGTCGTGCTGGCTGATGCTGAGCAGTGAGGAGGTGAGCAGGCAGTTCCGGAGCTCTTGCAGACTGGGTCGGCTTCCCCGAGAACGCTGGGTCCAAGGAGGGTGGATGAGGGAGGGAATGGAGGTGGGAGGGGGGGGTGAGGGAGAGTGTGGAGGTGGGAGGGGGGTGATGGAGGGGGGGGTGAGGGAGAGTGTGGAGGTGGGAGGGGGTTGAGGGAGGGAGTGGAGGTGGGAGGGGGAGGGAGTGGAGGGGGGAGGGGGGTGAGGGAGGGAGTGGAGGTGGGGGGGGTGAGGGAGAATGTGGAGGGTGTCGTCCATCCGCGGATGCCACATGTCAGCCGCCCTGATATGGCAGGACGGTGACGAGGACACGGCCGCAGGTTGTCGTGTGGCTGATGGGCACAGGTGACTGGCACACTGGTGAGGAGGACGGTGTGAACTGACCATTGGACACAGACAGAGACCAGGTGTTAGGCTGGCTGTGTATCTGCAGCTCGACCAGGCCACCGGGGCACACAGGTATCCCATGCAACCCGGCTGGCGAGGTGTGGAAGAACCTCCGTGTAACATGTCGTTTCTCTACCCTCCTGCAGGTCACCATGTATGCCAACCAGACGGCGATGTTCACTGCCGTGGTTGGAGCCGCAGCTCCGCAGGAGGAGGAGGAGGAGCCACAGATAGTGGTGCCAGGGCACCACAGGCATCCAGCAAGGCCTAGGGTGTACCGTGACAGAATGCCGTTCGAGGCCCTACCAGACATCACATGCAGGAGGAGACTACGGTTCAGCAGGGAGACAGTCGCACATATATGCCACCTCGTGGCGCACGTCGCACCACTTGAAACGGGTGGAGGACACGCTATACCAGTCTCCGTCAAGCTGACGGTGGCCCTAAACCTTTACGCTACCGGTTCCTTCCAGGCGCCGAGCGGGGACCTATCTGGGATCTCACAGGCATCGGTCCACAGGTGCATCAGGGCCGTGACCGACGCCTTGTACGCCATCGCGGACAGGTACATTAAATTCCTCGAGGACCGAACACAGTAGGAAGCACGGGCACGTGGATTCGCCAAGGTGGCCAGGAACCAATGGTCCAGGGTGTCATCGATGGTGTGCACGTCCCCATGCGCCCACCTGCAGACAACAGGGACGCGTTCATGAACAGGAAGGGCGCATACTCCATGAACATTCAAGTGGTATGCGACCCACATGAAGGTCATGCATGTGTGTGCAAGGTACCCCGGGAGTGTGCATGACGCCTACATTCTGGCACAGTCGTTCATCCCTGCAATGTTCGATGGATGCCCCCCCTGGCTGAGGGGCTGGTTGCTGGGTGCCAGAGGCTCTCCGTTGAGGTCATGGCTGATGACGCCAATACGGAGGCCTCAGACAAACGCGGAGAGCCTATACAACGAGGCCCATGCAGCAACCAGGGGTGTGGTGGAGCGGTGCTTCGGCCTGTTACTTTGCGACCCTTAAGACACTGGCTTTGCGTTGCTGTGATAAGGCTGCCAGGGTATTATGGCCATCTGCAGTACACAATGGGGACTGCACAGACAGCACTGCATCATCAGTGGCAGCATGTCCGAGTCCTCAACCTACATAAAAACACACATCCTTTGGAGCATGTGCATCTGCAGGGAGAAATGCCTCAGTTCCTTTCCATCAGCAAGAACACATGCATGCTGCATTGGCTGCATCAGCCTGTTGCAATTGTGATATTCCTTGTATAGTTCTCCAAGATGGCTAAAAGTCGTAGTGTTGACAAAGAACATCAAACTATGGATTTGAAATAAAACTTGTTTATTTTACACTACTTCAAATAGCTCGCACACTTCACTAAGTAATAGCTAATAAAACAACAGTATAAAATCTATGTTACAGAAATCTATAATATCTTTTAAGGTACAATTAACAATCTATCTCAACCTCTCACTATCGATCTTCATAACCATCTCCCAGATTACCTAGAGATGCAGCCTTTTGTAAGTCTACTCTGTGGTGCCATTTAGTGTTGCGATACATGAACATCATCTTGTTAACCCTTTATACTCCTTACATTATACATATCATTACAGCAATGGGAAAGCAATACACTCAGGTTTCCTTGAGACATTCAGCAAATGGTGGAGTAATCTGCTCGCCTGCATAACAGTCATGAGAGGACTGTCTACATGTGATATGTGTGGTAGTCACCACTAGCTGTATTATATGTATTACCGTAAGACATATATACTAGAGGTACATGGGTAAATCCCTGCCTGCTGGCTCCGCCCAGTAGGTGGTGTATAACTGTGTGTGCTCGCCGGTGCTGCAGCCATTCTGGTGGCAGCTACAGGAGGTACAACATCTTGGGCAGCACGGTAGCATTGTGGATAGCACAATTGCTTCACAGCTCCAGGGTCCCAGGTTCGATTCCGGAGTCTGCACGTCCTCCCCGTGTGTGCGTGGGTTTCCTCCGGGTGCTCCGGTTTCCTCCCACAGTCCAAAGATGTGCAGGTTAGGTGGATTGGCCATGATAAATTAATGTCCAAAATTGCCCTTAGTGTTAGGTGGGGTTACTGGGTTATGGAGATAGGGTGTGGAGGTGTTGACCTTGGGTAGGGTGCTCTTCTCCAAGAGCCGGTGCAGACTCGATGGGCCAAATGGCCTCCTTCTGCACTGTAAATTCTATGATAATCTTTGCTCAATAAAGCCTCGATTATTCCACTACTCTTGTCTTTGTGGTAATTGATAGTGCATCAATATGCTTCGGTCGCAGACAGCTCTCAGGCATTGTCTGGGGTTCCTTCAGTATTTGCACAGCAGCTGTGGGCCTACAAGATGCTTAATTAGTCTTTATTTCACAATTGATGCCCATGATTCAGCTTCCCCCAGATAAAATTCCTCCGAGAGGGCATCAGATAGGGTCACATCATCAGTGTCACGAACATAGGTCCACATCAAGCAAATGCAAATATTTAAACTACATAGTCCACTTCAGTGAACACAATCATGGCATCAAATAACAGCCCACTCAAACACGGAGGCACATCAAAGTGTGATCTTTAGTCTATTTAATGCTTTAGATATTTGCTTGCATATACACCTGTGGCTCCCTGTGCCATTTCTAAACTCTTCACTCTTTCTTCTCCGAACATTACACCTACGTGCCGCACCAACCCTCGCAGCTGAGATAGAGACAGTTTGCTGGCTGCTATGCCCGGATGACTGAGATGACCTTGCTGGGTATCCTCTGGTATTCTGAAACCTGAAAGACCTGGACAGCAGGGAGTCTTCTGCACAGCTGCAGTGGCATCTTCCTCAGCCTGACCTGCCGGAGGCGATGGTGTCAGAGGGGAGGTGAAGCAGCAAGACACCCTTAAGATGCCTGGGTGCTTGACTATTTCTCCCCGTTCCAGTTGGTATATGATGGCTCTTCCCTGACTCCTTGATGAGAAGAGGCACCTGGAGGACTTACTCTCACACAGCCATTGGTCCAATGGTTTGCATCTTCAGTGAGAAGAGAAGTAGATGTTGCTACAAGGCAAGAATCAGGATGCCTAACGGTCACAGTGTCAGTAGAACTCAAGCCAGCAGTAGGCAGAAGTTCTCTGTCCTAACTGCAACAAATGCAGGCTGATATCCCTTTAAATGCAGTGGTAGACATCACCTGATGCTCACCAAGTTGCCTTCATTCCTGTCTCAAGTCGCAAATTGGTTGGCCCCAAGTCCCAATTTCCTTAACTAGCTGCCACAAGTTCACATATTCCCTCCTTCCCACAACTCCGTTCCACTCTACCTGCCTCCAACTCCCAGCCCCACCCCCACCCCCATCGTCTCCTCTCTAGGCTCTGCAACCCCGCCCCCCCCCCGACCCCCCCCCCCCATTTCCAGCCCTGTAACCCCAAGGTTTAGCTTTCTTTTGTGGCCATCATTCTTCTTCCTGCGCCTCTCTGTAGTCTCAGCAGTGCCCACTACGCATTGCTGGCACTTCCAGGACAGCTCTCGAGGGACCTCCTGTACACTCAAGGACAGTGGTCCAACCCTCGGCTTGTTTAGCACACTCCCAGCTTGTTAATGGAGTGGACAGGCTTTCTATAAGTTATTCCATTCGATAGCACTAGTGCCCACTCCCCACTCCCATAAATGAAGACACATGTCATGATTTCTACCTTAATTACCACTTCCGATAAAAGATTATGGGAGAGAAATTGAAAAAGGCCCAAAAAACAGGAAGAGGGTTCTTGAAGCACCATTACTCCATTGTGATGCAGACAGCACATAAACTCCAGGCTACGGGCCAATTTAAATAATAGGCATATGCATCCAGTGCTAAACATACGACTGAATGGCTGCACGCCTCAGCAGGGACCGATGTTCATGTGAAGCCAGTATCACTTAAAGCTAGACTGCATTCTCATAAGGGAGATACATTCTACTTCCAGCAGGTGATCAAAAGAGTCTCTGGCGATGAGTGTGGGCAACAGGGCAGAAGCTATGAAGCTCCTCAGACAGACATTCAGAACGCAATGAGAGCAACTCAGCATCGTCATCAATGCCAGGAGGGTGGCCTCAAAGTCCTGGTTGCAGTGCTGCAAATGTTCAATGACCTCACACAAGTGGTCAATGTCCGTGAATACATTTTCAAATGCCATTTCCTACTAATTCATGTCCTCACCCGAAGAATGATGTAGCATGCTTTCCTTGCCTCCCTCACCTTGTGCCTTTCTCCTTTCACAGCCAAGTTGAACAAGAGACTGATGATGATGAAACACAGTTACTCAACCTCATACTGGCAGCCATCTGCTCAGACACTGACAATGTGCATAATTTTGAGGATGTCATAGAGGTGAGACCTGGGTGCGCTGAGTCATCGGACACAAGAAGCCTGCGGCCAGGGAGGGAAGCAAGGGTCACGCAGATGACAGCTTTTGCCGACTTCAATGGAATGGAATGCAGAAAGAGGCCGATAGGTATACATAATGAAATGCTCAGGTACATTGCCAGGTCTACAGAAAGCTGCTTGCTGTAACGCTCAAGAAGCATGGAAGAGTCCAGCAACAACTTGGCACAGTGCATTGCTCAGACCTTGGAGCTCATCCCTTCCAGCATGTAAATGCTGGCCAACTCCATGCAAACTCTTGTGGACTCAACCATGATGAGCATCTGATAGGCGATGTCTCAGCTTACATTGCAGCAAAACCCAACCAATGACAGTACTGCACTGAAAGCTCAGACTAAAGTTGGACAATCTCAACCCGTTACAATGTAAGAGCAGATTGTTAGCACACAGTTTCAGCCAGCTACCATTATGGCTGTGAATATCAGTACTCAAAGGGTGTTACAGAGGTCTTGCAGTCTGTTCTAGAACAGATTACTGGGTTCACTGTGCTGCCACCCCAGAAGAGTGGCAGTGGCTCCATGGACCATGAATCATGACTGCTGTCCTCTCTCAGGGCGACAGTATTTATTTGACCACCACTGCTACTTTGAATGTACCCCTGCTGTCTCCTATCAGCCAACCAGCCCAGGCAGTTGCCTGCCTACACTGAGGTGGTGCCTACGCTGAGGTGGTACAATCAAAAGCAGGCCCTTCCAGGGCCAGAGTTGCTCAAGGACATCTTCAGTCTCCCTAGGGACGTCAGCAGGCATGATGCAGCCAGAGGGACAGCACTGCTCAGGGTCACGAAGGAATGGATGATTAGTTGATTTTTGTATAAAATCTTGGATGATGTGCTTGATAAACTTGTTTGAATGGTTGTTATGTGGTAGTTTGTATTTCCACATTTAGGTCAAGTGGAAGCTGTGATGGTCAGAGAAAGAGGGAAGGTGAGGGATTCTTGCTGAACAGGGAATTTGGATTGTGCAGTTGTTGGAGCTGATGACAAGAGCCCGATCTGAAAGGTAGTGTGTTGATTGCTTACTCCCTTCCTCCTGCTCCTCCCTTTTCTCAGCTTCTTACCATATCCTTGGAGGCGATCAGGAATTGCTCTCGTGATGGTGAGGTTATAGAGTATATAACTGACCACAATGAATCATGTTACAACCTTCAGTGAGCACGGTGAGGCTCCTTGAGAGCAGTCCAGGCAGAGGGAGCGTTACTTGAGTACCCCAATACTCACGCCAATTATAATAAGAATCTTTATTGTCACAAGTAGGCTTACATTAACACTGCAATGAAGTTATTGTGAAAAGACCCTAGTTGCCACACTCCGGCACATGTTCGGGTACATAGAGGGAGAATTCAGAATGTCCATATTACCCAGTCTTTCGGGACTTGTGGGAGGAAGCCGGAGCACCCGGAGGAAACCCATGCAGACTCCGCACAGACAGTGACCCAAGTCGGGAATTGAACCTGGGACCCTGGAGCTGTGAAGCAACAGTGCTACCCACTGTGCTACTGTGCTGCCCATTTGTGATCATACCAATGAATTCCATTTGCCATGAAGCTGCCTAGCAACAGCAGTGAACAAATTTAACAAAACATAATAAGATGTGAGATGTCCAGCAACAGGTAGAATTCAGCCTCGAGATAGGAGTAGACAGTATTCAAAAGATCCCATTGATATGCGTCTCTCCCAAAAACGAGATTAGAAGGCCAATTAGATAAGAATGAGGTGTGAATAGTTGATGAGGAGAAACAATTTACAGACAATTGGATAAGTCAATGAGGTATACATATGGCTTTGACAAAGTGTTCATTGGACTCGAAACGTTAGTTCTTTTCTCTCCCTACAGATGCTGCCAGACCTGCTGAGATTTTCCAGCATTTTCTCTTTTGTTTCAGATTCCGTCTTTCCGCAGTAATTTGCTTTTATACATATGTTTATATATAGTCAAGGAAATTGAGAGGGGCAGCCAGCCGAATACAGAGAAAGCATAATCAAAGAGAAACAAAGATATAATTAGCCCAACAATCAGAAGGCAGAGAGGCAGTTAACATCTAGGAGTCTCAGAAAGCAGACAATCTAGTTTCCATCCACCAAGCTCGAAGGCTAAAGTTTTAAAGTTAGCGCCCAGAGATCACGTTTACATGAAAAAAGCCTCTCAGTCTTAGAGCCAAGGGAGTGCAGAAAACCTTCAAAATGACAGTTTTAAATATCTTCGCTGGACCAGAAAAGATGTTTCCCAGACTTTAGTATCATCCTTGTATTGTGCGGTAACTTTAAGTTCATTATTTTATTTAATTTGGATGTTGTTTGGGGGAACGGGGAGGTCTTACAGAGTTCAGTATATAAGAAGGTAGAGAATAGCTAAACTAAATGTTGGTGCTTTGGAAGCAGAGAGAAGAGAATTAACCACGGAGAATGAGTAAATGGCAGAAGCATAAAACAAATATATTGGCCGGGATTCTCCGTTTCAGCAGCTAAGTGCCAGCTCGAACAGAGAATTTGCGGGAGTTTTACGAACAAAAAAACGCAAAATAAATTGGTCGAATAGTCTCTAAAATTTAGAACAATGACAGGCCATCTCATTGACACCTCCAGAGTTCTGAAGGGGCATGATAGCGTAGACATTGAGCCCGGGGGTACTGGGGTTGCTGTACTGGTGTTCGGGGGTGTGGGGAAACCCTGGGGGGGCGAATCTCGGTAGGGGTGGCCCGCCATCAGTGGTCCGGGGGGGGGGGGGGTTCCCGGAGCAAGGGTGTGGCCACCCATGAACTTGGGGGGGTGGGATGGGTGTCCTCTGCGCCCACGGTTCCGTCAAGCCAACCCTTGGATCGTGATCCCGTTCAGGTGGAAACCCCAGCCTCAGCCCGTCAGCCCCACTGACCACCCATAACTCCCACTGACCGTGGAGGCCTCGAGCCACACAGTTGAATGCTATTGCTAATTGGCAATAGTTGTTAAGCGAGCACTTCACACTTCGCAAGTGGATTCCTACAATTAGGCATGCCATGAAGCATGTGGGAGTTATTGCCTAGCATCCCAATCAGATGCCTGGACACTGTGTCCGAGCACTGCAGGAAGCAACTCCACGGATGTCGAGGCCAACATCCGAACACTGAGAGGCTGGGCCCGAGCATCGGGGACATATCAGCGACCAGAGGGTGAGTGTGTGCACAGGGGAGGGGACCACCGCCGGTCCAGGTAACATTATGTGCGAGCGTCTGGGGTACAGGGTATGGGGTCCGGTGAGCAGGTGCCCCTGCTGCGGCCGGGGGTGCCTGGGTAGGGCGGGTTAGATGGCAGAGGGTGGGGGAGGAGAATAATGGGGGAATGGAGGGTCCCGGTGAGGAATTCACCGCTGGTTGTCTCTCTCACAGCCTCTCCAATTCACTTACAGATATTACACGGAATGGATGATATCTTAGACCTCGTGGTGCTGCTGGCAGGCGAGGTGGGCAGACACCAAAGAAGCTGCGGCAACAGCATCAACATAAGCTCGAGGCAGCGGCCCACGTGCAGGACCCCGCCCCAACCCTGAGGACCCGGTTGCCCATCAGGCCAGGGAGGGACCCAGAAGGGGAGGCCGGCAAAGGTCCAAGGTGCGGGAAGCATGTGGCATAGTGGTTAGCACTGCTGCCTACGGCACTGAGGACCCGGGTTCGAAACCCGGCCCTTGGTCACTGTCGGTGTGGAGTTTGCACATTCTCCCTGTGTCTGCATTGGTTTCACAAACCAAAGATGTGCAGGTTAGGTGGATTGGCCACACTAAATTGTCCCTTAATTGAAAAAAAATAATGGAGTACTCTAAATTTATTTTTAAAAAACGAAAAAAAAACAAGGACATGGTGCTGCATCTGTGCTGTGCCTTTCGGACTTGGCAGCATATGGAGGCGAAGAATGCCCTCTCCCGGTAGCCGTCAAGGTCACCGCAGCCCTGAACTTCTACGGCTTAGGATCATGCCAGGGCTCACGCAGGGACTTGTGTGGCGGCCGGTCACGGATGCCCTGTTTGCCCAGGCAGCAAACCATATAAATTTGACATGGATCAGGCCCAACAGATTTCCCGGCAGCAGGATTCTCCACCATCGCCGGATGCCCCAGGTACAAAGGGAATAGATGGCACGCATGTCGCCTTGCGCTCACCAGGCCATCTGAAAGCGTGCTAGGTCAACAGGAAGGGGTTCCACTCCCTTGATGTCCAGCTCGTGTGCGACCACATGAAGATCATGCATGTGTGTGACAGCTACATCCTGGGGCAGTCGGACATCTCGTGCCTCCGAGGACCACCCAAGGATGGCCGACTGGCTCTTGGGAGATAAGGGCTAACCTCCAAGGACTGTAACAGCACTATCAGTGGGTCACTGTCAAGGGAAGGGGGGTGATGATGACTTGCTGAGAGCTAGGCCCTGGTGCTCCTCAATCTACGCCATAGTAAGACTCCTGCCTGTCCGCTGAGTGCTCGCTCAGATCCAGCACATGGTGTGCCTGGGTAGCTGGCATGGGGTGGGGAGAAAGAGGCAACCAGGACGTCCATGGCCAGGGAGCTGGGGCAGAGGATTGGTGCTCGGCTCACATTGTGGAAGAAAGTGCCAGAGGCGTCATATTTCTCAAGTGCAATGTTTTTTAATGCTGTACACGTGTCCCCCAACTGCTCCAATCCCCCAGTGTTGCGGCCTCACTCTCTCCACTGCTGGACATGGGTCGGCCGAGGCACGGAACAGTGCTGGGCGGGACAGGTGCATGCTCTTTGGGGGGTTGGGGTGGGTGCCAACCCACCTGTGCGGCCCAGTTGAGGTCATTGATCTTCTTACGGCATGGGTGCCAGTCCTCCTGATAACACTCCCCGGGCTGACGGCTGCTGCCACTTCCTCCCAGGTGGCACAGTGTGCTCTGTGGTTGACCCTCCGAGACCATCGTGGAAACAGGGCATCACATCTGACCTCTACTGTGTCCAACAGTCTGGCCAGGTCAGCATCCCTGAATCATGGGACTGGTCTCCTCGGTGGCATGGCTGCGAGCTGTGTGGGGTTGGCTGTGCAGGTGAGGTTTAAGTGCTGCTCTCCTTTGTTGACAGGGGGCTGGCAAGCGTAGTCCTGGCAAATCAGCCGGCGGGACAGTCATTTACAATGTTGAGCCTGTGGGGCCTCATCAAGTGGTCCATTAACGTTTGGTAGCGGAGATGGGGAGGGGGGGTCCAACCCCAGGGAGGGGCCTCCGTAGTGGCCTGGCCCGCGATCGGGGCCAACCAATCGGCGGGCCGGCCTCTCTGCCACCCGGCCTCCTTTCCCCGGCACCGGCTCCTATAGCCCTGCGCCATTTGGCGCCGGGGCCGGCGTGGTGAAGAAGGCCACTGCGCATGCGCTAGTTGGCGTCGGCCCAACTGCGTATGCGCGGATCATGCGGCGGCAGGTTCAGGCC
The DNA here is from genome assembly GCF_047496885.1 of Scyliorhinus torazame. NCBI lineage: Eukaryota > Metazoa > Chordata > Chondrichthyes > Carcharhiniformes > Scyliorhinidae > Scyliorhinus > Scyliorhinus torazame. The sequence continues at coordinate 248,602,174 of NC_092713.1, read as the reverse complement.
GGGATCGGCAGCTGGAGCGGCATCCTAGCCCCCTGTGCGCCGCAGAATGGGGTCCCGGAATGGGCACTGACGCCGGAGTAAAACACTCCCGTTTTTACTCCAGCATCGGCACTTAGCCGCCCAATGGGAGAATCCTGCCCATGAAATTAAATACATTAAAAAATATACCTTATTTCTGATGTTTGTGAATACAAATATAAATCCCTTAAAACTACATTTATTTTCCTCACACCTCCCCCTTTGAAAGAAATAAACATTCATAATCATGAAGATTTCTTTATGCTGGTTCTACATCCATTTTACACAAACTTAAAACTTGCTAAATATTAAACTACATAAATATAAATGTTTGTCAATTCACGAGTACACATGTCAGATTATATAATTACAATGATTTAACCATAGAATTGTAGAATACCCACAGAGTAGAAGCACACCATTCAGCCCATCGAGTCTGCACCGATCCTCCAGAAGAGCACCTTACCCAGCCCACTCCCCCATATTCCCGCAACCCCGCCTAACATTTGGACACTAAGGGGCAATTTAGCATGGTCAATCCACCTAACCTGCACATCTTCGGTCTATGGGAGGAAACCGGTGCACCCGGAGGAAACCCACTTAGACACAGGGAGGAGGTTCAAACTCCACACAGACAGTCACCCAAGGCTGGAATTGAAACCGGATCCCTGGCGTTGTGAGGCAGCAGTGCAAACCACTGTGCCACAGATAAAGATAATGATTTCAACAGCATTCTTAGAATCTATGGGTGCTGCAGCCGCCGCGAAACACCCCGCTAAGCGTGCCCAAATCCAGACCTAGATTTTTTTCCATTTAAATCACGTCCTGTACATGATAACATTATCATACTCAAGTCCCGTGTTTCTTTCTCTTCTGATTTTCAGTTTTCAACTCAAAAAATAATGTTGTCTACAGTTCAATTGTCCTTTTCATCACTTGTGGTAAATTCACATTTCGATTTAACAGTCAAAATGTAATTTTTGTGCATATCCAGCAGTTTTAACGTTTTGTTCCTCAAAATGTGTCCTCTTAACCACGAAAGTGAATCTTTAAATTCTTTTTAAAGAATCACTGTTCTTCGGGCTTCATATGTTCTTTCTATCTTTAATGCCCAGATCCAATCGTCAAAATTATTTTGCTTCACCCTCTCAAATTCAATATGGGTTTGTCCAAGCTGTTATCTGGCATTTCAAAATTTCTATCTGTATGCCTCAGGAAGGAACTCAGATGTACAAAGTATAGCTTTCTTTGCTACGTCATAGTCTACAAATACCCCTTAGGACTATGATGTCTATGCCTCACTAGCTCTGCCTACTTTGTAAAAAAAATGTCCATCAGTTTAGCTAACCTGTCAAAAGAAATAAGGAATGCTTCCACGTCATTTTCCTCAAATCTTAGAAGAGCTTGTATAAATGTAAACATTTCCCCACTCGGTTCATGTCGAGAACTACGTCCTTCCTCAACTTGCTCTCGAGTCTCTTTTTTAACTGCCTGTATTTTAAACTGAAATTCTCACTCTTCCTCCTTTTTTCTTTCCTCCCTTGCTAATCTTTCCACTTCCACATGATTTTCTCATTTCAATTTCCTTTTGAAAAGGTCTCTCTTTTTCCTGTTCCCTACATTCTTTGCCCTACATTTCTAATTGGTTAATTTGTAATTAAATTTCAGCGAATTAAATTCCATCACTTTTTGAAATACTTGCTCTGTATTTTGAAATACTTGCTCTTGCAACTTTTTAATGCTTCATTCTGCTTTCAATAATGTCAGCATTCCATATCCCTGCACGTAATCCCAAGTCCAATTTATCTGCCAATTCTGAGTTAACTGACTCTTGGTTACTTTCTGTAAACCAGTCAGAATTACATCTTCCATCTTTTGGAACATATTAGCACTTTCCAGTGCCATTCTGAAGTCACATTAACTTCAAAGGAAGATGGTAACCACACCACTGAGGATAGGGAGCAAATGGTCTGAGCAGAACCCTTGAATTCAAAACCAAGGCTTTCTCCACATGCAGCAACACTCCATGTTGACATGACCAATTTTAAATAACACTAAAAATTTCACAGAACTTCTACAAACTCTGACAGAACCAGTAGAAATCATGCAGCAACTAACCTGAAAATGTGTGATGACCCCTTAAAATATCACCTTCGGGGTTTGGGGGTTGAATTGATGTTTATGAGAGGGCATCATATATAGCGGCAAGGTGGCAAATGGCAGCTTTACACACTGAATAACTTCCACATATGCCTATCCTGCATACTTGTGGATCTTACTCTTAATGTCTGCTCAAACACCTTCTCCAAAATGGGCTGCACAGAGGTGTGTTACAGAGATGGATCTGGCAGCCATCATGATTGATAATTCCTCACTGAAAAATAAATTACAATGCCTCCCTTTTGTTTCCCATAAATAATGACATTTTCGTTCCCAGCATCTATAAGTTCTTTAAGCCAAATTTATCTACGCTCCCTTCATGATCTAAGTTTAATGAGCTGTGAGCTCACAATTCAAATAAAGCTACCATGCTCCACCATAAACAAAGAAATGACCATAAATGAGATTGATGGTACCAATCAGAGCACATGAATTGCTAACTATTTTCTTAATATAATTTGAAAAATATAACCAATTACTGATCCCTTTAATATATATCTATATTTACGAGTATGTAAAAGGATTAACAATGGAATCAGCACAGTAAAACAAATGCTATAATAAATACTAAGATAACCACTAAACAATACTGTATGAAGACTCGCCATTACAACATTTAACATTTAACAATTAACATTTATTTTTATAAATCTCTCTCATCATCTAATAGTTCTATAGTATAATAAAATGTATGGATGAACACATACTTAAAACCCATTTTGTTAAATTTAATTTGAAAGGAAAATCTCTGTTGTGTGGCATGTTCTGCGAATGGAAGGTTCCAGTTACTGAAATATGCCGGTTAATGGAGGAGAAAATTTAGTTCTGCGTTTTCATACAGTAAGAAAACTCCATGATGGGGTCATGTGATGTGGGCGGGGGAATAGTAACTTTACTGCTGGCTGTGCCGCCTCTCACTTTATAATCCGTCGCTTATCTTGATCGATTAGGCAAAGGTTTGCCTAATTCATGGACTGACAATTTACGTTATGTCCCGAGAAGACTTCTGGATTAGTGTTTGTGAGAATATGCGAAAAAACATAAAGAAATCCGGAGATAAAACGACGCAGAGCCGCCGTTCCGATATAGCGACTTGATCCTCGAACAGTCTCTTGATCGGAGATGCTTTTGGAGAAACTGAAAATGATGACTACCAACATCACCCCAGTTATTGATCAGAGACTCAGCGTGCTGACACAAAATCTAAGTGCTCAGGAGACCGAGTTACAGAATACCATTAAAAGACTTGATCAAATGGGAGGAAGGAATCCTGAACATCTAATACATTGTTCCTTCAGCTAAAACTCGTATTCAATCCATGAAAAAACAGATATGTGGCCTGTCGGAAATCGTGGAAAATTTAGAGATCCGAGATCGGAGAAAGAATATCCGAGTCACGGCCTGCCTGAGGGAGTGGTGGGCAGCACAGTAGCACCATGGTTAGCACTGTTGCTTCACAGCTCCAGGGTCCCAGGTTCGATTCCCGACTTGGATCACTGTCTGTGTGGAGTCTGCACGTTCTCCCCGTGTCGGCATGGGTTTCCTCCGGGTGCTCCGGTTTCTTACCACAGTCCAAAGACGTGCTGTTAGGTAATTTGGACATTCTGAATTCTCCCTCGGTTTACCCTGATGTGTTATGTACTCTAGGATAACACAGGCTACAACTCGATGCAGCTTTAACCAAAAGACACTCCAGACCTTGAAGTTAGTTCAATCTGATTTATTGAACCAGTAGCACTGTTAGCACAGTTCTCTATGAGTTCGACTCTCTGCTAACCTAAGTGTGGTTACTTTGTCTGACTGAACCAGACTAGCTCTTAGCCACGTGCTGGAGGTGTGATACTGTACATACACCCTGACTCATTGTGTAGATGTTCATCAGTGGAATGAGGCGGAGTGTGAGTGCCTCGTGCCTTTTATAGTGAGGTACCACCCCTGAGTGTCCTGCCTGCTCATTGGTCATGTCCTGTTCTCTGTGTTCATTAGCCGCCTGTCCGCATATCATTATCTGCATGTTTGCATATCATGACATCTCCCCTTTTTTAATGTTTTGTTGGCACATGGGAACGTACTTACATGTGGTGGCACATATTAACATATTTACAAGCGGTGGCATATGTGAACGTATTTACATGTGAAGACAGCTGTCTAATGTGAGAAAACAGAACATAGCAAACAAAACAAATGTTCATAAGTCCAGTCTCTGGGGCTTGCGTCTGATCCTTGTCGACCACCGGAGCGGTGGTGGTGGTGACGACGGCGCCTTGACAGGCGGGATAGAAGCCTGAATGATGGCCCCATAGTTCGAGGTATCAGGAAGTGGCAAAACAACGGACGGAAACGGAGAAGAAAGCGGTTGCGGGCAGGCAACTTTGTGCAGTGCCCGTCTGTTTCGTCACACAACAGAACCATCAGCCATACATACAACATACGAGCGGGGCGCAGCCTGTCGAACAACGACAGCTGGAGCAGACCAGCCACCATCCGGTATCTTGATCCTGACAGTGTCTACCGGGGATAACACGGGCAAATCGGTGACATGAGCATCATAGCCCTGCTTTTGCTGGTTTCAGAGCTGCTGCACCTTCTGCAGCACGGGGAGGTGATCCAGGTTGGGCAAGTGTATGGCTGAAAGTGTCATCCGCAGGTCCCTGTCCATCAGGAGTTGAGCCAGTGACATGCCAGTGGACAGTGGGGTCACCCTGTACACAAACAGCGCAAGGTAGATGTCAGAAGCAAAATCCGCGGCATTGCAGATGAGCTGTTTCACAATGTGCATGCCTTTTTCAACCTTCCCATTGGACTGCGGATAATGTGGGCTGGAGGTGACATGTTTGAAATGGCACGACTTGGCAAACAGACCACTCGTGGCTATTGAAGCACGGGCCATTGTCACTCATGACAGTGAGTGGGACACCATGCCTGGAGAAGTCTCCTTACAGCCTTGATGATGGTCCGAGATGTGAGGTCTGAGAGCTTCATGACTTCAGGGTAATTGGAGAAATAGTCAATAATCAACACGTAGTCACGACCATTCACACAAAAGAGGTCGATGCCAACCTTGGACCACGGGGAGGTCTCGATTTCATGCTGCTGGAGCGTCTCCTTGCTCTGCGCAGGCTGGAAGCGTTGACAGGTCGCACAGTTGAGGACCATGTTCGAGATGTCCTGGCTAATACCGGGCCAGTAGACAGCCTGCCTGGCTCTGTGTCTGCACTTCCCGACGCCCAGGTGACCCTTATGGATTTGGCGGAGCACAAAGCTCTGGAGATTGAGTGGAAGGACAATCCGGTCCAGCTTGAGGAGGGTACCATCAATCACCATATGTCCTTTACATTGTAAAATTGTGGGCACTGCCCTTTCTGCCAGCCATTGGCAAGGTGGTGCATGACACGCTGCAAGAGGGGGTCTTGGCGGATACGAACCACCTTCTCATCAGACGCCGGGAGGGTGCAAGCACATAGCTGCACCTGTGATTCAATCTGCCGGAGGATTTCCAGCGGTTCACTAGGCAATGTTATGGAGTGGGACAATGCATCAGCGATGATGAGCTCCTTGCCAGGCGTGTACACTAAGTCAAAGTCGTACCTTCTGAGTTTGAGGAGGATGCGCTGCAACCGAGGCATCATGTCATTCAGGTCCTTGTGGATAATGTGGACCAGAGGCCTATGATCCGTCTCGACAGTGAATGTCGGCAGGCCGTAGACATAGTCGTGAAGCTTGAGAATGCCAGTGAGGAGACCCAGGCATTCCTTCTCGATTTGCACATACCTTGTTTCGGTGGGCGTCATGGCCCTCGATGCGTAGGCTACCGGTGCCCAGGATGAAGTGTCATCGCGTTGAAGCACCACTGCATCGATGCCATCCTGGCTCGCATCTGTCGAGATCTTCGTCTCCCTGTCTGGGTCGGAAAATGCCAAGACGGGTGCAGTGGTGAGCTTGGCTTTCAGCTCCAACCACTCTGCCTGATGTTCTGCCTTCCACTCAAAGGCAGTGGACTTTTTCACCAGGTTTCGTAGGGCCATGGTGAGTGAGGCCAGTTTTGGGATGAACTTGCCCAGAAAATTGACCATGCCCAGAAAGCGCAACACCGCCTTCTTGTCTTCAGGGACCTTCATGGCTTCCATGGCCTTGACCTTGTCTGTGACCGGGCGCACACCCTGCTGAGGGATCTGGTCACCTAGGAACTTGAGTGTCGACATGCCAAAGCAACATTTGGACCTGTTCATTGGCATGGACACGACGGAATATCTGCTGGAGACGAGAAACATGTTCTTCAGGGGTCGTGTACCAGATGATGATGTCGTCCACGTACACACAAACACCTTCAATGCCCTCCATCATCTGCTCCATGATGCAATGGAAGATCTCTAATGCCGAGACAATGCCAAACAGCATGCAAATATAGCAGTATCTGCCAAATGGTGTGTTGAAGGTGCAGAGCCTTCTGCTGGACTCATCCAGCTGGTTTTGCCAAAATCCATGTGACGCATCTAACTTGGTGAAAAAACGTGCGTGTACCATCTCACTGGTGAGTTCCTTCTGCTTCGGGATGGGGTAGTGTTCACGCATTATATTCATGAGATCCTTGGGATCAATGCAGATGCGCAGGTTCCCGAAGGCTTTCTAACACATACCATCGAGCTGACCCAGTCAGTCGGTTCAGTTACCTTGGCAATGATGCCCTGTTGCTGAAGATCTTTGAGCTGTGCCTTCAGGTTCTCCCTCAGTGGAGCCAGGACCCCCGTGGTGTGTGGACCACTGGCTTGGCATCAGGTCGTAGCAGAATCTTGTCTCGATGTGGCAGCGTACCCATCCCGTCGAACACATCCGGATACTGAGTGAGGATGTCGTCAATGCCGGCCTGAAGATCCACATTGGAGGATGTCGTTGTGTAAACCCACTGCACGAGGTTCAGCTGCTTGCAACCATGCGCGCCAAGTAGGGATACCCTGTCCGGCTTGACAATTTCAAAACGTAGCCATGCATGGGTGCTCCGATTGGAGATGAGTAGGTGGCAGGATCCCAGTGCCGTGATGGCATTTCCGTTGTATTCCAGAAGCCTGTAGACTGCTGGAAGGACCTTGGGGGGCTTCTTGGTGTGTTTGAAATCTGCCTGTGAGAGGAGATTGGCAGAAGCACCTGTGTCCAGCTTAGACTGGATGGAGCAGTGGTTGACCTGCATCACCGCACACCATTCGTCCACAGAATCCACAGCGAGGATGGATTGACTTTGTGATGAGTTCGACGTGGCATATTCACATTTGGTAATGAGGCCCACAGAGTAGGCGGAGTCCAGGCATTCTTCCTCTGGAGCCGTTGTGCTGCCAGGATCAGAATCCTGTAATCGTTGCTGCACACTCTGAACGCGCCGTCGTCGGAATTGGGAGCGCTGGCCCCTGACTGGTGGTCCAGACCTGCACAAGGCTGCATAGTGTCCAGGCTTCCCGCAGTTTAAACATCGCCTGCCTCTTGCAGGGCAGTGTTACTTTAAGTGGGCGTTGCCGCAGTTCAAGCACGTCATGACGTCAGCGTCCTGACGCTCCGCACGTCGTCGCACATGCGCAGTGCGGGTGTCGGCCGCTTCATTATCCCGTTCGCATCGCGCATGCGTGGGGCCCCGGGGAAAACGTGCAAAATGGCCGCTTTCAGCAATGCTGCATCCGGGAGATGGCCTGCATACTCTCTGCCTCATGGGAGGCAGGTTTCTCATTTTCAGCCGATTTGTACTGGGCATAGCGATTTTTGGCGTGCTCATGCACTGTGCATGTTTCAATCGCGACTGGCAGGGTCATATGCTTGATTTTCAGTAGCTGCTCTCTCAGAGGATTAGAGTGAACTCCAAAAACGATTTGGTCTCTGATCATGGAGTCAGCAATATCACCAAAGTTGCAGGACAGCGCTAGCAGGCGGAGGTTAGTTAAGAAGGAGTTGATAGATTCATCTTTACCTTGTAGACGCTGTTTGAACATGTAGCGCTCGAAGATTTCATTGGTGTCCACTTCACAGTGACTGTCAAACTTGTCCAGGATGGTCTGAAACTTTGTCTTGTCCTGGCCTTCGGTGAAGTGAAAGGAGTTGAAGAGTTCGACGGCTTGATCACCCGCTGTTGAGAGGAGAAGCGCGATCTTCCTTGCATCAGACGCACCCACGAGGTTTGAAGCTTCGATGTACAGCAGAAACTTTTTCTTGAATGGCCGCCAGTTGGTACTGAGATTGCCGGAGGTCCTGAGCTGGTGAGGAGCCTGAATCTTCTCCATGGTGCCGGGATACATTCGCTGGTCGTCACGGAACGGACGGAGGTAAACCACCTAGATTAAGCAGTCACCTGGTAGCATGATGTATTATGTACTCTGGGATAACACAGGCTACAACTGGATGCAGCTTTAACCAAAAAACACTCCAGACCTTGAAGTTAGTTCAATCTGATTTATTGAACCAGTAGCACAGTTAGCACAGTTCTCTATGAGTTCGACTCTCTGCTAACCTAAGTGTGGTTACTCTGTTACTCTGTCTGACTGAACCAGACTAGCTCTTAGCCACGTGCCGGAGGTGTGATACTGTACATACACCCTGACTCACTCTGTAGATGTTCATCAGTGGAAAGAGACGGAGTGTGAGTGCCTCGTGCCTTTCATAATGAGATACCACCCCTGAGTGTCCTGCCTGCTCATTGGTCATGTCCTGTTCTCTGTGTGCATTAGCTGCCTGTCTGTGCCTGTCTGTATATCATTATCTGCATGTCTGCATATCATGACATACCCGAACAGGCGCTGGAATGTGGCGACTAGGGGCTTTTCATAGTAACTTAATTGCAGTGTTAATGTAAGCCTACTTGTGACAATAAGGATTACTTTCAAAAAAGATTATTTTAAGGCCCATGTTAAGATCTTTAAGAACTGGCTGCCACGCTTTCTTGGGCTGCATGGTCCGTCAAATTACTTTCCTAAGTTCATCTCTGTGGTTTTTCTGGACCTTGCAGAGTTGGCCTTGGCTAATTTGCTTGTGGCTGGTGACTTAATGTCATCGGAACCCCTTGATGGGCAAACCTCCGGCCACTAGAACCCCACCCCTCACCACCAGCACCCTACTGGCTAGAGCATTGGCCTTGACGTGTGAGGAGGTGGGATATCTGAATGCATGGAGGATTTTGCATCTTAGCGATAGAGACTTCACTTTTTTCTCAGCCCCTGCCCCCATCAGTGCCACACTAGGATTGACTATATTTTGTGTCTAGGACAATCCTACATCTGGTCTCCTTTTGTTCGACAGACAGGATTGTAATTTCCAATCATGCTCTTGTTTGCTGGAGGGCTTGCATAAAGCTCCGCCATCACACACACCCTCCGCCGCCAACCGCACCCCCCCCCCCTAAATTTTGGTCATGGCAGTTTGAAGCCTCCCTACTAAGGTTGCATCTTTTATCACATATTTTAAGAAAATAGTTTTTTGACTCTGTTAATTCTATTTCTGGTATCACATCTTCCACTTTATGGGAGATTTGTAAGGTCCATGCTACAGGACTGGTTATTTATTATGCGGCCAACAAAAGGCTTAATATGCTGAAGAGCCAACACTGATTGGAGGTCTGTTTGGCTGATGTTGAAGAGAGGTATAGGAGGGCCTCTAGCAAGCAATTGCTGAAAGAGGTTAACACAGCAAGGGTGGCCCGAGACTCCTTATTAACGCAGCAGGCTGAGATGAGCTTAAAATTTGTAAGGCAGAAACTGTATCAGGTTGTGAATAAGCCAAGTACTTGGCCTATCATGGTAATGGGCACCTATAATCAAATTGCTATGTCAGTAAAAAGTGGTGATAGCATTGACTTCTTTGTATCATTTACATTCCAAGCACCTAGGAGGCCACTGAAGGAACTGTTGTGCAATGATTTGCTCAAATTCACAACTTATGAAAGATCTGATTATACATTAATTAATACACATTAATTTTGAGGATAAACCCAAAAGAACCAGCAACAAAGGAAGTGCATTTTTTTTCTAAATTCTGGCTTCTCATGGTACAAAGCTGTACCTATGACATAATTTACATGTTTGCAGGTTTACATGAACAGAAAAGAATCTAATGCACAAATGCTGTGCAATGCCCACAGAACAATTCAGCATGTGAATGGTCATTGTTCTGGCCAAGAGATGACTCTCATATGCTTAGACAGAAGAGTATCCCAGAACTCATCCAAAATGTTGGATTGGGCTCTCCCTTAAAGTCACGTCAGTGAAAATGTCTCAGAACACCAAATTATGCACACAATGTAACCACTGTCACAGCAGAGATCATTTTTCAGATACAACATGCAGCGCTGGGTGAGTAGATATTTCCTTCAATTAAACTTTGAAACTCAATTGATTTGCCACTGATTTCACCCCTCTTCCTGATAACTGTCTGTTGCTGAACCCAATATTTCACCGAGAGATGAGCTACTCACCACACATACTTGCACCACCGACTAGTTCCACCTCCATAACATCATCTGACTCCACTCTCGTCTCAGCTCATCTATTTTTGAAACACTCATCCAGCCTTTGTCACCTCTGGACTTCACGATACCAAGTCAGTTCTCGCTGGCCTCCCACATTCTATCCTCAATCCTCAGTGAACTAAGGTAATCCAAAACACAAAATTGTGTGCTAAATCCAGACTTTCAAACAGGCTGGTTTTACTAGCACTGCACCCATTTAGCATCTGTTTTCATCTTTAGGGAGAAATAGCCTCCAATGCTTTTTTTTAAAAAATGCTTTTAAAAAATTCCTTCCGCTTTTCAAAAATGGTAACGTGAAAAGTTTGATTAATACACCCAAGATGTGAGTTATCACAAAGAAATAAATATTTTTAATCACAGTTTCAATCCACAACCAGTGAATGTACCACTTCTGCTTTAGAAAACAGAAAGCGATTTTCTAGTTGGATTGAAGTACTTTTCTCGTCTTCAAAATTGCATTCAAATTTTTTTTTTAAACCGACTGATTAGTGTCTGTGCCCTGAGGGACAAATAGCCTCCTTCTGTGCCATAAATGACTCTATGACTACTGAAAGATCCAACTCAAAATTTGATGCCTCCCGAAAAGCCTACAGGCAAGAACAATTAGAGGAAAATCCCAATGGTGATTAATTCACCCGGGGGAAGCAGCCTGTCCTGTGGACAGGCACAATGCTTTTTAAACTAGTTTAAAAGATCATTGAAAATCCGACTGCGGTGAACTCAATTTATTAAAAATTCCACAATTTGTGCTGGACAGCACTATCGGGTGCCTGCTGGGCAGTGCCAAGGTGCCTGCATTCCAGGGGGAGGGCCGGGGAGTCACCCTGCACTTTCCCTGACTACCCAGTGGTCTCTGCTAGCCCGGGAGACCCCCTGGGTGCCGTTCCGCCTGATCCATATTTGTGTGAACCAGTGCTGAACTACGCACAGGTAGATACAGGGTAAGTTTGACAATGTCGGTTTTAAACCCTCTTCGGCGCGCGGCGTTTAGTCCCGCTCCTTTTGGGCGTGCTTCTGACTCCAATGCCTTGTGAAGGCTGCCAGGAAACCCACGGGAGGCCTCTCCCGGGATCCACCGGCCGCACCGCACCTGAGCGAGAATGCTACGCGGCCGGTGGATCGCGCCCCTAATATTTCCTATGTGGTTCAGTGTCAAGTTTGTTTGAAAATGCCCCTGCGAAATGTTGTAGGATGTTTACCATGTTATCTTGCTATATAAAGGAAAGGTGTTATTTTGTTAATGTTGGATGATGCACAAAAAGGCTGATAGCATAGAGACAATTGATGGGGTTAAAGAGGTAGTGGAAAGCTGATTGATGTTGGCATACAAATGGAAGATGGCTGCTTGCCAATGGTGAGGCAGCATTTGGAAACCGGAGGGGGCCAAGGATGATTCCATGCTGGGCTACAGAAGCAGTTGTGCACGGTTGGGAAGAGAAGCCATTGTTAGAGATGGTCAGTCTCTGATCAGAAAGATAAATGTAGAATCAGGTAAAGATCGGGACAACAGAGTAAAGGTGTTGAACTAAGAATATAGGCTGCAGAATTCATGAAAGATGAGATGGATTGCTCATAATCATAAAATAAATATTATGCAATGTCCATGTACTGACATATCCCACATAATAAAATGGAGTATACACTGTTTTCCAACATACAACAAATGTGCAATGCACAATGTGTTATCGGAGCCACAGATTCAGAGACTGAATAATTCAAAACACACCTTCATTATATTGACTGGATATTTACCAGTATTTTTAAACTCCAGTTATGTGCTTTTGTTCATTTTTCTGTGAAAACCAAATTATTGAAACCCAGAATACATTCCTTGATGGGAGTAAAGTGCAAACATAATACCTGGCAATTAGAAACTAAGAGTGGAATTTTACACCCCAGGATGGGCAGTGGCAGGGGGAAGTGTGTGGCCATGGCGAGCGCTGAGGCTGCTGGCATGTGGTGCAGGGTGGGGTGCGAGCAGACTGCTGGGGGGGGGTGGGTTTCAGTTGTCCTCCAGGTGGCGCAGGGGGGGTTATGGTGTATGGGATGGGTGTATGGCACCGTGTGGCAGCCTCCTTCCCACCTGTGAAACAGGGTGGTCTGCCTCTCCTCCATGGCGTCCACCATGAGCTCGAGCTCTGCATCTGCTAACCGGGGTGCCACTCTTCGTGCTGCCATCTTGTTGGCTGGGATGAATGTGTGCGGGCAGTGGAGTACTAATATGCGGCTGCAGCCTCTCGAGTGGCAATCCCGAAACCACTGAATCGGATATCGTTTTTCATTGGATTCGATCGGGTTCCTCGTGGTGCCGGTGCTATCCCTTTACGGATCAATTGCTCTGGGACCAGCACTAATTTAGTTACAATCATAGAATACCTACAGTAAAGAAGGAGGCCATTTAGCCCAACGATTCTGCACCAACCCTCTAAAAGAAACCCTATCCCCATAACCCAGTAACTCCAATGCACACTTGGGGCAATTTAGCATGGCCAATCCACCTAAACTGTACATTTTTGGACTGTGGGAGGAAACCGGAGCACCCGGAGGAAACTCACGCAGACACGGGAAGAACATGCAAACTCACCATAGACACTCACCTAAGATCAGAATTGAACCCAGGTCCCTGATGCTGTGAGGCAGCCATGCTAACCACTGTGCCGTTGTCATAGACATACACAGATTTAGTCTCGGCGTCAACACTTAGTTTCTGAAATGGAGAATCCCACCCAGTATGTTTAACATTCTTTTTATAACCCAAGTCATGGAAGTGGAATGAAAAATTATATTGGGAGAAAGAGGGGTCAAATTAGGAGAAATTACCAAAAAACCGATTGATGGGGCCGAATCTTCCTCTGGGCTCAGGAAAAGCTGAGCTGCACACTTTTGCAGCTTGCAAACCGCATACCTGGCCCACATGTAACTTTGTCATTTTAGTCTTCACACACAAGATGGGGATCGCAGTGCCATTTGTGAGCCATGAACTAGAGCGGGAGGATTGTGGATGCTGAGGGAGACAGTTAGAAGGCCCGCCTCAGTTCTCCAACGCAGCATTTAAATTCCCCCTAAACCTCACTCTCATCCCCCTCAACTTCCAAGCGCCTCAGATACCCCCTGCCATGTCTCTTCCCCATGTATCCTCTATGTCCCCTCTGACCACCCATGCTACGTCTTTGGCCCCCATATATCCTCAATAGCCACTCATCCAGTATGCACCACATACGAAATTCAGATTTCGTGCATTATTAAGGAAAAATATTTTACATTCCTCGGGGGTAAAAGGAACCTCTCACCATCCAATAAAAATCACCATTCATAAACAATGGAAAAAATAATCCTATTAGCTTGTATCAACCAACCAGAAACCACATCAAAGACACAAGTTGGTAATTCTCCGGCCATTGCAATTCACTTTTTTCGCCGACAGCGCACCCCGTCCGCGGGTTTCCTGGCAGCGTGAGGTGCCACAATGGGGAATTCCATTGACAAGCGGTGGAAAGACAAAATCCCGCCACCGGAACCGGAGAATCCCGCCTACAAGCTGTTATTATAATTTCGTAAAACTATCATTCATTTTCAAATTAATAGAACTCGAGATGTGCAGAAACCTATTATCACTTGGTGAGCAGCAGAGTATTGTGGTGAGGATGCGTATCCCTATGATGTAGGCCAATGTGAGGATGTTGTCCATAGAAACCTTGATCACCTTTATGGAACTTGAATCACAGGACACAAAGCTATCCTTGCAGACCCTGATAACAGCCTTGAAAACGACGGGTGTCAGCATTTCGGCCACCTTAAACAGAAGGCCACTAACTGTAGACTCACAAAGGGCTGAACCTCTCCTACATCAATGAGCTCCCGACATTGGAACCATTTTGAGGTCCCCACCCTGCATGGATCAGAGGTGCGTGGACATTTTGGATCTTCTCAAAGGCAACCAATTAGAACACCATCTCTGTTAGCCATCCAATTAAGGATGGCTAGCAGGTTCCCGAGATGGTAAGCCCATTAAGAGGGCCGAAGCAATGAACAAACAGAGGCGGTGCTGCTGAAGCAGGAGGAAATTGACAGCACCTCAAAATGGAGGCAATCTCAGAAACCTTATTTAATACATTAAAACATGAAGGACTTACAGCTTATAGGGCCATCAAACTGGAGGGGAACCCCACCACAGGAAGGGTTATAGCTCAGGTGCAACCTTCATACTTTTGCGTCCCCTTCATGGGGCCAGAGAGACAACATCCTGGTGACCCTATAGCTTGCTAGAAGGCTGCTGCCTCAAAGCTGCCATTGGGCTTCCAACTCAGTGCAACATTAGGAAAATTCCAGCAACATCCTCAACCTTTCCTAAGTGGCCATAAACCTGCCACCAAAGAGATCCCAACACGTCAAGCAACCAGCACCCTGCACTGCAGCGCAAATTTGCCGACTTACCTGCTTTTGAACCAACCTCATTGCCTCATGGCAAAATCCAGCCCAGTAAGTAATCTGCTATAAGTTTCTCTGCCTGAGTGATAGGAAAAAGGTGGTTAAACCTCCATTCCAAGTCTACACTAGCAACTAGCAACCAACACCCTCTCCTGTTGGCCCTGCTGGACCAATCTGCCCCTGCGCAGATGCAGACAAGCAGTCTTTGGCCAGGCCTCATGGTCTCTTACATCCAAAGATGGTCAGCCAAAAGCACTAGAGAAAAGCAGAGCAAGGCCCAAGATACCTGTCACTACCTCTGCTGATGCCACAGAGATTGCACAATGTAGGAGAGCTAAGGGAAGAAAAAGGACAGCTTTGTATTTCACTGAGGTTATGCACATGATATGCATATTCAAATGATTTTTCATAAGATGAATTATTTATTTTTCTTTAAAACATAAACATCAACATGGTAAACTAGACATTTCCCACCCAACCCCTTCTGTCATCCCTTAACCATATTGCACCTACCGCCCCCCCCCCCCCATCAGCCTCTTTCACTCCCTGAACTACCGGGTCTTCTGACACTCCAAAGATCGCCATCTCTGGACTCGGCACCACCAGCGTACTTGGTACCTTAGACATTGCCTTGGCAAACCCCTGCCAGAATCCTCCAAGCTTCGGGCATGCCCAAAACATGTGGACTTGGTTTGCTGGGCTTCCCGCACACCTCACACATCTATCTTCTACCCCGAAAAACTTGCTCATCCTCGCCGCTGTCATGTGTGCCCGGTGTACCACCTTAAACTGTATTAGACTGAGCCTGGCACATGATGAGGAGGAATTAACACTGCTTAGGGCGTCCGCCCACAGACCCGCCTCTAACTCCCCACCTAGCTCCTCCTCCCACTTGCCCTTCAGTTCCTCCAACGGGGTCTCCTCCGCTTCTAACAACTCCTGATAGACATCTGACACCTTCCCCTCCCCCACCCAGATACTAGAGACTACTCTGTCCTGTATCCCCCGTGGCGGCATCAGCGGGAAAACCAATACCTGTTTCCTCAGAAAGTCCCGGACTTGTAAATATCTGAAACCATTCCCCGGCGGCAGCTTGAACTTGTCCTCCAGCGCCTTCAGACTGGGAAAACTCCCGTCTATGAATAGATCTCCCATCCGTCTAATTCCTGCTCTCTGCCAACTTCGGAACCCGCCATCTATACTGCCCGGCGTGAACCTGTGGTTATTGCAAATCGGGGTCCAGACTGATGCACCCTCCACCTTCTTATACCTTCTACATTGCCCCCAGATCCACAATGCCGTCACCACCACCGGGCTAGTGGAGTACCGGACCGACGAGAATGGCAGAGGTGCCGTTACCAATGCTCCCAGACTGGTGCCTTTGCAAGACGCCGCCTCCATCCACTCCCATGCCGACCCCTCCCCCATTACCCACTTCCTAATCATGGCTATATTAGCCGCCCAGTAGTAGTTGCAAAGGTTCGGCAGCGCAAACCCACCCTCCCCCCGACTGCGCTCCAACAACATTTTCTTCACTCGCGGGGTTTTATTCGCCCATACAAAGCCCGAAATAATCTTGTTTACCCGCTTGAAAAAGGCCTTAGGGATGAAGATGGGGAGGCACCGGAAGACAAACAAAAATCTGGGGAGGACGATCATTTTCACGGTCTGTAGCCTCCCCGCCATTGATTTTTTTTTTAAATTTTATTCTCCTCCATTTTCACATTTTCTCCCACATTTACATCCATCAACAATAAACAATAATCAGCAAGATATGTCAGTCCCCATAATAACAACAATCCCATCTACCCACCAACCCCCAAACCTCAACCCGCATGTTTACATAAACAAATGACAAAAAGGAATCAGGGATTACCCGTAGTCACCCTTAATCTTACACAGCTCCCACCCCCCCACCCCCCACCCCAGGTCTCCAGCTCCTCCCGTCCACTGCCTCTTGTAAAACTCCTCCCCCCACCCTTGGTTCCATCCCCCCCAACTTTCCACCCCGGCTAGACCACTCGGACCCTGTTCTGCCAGGCTCCGATGGCCGCAGCCCCTCCCCCCACCTCACTCCCGTTCACTGGCCGGCACAAACCGGCCAGCATGGAGGCCCCCGCCCGGGTCCCTTTCCCACTTGCCCGGCCCCAGGAAAGCCCAAAGATCCCCTTTTAGCACACAAACCCCGCATATCCACCTACACCCCAAAGAAAGTCCCGTACCTTCCCTTGTCCAAATATATACCACCTTGGCTCCTTTAATCTCTACACCCACGCGCAGTGATACAAAAAAGAAGAAAATACAGTCATGAGGTTACATCGGCACATGGCCATTCCTCAATTTGTCAGTTCTGCCACAGTCCTTCTGCTTTCGCAAACTCCTCCGCTGCTTCCGCCGTTCCAAAATAAAAGTCCCTGAACTTGTAAGTCACCCTCAGCTTCGCTGGATATACAATGCCACACCGCACCTTGCTAATGTACAGTGCCCTCTTCACCCGGTTGAAGGCAGCCCGCCTCCTTGCCAGCTCCACCGTAAAGTCCTGGTATACACGTATACCAGCTCCAGCCCACTGCACCACCCGCTTCTGCTTGGCCCAGCTCAGGACCTTCTCCTTCACCCTGTACCTACGGAAGCACAGAGTCACTGCCCTTGGCGGCTCACTCGCCTTTGGTACAGGCCTCCACGACCGATGAGCCCGATCCAGTTCATATCGGGAGGGGTCCTCCCCCTCCCCTAATAGTTTTGCCAGCATTGCGGCAAAATACTCAGTCGGCTTCGGTCCTTCAACTCCTTCGGGCAGCCCCACAATCCTCAAGTTCTGTCGCCTGGATCTATTTTCCAGGTCTTCCATTTTTCTTCGCAGATCCTTGTTAGTATCCATCACCATCCGCATCTCTTTCCCCATCGAGGCAAGTTGATCACCGTGCTGCAATAACGTCTCCTTCACTTCCTTCAGCGCCTCCCCTTGCCCTCGCACCTCCGCCGTCACCGGGGAAACAGCCTCCTCCACCAGCACACTCAAAACCTCCCTCATCTCCTTCCTCACCGTCTCCATGCATTTCGCAATCTGCGCCAACTGCTTTTCAAATTCCGCAGCCATCACCTTGGTTATTTCTTCAGCTGTATGCTGTGCGGTCTTCCCTGGTGCTCCAGCCTCCATTTTTCCTGGTGACCCCGCGGTGACCTTTCCACTCCCCGACGGACCTCCAGTTGGTTTTTTTCAGCCGTTTTTTTGCTCACCCTCCCACTGGAGGGTGCACTCTGTGCTTCCGTAGGTACAGGGTGAAGGAGAAGGTCCTGAGCTGGGCCAAGCAGAAGCGGGTGGTGCAGTGGGCTGGAGCTGGTATACGTGTATACCAGGACTTTACGGTGGAGCTGGCAGTGGAAAAGGCCTGGGCTTCCTTTTCCACTGAGGAGTGGCGGATTTCTGAAGCGTGGAGGGTTCGGGAGAAAAAGGCCAAGGGTCTGCCCGCTTGGTTAAGGGTGGCCGCTAGAGCTACGTCGGAGGCGTCGCTCTCGACCTGGAAGGGGAGGGACTCGTCGATGGCGCGCATCGTGGCCTTTGCGATATCCACTGTGATGCGGCTGAAGGCCTGGCAAGCCTCTGTCGACAGAGGGAAGGTCGTGGTCTGTATTAGAGGGCGAGCCTTGTCTGCGTACTGGGGGACCCACTGGGCGTAGTATGAAAAGAACCCCAGGCAGCGTTTCAGGGCTTTTGAGCAGTGCGGGAGGGGAAATTCCATGAGGGCGCGCATACGTTCGGGATCGGGGCCTATTATCCCATTGCGCACTACGTAGCCCAGTCGCACTTGTCCTCGTTGTACGTGAGGTTCAAGGTCTTAGCGGTCTGGAGGAATTTTTGGAGGTTGGCGTCGTGGTCCTGCTGGTCGTGGCCGCAGATGGTCACATTGTCGAGATACGGGAACGTGGCCCGCAACCCGTGTTGATCAACCATTCGGTCCATCTCTCGTTGGAAGACCGCCCCGTTTATGACGCCAAATGGGACCCTTAGGAAATGGTATAATCGCCCGTCTGCCTCGAAGGCTGTGTACTTGCGGTCACTTGGGCGGATGGGGAGCTGATGGTAGGCGGACTTGAGGTCAACGGTGGAGAAGACTTTATATTGGGCAATCCGATTGACCATGTCGGATATGCGGGGGAGAGGGTACGCGTCTAGTTGTGTGTACCTGTTGATGGTCTGGCTATAGTCTATGACCATCCTTTGCTTCTCCCCTGACTTCACTACTACCACCTGTGCTCTCCAGGGACTGTTGCTGGCCTGGATTATGCCTTCCTTTAGTAGCCGCTGGACTTCGGACCGAATGAAGGTCCGGTCCTAGGCGCTGTACCGTCTGCTCCTAGTGGCAACGGGTTTGCAATCCGGGGTGAGGTTCGCAAACAAGGACGGGGGTTGCACCTTGAGGGTTGCGAGGCCGCAGATAGTGAGTGGGGGTATGGGGCCGCCGAATTTGAAGGTAAGGCGCAGAGTTGGGGAAGGACGTGGAGCCTGTAGTTTCTGAACTCCCTCCCCTGCACCGTTAGGGTAACTATGCAGAAACCTTTGATCCGTACGGAGTGGGATCCTGCAGCTAGGGAAATCTTTTGTCCGCTGGGATGGGTGGTCAAAGAACAGCGTCTTACCGTGTCGGGGTGGATAAAGCTCTGCGTGCTCCCGGAGTCGACTAGGCATGGTGTCTCGTGCCCGTTTATCAGCACCGTTGTCGTCGTCGTCTGGAGTGTCCGGGGCCGAGCTTGGTCCAGCATTATTGAAGCGAGACGTGGTTGTAGTAGTTGAGCGTCTTCTTCGAACCCCGTGGTGCCATCGACACTGGGGTCCGTTGTTGCCGTCCAAGATGGCGTCGGGGATCAACAAAATGGCTGCCCCCATGCATCGCACATGGCTGGGGGGGTCACAAGATGGCGGCGGGGGTGGACAAAATGGCCACCCCCATGCGTCGTACAGGTCTGGGGTGGTCCAAGATGGCGGCGCCCTTCCTCCCCTCGTGATGGCTGGGACCCAAAATGGCGGCGTCTGCGGGTCGCACATGGGGCGCTGGGGGGGTTGGGGAGCGTTAGAGACGCGCAGAACTCCCTCTTCTCCGTGGAGAGCGGTGGTCAGGACCCAAAGTGGTAGCGCCGGCGGGTCATACATGGGGCGCGGGGGGGGTGGGGTGGGTTGGGAGCGTAAGCGGCGTGCAGGGCTCCCTGTTCTCCCGGGACCGCGGTGGTCGGGACCCAGAGTAGCTGCGCCTGCGGGTCGTACATGGGGCGCTGGGGGGGTTGGGGAGCGTAAGCGGCGTGCAGGGCTCCCTGTTCTCCCGGGACAGCGGCGACCTCGCGGGACCGGCACACAACCGCGAAATGGCCCTTTTTCCCGCAGCTCTTGCAGATCGCTGCGCGGGCCGGGCAGCGCTGCCGGGGGTGTTTCGCCTGGCCGCAGAAATAGCAGCGGGCGCCCCCGGTGCGACTTGGCGTTTGGACTGCGCAAGCCTGTGGGGTGTCCGGGGGGGGGGGGTGGGTTTGTCGTGACGGGTACATACGGAGCCCAATGGGCTACCGCGCGGTCGGGGCCGTAGGCGCGGGTATTTCGCGCGGCCACGTCTAGGGAGGCTGCTAGGGCCCGTGCCTCTGAGAGTCCTAGCGACTCTTTTTCTAGAAGTCTTTGGCGGATTTGGGAGGAGTTCATACCTGCCACAAAAGCATCGCGCATTAACATGTCCGTGTGTTCAATTGCGTTCACCGACCGGCAGCTGCAGGCTCGTCCCAAAATTAGTAGCGCGGCGTAGAATTCATCTATTGATTCTCCGGGACTTTGCCGTCTCGTTGCGAGTTGATAGCGAGCGTAGATCTGGTTTACTGGGCGGACATAGAGACTTTTCAGTGCTGCGAACGCCGTCTGGAAATCCTCTGCGTCTTCGATGAAAGAGAAAATCTCCGTGCTTAACCTCGAGTGCAGGACCTGTAGTTTTTGGTCTTCTGTGACCCGGCCGGTGGCCGTTCTGAGGTAGGCCTCGAAACAAGTCTGCCAATGCTTGAAAGCTGCTGCCGCGTTCACTGCGTGGGGGCTGATCCTCAGGCATTCCGGGATGATCCTGAGCTCCATAGTCCTTTTTAGGCACACTTAATAAATTGTAGCGCACAAAGACTCCGAGAGACGAATAGAGTGAAGTCGATGAGGCTTTATTAAGCGTGACTGTTTCCCCCGCAGTTCGGTAGTAGACTGCCTGCGGGGGAGGACTCCAGGTACTTATACTCCGCCTTCAGGGCGGAGCTAGAGGTCAACATCCAACCAGGACCCGGGATCTGTCAGCCAATTACATCATGGCTGCACAGTCCCACATGACCCCTAATGCATACTACCACACCCCTTGCATAAGCTGAATTATTAAGCCACACAAACATTTACACCATTTTCTCATGTTCTGGATTCTTGCTGGTGTCTTGGATTTTCAGTTGTTTGGTGAAGAATGTGAAGACATGAAGGGCTCAATTTAACTAAATGGGAAGAAAGTCCCAAAGCGAGCGCATTTAGTCACGTGTTTCCCAGCATTCGCAACGGTGAGATAGGGGGCTCAGGCCCATTTTATTCTGCACTGAGGAGCTCCACTCGCCAGATCTCCTCAGTGTTGTGAGAGATTGAGGCACTATTTTTAAACAGTGTCTCGATCTCTGGAACTACCTAACCCCCCAAGCCCCAACTCAGTATGAGGGAGGTCCCCAGGCCCCCCTGCACCCGCCCCCAACACTCACGCAGGGCACCACCGGCCCAATCGCCACCGCACCAACAATGCCAGCGTGGCACCTTGGCAGTGCCCCTGCCAGCTGATATTGCCAGGTTGGCATGCAGGTGGCACTGCCAGGGTGCCAGGTCAGCAGTGCCAAAGTGGCACCAACAGTGCAGTGTGCCACCCTGCCTAGAGGGAAAGTACCTGGGGGCCTCAAATCCCCTGGGAGACCCCCAAGTGTGACGTTCCCTCTGGTCCCTGTTTGTGGAGACCAGTACTGAATAGCGCTCGCCCGATGTCTCCGAGGCGAAGGGGTAGATACCAATGTGTCATGTGCCTTGGAAAACTGCATATTAAAGTGAGACTAGCTGTCTCACTCTAATATGCAGGTTTGCCAAAAAGTGATCCCGCCTACAATGGGCAAGATTCACATCGCAACGTCTCGCAATATCTAGATCTCATGAGGCGTTGCGAGCCAGGTAGATCCCGGGAACGGGGTCTCTCGGCTTTTATCAGACACGTTGTGCCACGGTACAACATGGCCATTCCATCGCACCCGAAGTAACTTGAGATTGATTGGTGCATGTGCAATGGGTGGACGGTTGGTCATGGAACTGCTTGAGTTCTATGAGAATTACTTTCTTCCAATGTGAGTGACCAACCAAACCTTAAAGCTAACAGGACATGATAAGCAGCAGTACGATTGGCTGGTCTGGAGTTGAGGGATGAATCTTCCACTTCCAATTCGTCTGCCTCCTTCTCTCATTTGGAAGTACCATCAGATGAGGAGTGCTGAGCGGCTTCCCTGCACCTCTGGTCCTTACTGTCAATGCATATCCTGAGGGGGCCCTCCAGTCTTGTCTCCAGGAAAATGAAGTGCATCTTGAGCATATCAATATCATATCTAGTAGTATAATGGTTCATATTGTAGTGCTCCTGGCATTCATTTGTGGAGTTCTTCATAGGAGTCATCAGCCAGGGTTGAATAGTGCATCCTTTGCTGCTCAGCAGCTTTCTCTTAAGGTTTTTTCCAGACCTAAACAGGTCAAGGATGTTGTACTGCCGCAGCATGAGGCATCATTGGAGCTTCCAGCGAAACTGGTGCACACCTACAAGAACCCTTTCTCATGAGTGCAGCATTAATGCAATGAAATCCACACAGATGAGTGCTGCTGGTTGATCTGGGGATATTCAGCTCGCCATGCATGTGTAGTTGATGACACCCTGTACCTGTGGGTAGCCAGCCAGAGACATGAATATGAGCGACCAATCATTCTGGCTATTGTCATCACGGGAAGGTTTTCTCAACTCCCAGCCCTGGAAAGTCATCCTTCCATCACCAACCTTATGCATTTATTCGATGGTGAGACCCTAACTATGGGCTGGATTCTCGCGACTGAGGCAGATATCTCAAGCTGTCGAATTTCCAGACTCAGCAGACACCCCTCAGTCTACAGTTCTCCTTTGCGTGCTATTTACGCTCCAGGGAAGCAACAATGGGATAAAGTTGGGCCTATTATAGCAGGAAGC
This sequence comes from Scyliorhinus torazame, assembly GCF_047496885.1. Lineage (NCBI taxonomy): Eukaryota > Metazoa > Chordata > Chondrichthyes > Carcharhiniformes > Scyliorhinidae > Scyliorhinus > Scyliorhinus torazame. The sequence goes on along the minus strand of NC_092713.1, from coordinate 248,578,816 downwards.
AGTTCAGAGCCTACCAGAAGCAGCCAAGAACTGAAGTGGACTAGTTAAAAGGCCCATCTCAGTTCTCCAAGACTTCGTCCCAATTGTTTGGTTGCATTTTAGGCCCTCTAGCCTTCATCCCCCACCCTCTCCCAATGCCACTTACATGCCCCCATGCAAACTCATAGCCCCATCCACCCCCAATGGCCCCTCGTCCGTCCATGCCAACTCATGGCCCTTCCGTACCCATTCACCTAATATATATCATGTACAGACCCAATTAACCCTATAGTAACAGTGGCATGTGTGAAACTGCTGACAAAATACATCCCATTCATAAATGAGAAATGCTGTTCCTACAACCTTATAAAAGTGTCATTCAAACAGACCTTTAAAGTTTCAGTAACAGAGGTTTTAAACACTTCACGCCTCAAAAATTAGCCTTGACGAGAGAAATCACAGAAAAAAAACACCTCCTAGAGATGTCAACCAAGCAAAGCCAATCTTCTCTGCATGTGTGTAAACAAATTTACTCAAGTATTCCTTTATTAGAGCCAGGTTTGGCTGAGAGCTAGCAGCGTAAAAAGGGGGCATGTCCTCTCTTCCCCAAACTACTCCACTCCAACAGAATTCTCCAGGGTCACTGGACATTTCTTTGACAGCTGGAATTGGAAGATTCCAGAAGAAATGCGCAGCTGTGTTGGGTTGGAAGAACCTTCGCGCACAAAGGTAAAGCGCACCACATTGCCACGACTCAGAAGTGAAAACTGCACAGCATTTTTAGCAAACTCTTTTGTTAAAATTTTGCTCTCAAAATTGTGTTTTTAATTGATTTTTCTCAGGATATGGGCAGTGCTGGTAATACTAACATTTATGCTTCATTACTATTTGTTCAGAATGGTGGTGGTATGCCTTCTTCTTGAATCATAGGGATGTGAGCTGAAGGTTACTTGCAGCTATACCTATTACTGATAAGGTAAATTATTAGTATTTTCAGTATTTCTCCATCTCGCCCTATTGTCCCCATTTCTTATTTGATTATTAGAAAAGGCAAGCTTAAAATGAGATATTATGAAAATTGTGAAAATAATGTTGAACAGTCACAAGAAGAGTATGATTAATTATCTTTTAGCTTTGTGCCATCTATCGTTTTCTGTAAAGAATTATGGAAAATACCTCTTTTAACAAGGCTGTCATTATTAATCAAAGACAGTTGTCATAATCATCTAGTTCATGTTTCATACTCATATTTTAGATGTAATTTTTAGTTTCTGGAAGATTACATTTGTAAGCGTAAGGTAATTAAAATGCTGGACCTCAGAAATTCATAGAACACCTCAATGAAGGCAGTTCTAAGGGTTCCATGTGTGCTTATGAGGTCAGAGTTCGGAGGGTGAAAGACATGAAAACGGCAGGTAACCCTTCATTTAGTTGGGGAACTGCAGACAGTAAACCTCAGAAGCAATGCCCTAACATCATTAGAAATTGTTTATTCAGATGAGTCGCAGAATCAAAATTCAATTTTAAGGCGAAAGGGTTAGCGTTTTTTCCGGAAGGTCTTTTGAATTGATGCTGAAATTACCCACATTGATCGGTGTAGGCTCGCAGTTCAGCAGGCAGAGAAAGAAAGAATCTGATAAGTGCTGGAAAACAGCTGTGGAATAGAAGTAAAAAGCCTGTCAAAAATCAGAAGTATTTCTGAGGTGGAGGCTCAAAGCAGATAGTTGGATAATGTAGTAATGCCTAGGTCTCAGCTGAGAAGTCAGGAGGTTTTGAAGAAAAATTTGGAGGATCACTCAGTCAAAAGTTAATGGAAGGACCCCCATGAAATTTCAAAACTCAGAGAATAGCTGGAACACTGAGGAGAAATCAAAGTGAATTCCGGAGGGTTGTGGCACATTGGTTTGGTCCAGGAGATGAGAGGAATCCTTAAGAGCCTGATAAGTAGCCAAAGACTGTCTGGAGAGAAGTAATAAGGGAAGAGGGGAGATTCAGTTCGAACTTTTAGTCTGAAATATATGTAGTGTTTTTTTTATACTTTTAGAATTATTCAGGTGGGCTAAATAATACAGGGTGACAGCCAGATCGCCCCCAGGGTGACAGCCAGATCGCCCTCTGCCGCAGAAGCAAATTTAGCATGGAGGCAACATGCTCCATACCACCCCACCCTGCAGCCAAAACATACCACACTGCAGCTAAACGAGGGCCAAGTAGGATTTTTACCCCTCACTGAGGCCAGCAGCTCCATTAGGCCCGGCAGCACCAAGAGCATTAAATGGAAGATTCCGAGAATGCAGGGAAAGAAGGCACATGCATCCTTGGATCATGTCAGCTGCGATCGAAAACGTTTGCTTTGTTGCCAATGTGGTGGCTCAAGACATACAATGGAGGCTAACAGTAGTTTATTGATGAGAGGCAAAAGCAGTTAGATAACCACCACATAACATAACAGGTCTTTACTGTTCAGCTCTCTGGTCTAAACTACCCATGGTCCTGCTCCCAGAGCCCCGCACAATCTCCCTATCGGCTCCTTCACGGCACTGGCTGACATGCTGGTTTGTCGGCTACATCCCATCCCCAAGTCCAGGAAGGCCAGATGAAGAGCAGAAAGGCGAACTACCTGCAAGCATCAGGTGCCTTACAAGATCCATAAGGCCACTGAGCAGAGGACTGACAATTTCCAGTCAGCCTCTGGGATCCTCACAGCAAGAGGAGCATGACAGCTGCCTGGAGAGGTTCGCCCTCCACAATGGCGGAGTGGGCAGCCTTGAGCCTTGGGCAGCCCGGAGTGGGCAATGCCCTTGTGGGCAGCACGGTAGCATTGTGGATAGCACAATTGCTTCACAGCTCCAGGGTCCCAGGTTCGATTCTGGCTTGGATCACTGTCTGTGCGGAGTCTGCACATCCTCCCCGTGTGTGCGTGGGTTTCCTCCGGGTTCTCCGGTTTCCTCCCACAGTCCAAAGATGTGCTGGTTAGGTGGATTGGACATGATAAATTGCCCTTAGTGTCCAAAATTGGCCTTAGTGTTGGGTGGGGTTACTGGGTTATGGGGATAGGGTGGAGGTGTTGACCTTGGGTAGGGTACATTTCTGGGGGCCGGTGTAGACTCGATGGGCCGAATGGCCTCCTTCTGCACTGTAAATTCTATTTTTTTTTTTTAAATGGTGGTCCAATATTTGTGGTCAATTGTTTTTATTTCAAAACATTTCAAAGTACTGAGAGGACATCTCAGGATTGGGGGACCTTCTCTCTTTCCTTATCTGTAATGGTAGACTGCAACACCTTCCACGCTGAGGGTTTCCTGTGGCCCTCCATCTTCGACATTAGGTATGCCTTAAAATGTTGGCAAACCCACCTGCTGGCCACTAATTGATCCAAAGCCACTGAAACCTTCCTACGGTTTGATGTTCACTGTAAGTCTGACATTTAACATTATGAATTAATATAACATTAAAATAACAATGTAGCCTTTATTATCTATGGTCCTACAATCTTCATTTTAATGAACTGGAGTAATCTTGGCACATGAGAGACCAGTGGAGTTGAAACTTTCAGAATTTTGTTGTCGTTTGGCAAAATAGCAGCTTCTCAAACAGAACCTGCACTATCACACAGATCCCCCGAGCACACGCACAACTACAACAATAACACCAAAGAACCAATACAGCCAATGAAGAATGTACCCAATACCACCACTGTCCCCTAACTACTTCATTTGTTCACCTGTACGCTGGAGGCTTGCGGTGCTGATCTCAGGTAGTTGCCAACTTTGAAAACAATGCAGTTTGTGTTTGAACATGTCCATTATGCCAAATCTTTATAAAATACTGGTTAAGCCTCAACTGGAGTATTATGTCTAATTCTGAGCATTTTAGGGCGAATGTCAAGGCCTTATGAAGAAGTTTACCAGGGGCTGCATGGAGGCAGAGTGGTTAGCACTGCTGCCTCACGGCGCTGAGGACCCGGGTTCGATCCCGGCCCCGGGTCATTGTCTGTGTGGTTTGCACATTCTCCCCATGTCTGCGTGGGTTTCATCCCCACAACCCAAAGATGTGCAGATTAGGTGGATTGGCCACGCTAAATTGCCCCTTAATTGGAAAAAAAAATAATTGGGTACTCTAAATTTATTTATTTTTTAACTGAAGAAGTTTACCAGGCTGACACCAAGGATAAAAGACTCTGGTCATGTGGAGAGACAAAAGACACTGGAATCATTTCCCTTAGAGCAAAAAGAGCTAAGGAGAGATCTGATAAAGGCATCAGCAATTATTTTGAAAGGGCAAATAAAGAAAAAACATTCCAGTGGCAGAAGAGTCAGACACACATTTAAAGTATTTGTCATTGAGGGGCTAGGCCGGCGCCGGAGGAATTTCCGCCCCGCCAGCTGGCGGAAACGGCCTTTGTTACCCCGCCAGCTGGCGCGGAAATGACATCCCCGGGCGGCGCATGCGAGGGAGCGTCAGCGGCCGCTGACAGTTTCCCACGCATGCGCAGTGGAGGGAGTCTCTTCCGCCTCCGCCATGATGGAGACCGTGGCGGAGGCGGAAGGCAAAGAGTGCCCCCACGGCACAGGCCCGCCCGTGGATCGGTGGGCCCCGATCGCGGGCCAGGCCACCGTGGGGGCACCCCCCGGGGCCAGATCGCCCCGCGTCCCCCCCAGGACCCCGGAGCCCGCCCACGCCGCCTTGTCCCGCCGTTCAAAAGGTGGTTTAATCCACGCCAGCGGGACAGGCAATTTATCGGCGGGACTTCGGCCCATACGTGCCGGAGAATCGAGCGGGGGGGCCCGCCAACTGGCGCGGCGCGATTCCCGCCCCCGCCGAATCTCCGGTGCCGGAGACTTCGGCAACCGGCGGGGGCGGGATTTACGCCAGCCCCCGGCAATTCTCCGACCCGGCGGGGGGTCGGAGAATGACGCCCCCTGTCTCACTCTGTAGATGTTGGTTTGTGGAAAGAGGCAGGGTGCCTCATCCCTTTTATAGTGAGATACCACCCCTGAATGTCCTGACTGCTCATTGGTCGTGTCCTATTCTATGTGTTCATTTGCTGCATGTTTGTATATCATGACATCTCCCTTTTTTTAATGTTTTGTTGGCGTATGTGAATGTATTTACATGTGAATGAGTCTGTCTAACGTGACTGACGGAGTACAACAGAACAGAGCAAACAAAAGAAACGTTCACAAGTCCAGTCTCTTAGGTTTGCATCTGATCCTGGTCGACCGCCGGAGAGGTGGCGGAGGGGACGACGGCGCCTTGACAGGCGGGATGGAAGCCTGACTGGTGGCCTCGTGGTGCAAGGTATCAGGAGGTGGCAATTCAACATATGGAAATGGAGGAGAAAGTGGTTGCTGGCAGGCAACTTTGCGCAGTGCCCGTCGATTCCTTCGCACGATGGAGCCATCAGCCATACATAGAATTTCATAGAATTTACAGAGCAGAAGGAGGCCATTCGGCTCATTGAGTCTGCACCGGCTCTTGGAAAGAGCACCCTACCCATGGTCAACACCTCCACCCTATCCCCATAACCCAGTAACCCCACCCAACATTCAGGGCAATTTTGGACACTAAGGGCAATTATCACGGCCAATCCACCTAACCTGCACATCTTTGGACTCGTACAACATAAGAGCGGGGCGCGGCCTGTCGAACAACGACAGCCGGGGCAGACCACCCGCCATCCGGTATTTTGATCCTGACAGTGTCTGCCGGAGATAGCATGGCCAGATCGGTGGCATGGGCATCATAGCCCTGCTTTTGACGGTCTCTGAGCTGTCGCATCTTCTCCAGCACCGGGAGGTGATCCAGGTTGGGCAGGTGTATGGCTGAAAGCATCGTCCGCAGGCCCCTGTTCATCAGGATTGAGCCGGCGACATGCCAGTAGACAATGGAGTCGCCCTGTACGCGAGCAGTGCAAGGTGTATGTCGGAAGCAGAGTCCGCGGCCTTGCAGATGAGCTGTTTCACAATGTGCACCCCTTTCTCAACTTTTCCATTGGACTGCGGATAGTGCGGACTGCAGGTGACATGCTGGAAATTGTAGGACCTGGCAAACGTGGTCCATTCTCGACTGGTAAAGCATGGGCCATTGTCGCTCATGACGGTGATTGGGATGCCATGCCTTGAGAACGTCTCCTTACTGGCTTTGATGACAGTCCGAGAGGTGAGATCCGGGAGCTTCAGCACCTCAGGGTAATTCGAGAAATAGTCGATGATCAATACGTAGTCACGACCATTTGCATAAAAGAGGTTGATGCCAACCTTCGACCACGGAGTGGTCACTATGTCATGCTGTTGGAGCGTCTCCTTGCTCTGCGCTGGCTGGAACCGCTGACAGGTAGCACAGTTCAGGACCATGTTCATGATGTCCTGGCTGATGCCGGGCCAGTAGACAGCTTGCCGGGCTCTGCGTCTGCACTTCTCAATGCCCAGGTGTCCCTCATGAATCTGGCACAGCACCAAGCTCTGGAGACTGAGTGGAATGACAATCCTGTCCAGCTTGAGGATACCATCAATCACAGTCAGAGCATCCTTCACATTGTAAAATTCTGGGCACTGCCCTTTCTGCCAGCCATTGGTGAGGTTGTGGATGACGCGCTGCAAGAGGGGGTCTTTGGCTGTCTCATCACGGATGAGAACTACCTTCTCATCTGTCGCCGGGAGTTGCTAGCACACAGCTGGACTTGCGATTCGATGTGCTGGATGATCTCCAGCGGCTCACTGGGCGAGGTAACGGAGCGGGACAATGCATCAGCGATGATGAGTTCCTTGCGGTGTGTACACCAAGTTGAAGTCATACCTGCTAAGTTTAAGCAGGATTCTCTAACCGAGGCGTCATGTCGTTCAGATCCTTGTGGATGATGTGGATCAGAGGCCTATGATCCGTCTCGACAGTGAATGTCGGCAGACCGTAGACTAATCATGAAATTTGAGGATGCTGGTGAGAAGACCCAAGCACTCCTGCTCAATCTGAGAATATCTGGTTTAAGTGGGTGTCATCGCCCTTGATGCGTAGGCTACTGGTGCCCAGGATGGTGTGTCATCTCGTTGAAGCAACACCGCAACGATGCCATCCTGACTCGCATCTGTGGATATCTTTGTCTCCCGGTCCAGGTCGAAGAATGCCAGGACTGGTGCAGTGGTGAGCTTGGCTTTCAGCTCCAGCCACTCTGTCTGGTGTGCCGCCTTCCACTCAAAGCCAGTTGACTTTTTCACCAGGTTGCGTAGGGCCGTGGTGTGTGTGGCCATGTTTGGAATGAACTTGCCCAGAAAATTGACCATACCCAAGAAGTGCATCACCGCTTTTTCATCCTCAGGGACCTTCATCACCTCGATGGCCTTGATTTTGTCTGTGTCTGGGCGCACACCATGCTGCAAGAACTGGTCGCCTCGGAACTTGAGCGTCGATGTGCCAAAACAACATTTGGACCTGTTTAACTTTAGACCGTTGGCATGTACACGGCACAATACCTTCTGGAGACGGGACACATATTCTTCAGGGGTCGTGGACCATATGATGCTGTCATTCACATGCACACGAACCCCTTCAATGCCTTCCATCATCTGCTCCATGATGCGATGGAATATCTCCGATGCCGAGATGATGCCAAATGGCATGCAATTGTAGCAGTGTCTGCCAAAAGGCGTGTTGAAGGTGCAGAGCCTTCTGCTGGACTCTTCCAGCTGGATTTGCCAAAATCCCTGTGATGCATCCAATTTGGTTAAGAAGCGCGCGTTTGCCATCTCACTCGTGAGTTCCTCCCGCTTCGGGATGGGGTAGTGTTCCCACATGATATTCTTATTGAGATCCTTGGGATCAATGCAGATGCGCAGGTCCCCCGAAGGCTTCTTTACGCACACCATCGAGCTGACCCAGTCAGTTGGTTCGATGACCTTGGATATGATGCCTTTTTGCTGAAGACCCTTGAGCTGTGCCTTCAGGCGCTCTTTCAGTGGAGCAGGGACACGTTGTGGTGCATGGAGTACTGGCTTGGCATCAGGTCGTAGCAGAATCTTGTATCGATACGGCAGCATGCCCATCCCGTTGAACACATCTGGACACTGGGCGAGGATGTCGTTGATGCCGGCCTGAAGATCCACATGGGAGGATGTCGTGGTGTAAATCCTTTGAATGAGGTTCAGCTGCTTGCAGGCATGCGCACCTAGTAGGGATGCCCTGTCCGGCTCAACAATTTCAAAGCGTAACCATGCTTGTGTGTGTCGGTTGGATATTTGCAGATGGCAGGATCCCAGTGCCGTGATGGCATTCCCGTTGTAATCCAGGAGCTTGCAGGCAGCTGGAAGGACTGTGGGGGGCTTCTTAATACGTCTGCCTGTGAGAGGAGGTTGGCAGAGGCACCTGTGTCCAGCTTGAACTGGATGGGGCAGTGGTTGACCTTCATCACTGCTTGCCATTCGTCCTCGGAAACCACAGCTAGGATTGACTGGACTTGCGATGAGTGAGGTGAGGTTACTGGGTTATAAGGATAGAATGGAGGTGTTGACCTTGGGTAGGGTGCTCTTTCCAAGAGCCGGTACAGACTCGATGGGCCGAATGGCCTCCTTCTGCACTGTAAATTCTATGATAATCTATGAGTCTGGTGTGGCATATTCACACATTGTAATAATGCCCAACTGTAGGCATTGTCCAGGCATTCATCATCTGGATCTGTTGCACTGCCGGGATCAGAATCCTGTAGGCGTTGCTGCACAATCCGGATGTGCCGTCGTCGGAATTGGGAGCGCTGGCTCCTGACTGGCAGTGCAGATCTGCACAGGGCTGCATAGTGGCCAGGCTTCCCGCAGTTTAAACAGCATCTGCCTCTTGCAGGGCAGTGTTTCTTTAAATGGGCAGTGTCAGAGTTCGAACACGTCATGACATCAGTGTCCTAATGCCCCGTGCGTTGTTGCACATGCGCAGTGCGGTTCTCAGACATCTGCACCTGCACAGTGCGGGTTTCGGCTGCTTCGTTAACCCGTTCGCATCGCGCATGCGTCAGCCCAGGGAAGAGTGCGTGAAATGGCCGCTTTCGTCAATGTTGAAGCGCTGCATCCGGGAGATGGCCTGCACACTCTCTGCCTCGTGGGAGGCTAGTTTATCATTCTTTGCCGTTTTGTACTGGGAATAGCGATTTTCAGCATGCTCATGAACTGCGCATGTTTCAATCGCAACTGACAGGGTCATATGCTTGATCTTCAGTAACTGCTCTCTCAGAGGATCAGAGTGAACTCCAAAAACGATTTGGTCTCTGATCATGGAGTCAGTGATATCACCGAAGTTGCAGGATTGCGCTAGCAGTCTAAGGTAGTTAAATATGACTTGAAGGATTCATCTTTACCTTGCAATCGCTGCTTGAATATGTAGCGCTCGAAGATTTTGTTGTTGTCCACCTCACAGTGGCTGTCAAACTTGTCCAGGATGGTCTGAAACTTTGTCTTAGCCTGGTCTTCGGCGAAGTGAAAGGAGTTGAATATTTCCAAAGGCGTGATCGCCCACTGTGGTGAGGAAAAGAGCTATCTTTTGTGCATCAGACGCACCATTGAGGTCTGATGCTTCGATGTAAAGCTGAAATTTCTGCTTGAATGTCCGCCAATTGGCACTGAGATTGCCAGAGGTCCTGAGCTGGTGAAGAGCCGGAATCTTTTCCATTGTGCCGGTATACATTCGCTGGTCGTCACGGATCTTGCTGAGTTGAACTAACTAGATTGAACAGACACCTGGCATCATGTTGTGTTATGTAATTTGGAATAACACAAGCTGCCACTTGATGAAGTTTTGAGTAAAAGATGCTCCAGACTTTGAAGTGAGTTCAATTGTTTTATTGAACTATTAGCACAGTTCTCAATGAGTTCGACTCTCTGCTAACCTAAATGTAGTAACTCAGTATAACTGAGCCAGCCTTGCTCTAAGCCATGTGCTGGGGTGTGATGCTGAGGATACACCCTGTCTCACTCTGTAGATGTTGGTCTGTGGAAAGAGGCGGGGTGTGAGTAAGGGGAAAGAACAGGGTAGTGATACTAACTGAATAACTCTTACAAAGAGCAGTCCAGGCAAAATGGGCTGAGTAACTTCCTTCTGTGCTCTCTGATTCAGTTATTAGTAGTGCAAGGGCGTATTTTAAACAGTGTATAATTTTTTTAATCAAGAGGGATCAATAATGTGGTGATTGACAATCTGATCAATGGCCATGAATGTCAACAGCTTCCATCTTTACATAGGAATAGCTGAAAAAATCTAGTGGGAACATTGCCGGTGAGTGTTCTCAGGTCTGTAGAAATGGTGTTGAATAGGTGTGTGGAAAAATAACCTGGCAGATTGGCTTGGATTAGCAGTTGTCGTGCCAGTTTATTTTGAGAGCAAATATAACATTGGTGAAATTTGACTGGGAGGACAGATGCAGACATGTAGTGAGAGGTAAATTTAAGGGGCTCATGATTAAGTGCTATTATGGTGGATTCATCATGTTCCACTGTAGTATAAATACTCATATTACTTTTAAACTTTTAAAAATCCCTATTAAAAAAATAAATTTATAATTTTTACATAAAAATAAACCTATGAATTAATTTGCAATATAAATCCTGATTTTCTAAACTCACCACATAAACGGTAGAAAGTTAATTCTGATGTTCAATGTAATATATATTTTGATCAAAGATTAACAAAGAATAAAACTTAAATATAATAACATTCTAAACATTACTTGAAAGCCATGAGACTGCAACTATTAGTTCCGAATACTTTGGAAGAAACAAATGCTTGATCAACAAGTTAAACATTTAATGATGCGGATCTTGCAAATTGTTAAAAGCAGGATGTGGGATCATTTTTAAATTCAAAATACTGGAAATACTACCATATAAACTTCTGCAAAAATATATGGGTAGACCTTGTAAAATCTAAAGCATTTCAAATTCTTTGGAGAAAATCATTAGGTAAACTATATACAATTACTGATAACTTTCAAGTAGTCTTTTCTTTTATTAAATTCATAATTTTGCTTCAAGTATGGTTGATGCTGTTGAACAGAATATACTTATCAGATGCATCAATATCTTTCCACAGCATAGTACCGCTTTTCCCTAATGCACCTAGAAAATCAGTGAAGTGTACACTGACAATTATATAAAACAATTAGATTTACATATTACATGCTCATCTTTACAGCACTACCTGTGTGTTGCATGTTCCCATTAGTTGGAATATTGTGTTCCTCAGAACTCGAAAACATTTTGCCCATATTGCAATTGCTTGAGCAGTAGAAAATATTAAACTGTCTTTAGCTACACCTATCTTTAATTACAATAAGTAAAGCTTCAACAAATTCAATCAAATATCCTTCTCTTTTTTTGCTTAAATTAATCTTTAACATGTCAAAAATAAGCCACGTGCAGGACACAACCCCAAACTCTTCAATGGCAGTACCCTGCGTCAGCCGAGATCCAGCTATATTATTTCAGGCTCATAGTACAATCACCATGACAACAATGTGAACTGGCAACTGCAGCTACCACCAGATTGATCCGCAACTTCATAGGAATAGATCAATCCTATTGTTAAATAAAAGCAAGATAAATCTATCAGTGTGCAACTTAAAATAGATTATGAACAATCTCACTTTCGTTTTATCAGCAGTTCATATTCTACAGAAATACGTGATGAATACATTATTCCTTATAAGCATGCCTCGTATAAGATGTTTTTAAATGCATTATACACAGTCATATTCATAAAGTAAAGATCTGGAGTCAATCACCGGCAATAAGTCTTTCTCCAGCTCAGATAATATATCAGATTAAAGATGTGAAATGTAACTAGAATTTGTCATGTTCTACTGAAATTTATTACACGACAACCGAAACAGCAACAGAATACTCTAATAAAAAAATCTGTGCTACAGACAAATAATATAAGACTGCAATATAAGACTGTGAATTATATCTGCACTTACCAGAACCAGCAAGCTCCTTCAGCGTAACACCCTTTTCTCTACAGCCAACCATGCAAAATAATCAGCAGCTGCACACTGGGGCTTATCCCATCCCCCAAACCCTGCCCAGACACTTCATATGGTATCTTCCTAATTAGGAAGCTCCATTGCACTAGTCCTAGTTCCAGGTGTCACAGAACTAAGCAGGAGTGTAGCACATGGAATTTGCATAAAGGGGGAAAAGAGAGTTAACAGCAATTACTATATTCTAGCAAGAAAAGGCCATAATACATATTCTGCAAGGGCGAGCAGTGCAGTGTTGACGAATACCAAATTGCATAAGGAGTGTAGTCCACAACAACAGGGTTTCATGATTTTCATTATTAATACAGAATTAATGAATAATCTTTCCAAATAATCTCTCAACAAATTCACCAAGAGTTTGAGTTTAAAATATAAAGCAATTTACCTTGCATTAAAACAGGTATCAGTTCTCATCATTTTGAAGCAGTAAAATCATCTGCAATAGTGTAGCACATTCCAGAAATCTTCTCCATTTCCTTTCTGTATTATTCCACCAACTAGTTTTATACTATGTTTGCTAACCCAATAATGCAACTAAACCATTCCCAAAACTAATAATTCGACAGTCATTCCAGGTTTGCTTAAAAATTCTAAAATGCTCATTGGTAATTTTGTAATATCTACAAATTTGACTTAAGATAAAATCACAGCACATCAACAGTAAGGAAAGAAATGTATCAAGCGTTCAAGGTCAAAGCATAATCAAGCAACAACGAATAAGATGGCAACTCACACTATTGAAATGCACAATGTAGATTTTGCTTCTGAGGTGTGCAGCAAAATGCTGGTTACATTGCTGCCATACATGATCATGCGTGCAGCTGTATTTATTAAACAATACCAGACTTAAAGATGAATTTTCATCCCCTTGGCCTTAACAACACAATACAGAACACAACACAGAAACCACAGAATAGCCCCATACTTGAGATGTTTCTATTCATTCATTTTCCATACTAACAGATGGATCCTGCTATTCTGACGGGCTACATGCATAATTTACTTAATAATGTATTCTTTAATGAGGTAAGCATTTATTGACTGATTTGTTATTTTACTCAACTATTTTAACAAAATTGGAAGAGAAAGCAGAAATTTAAAAACACAGAAAAATTCAGGGGGGAATGGTGGGAGACTAGGAACTGTGGAGGAACAAAGCGATTTAAGAGTGCATATATCCAAATTACTAACAGCAAGTGTACAGCTACAAGAGTAATTAAAAGGGCTAATGAAATGTCAGCTTTCATCTAGAGGAGTTGGAAAACACAAGTAAGGAACTTTGACAAAGAGTCATCCAGACTCGAAACGTTAGCTCCCATCTCTCTCCACAGATGTTGTCAGGCCTGCTGAAATTGTGCAGTATTTTCTGTTTTTGTTTCAGATTCCAGCATTTATAATGTTCTTTGATTGGGCTGAAGTTGAATCTTGATATTGTAGTGTTATCAAAGAACATTGGACTTTGTTTTATGAACAAAGTTATTCATTACTAATACTACACTAACAAATTACTAAAATGTCTAAGATTAATACAGTTGGAAATAATGGTCTAACACTAACTTACACTCAGATATTACAAAGGTACTTTAAAATGCGACTGCTACAAACTCCTTACTAAAACCTTCTCCTGGAACACATGTGTGTTCAGGTCACGTACCTGCATACTCGCACCACCTGTTGGTTGGATGCTGGAACTACAACAGTTATACATATATTATTATTTACATTCAGATGATAATACAGATGGCAATCTACTTATCATCACACCATCTGCAGTAATTTGCTTTTATCTTTATTATTATTAAGGAAGTTTTGCTTCAGTTCTACAGAGCCTTAGTCAAAGACATTCTGGAATAAAAACAGAAAATGCTGGATAAACTCAGCAGGTCCAGCAGCATCTGTGGAGAGAAACAGAAGTAACTACAAAGGGTAATTTAGATCTGAAACGTTAACCATGTTTCTCTACACGGATACTGCCAGACCTGGAGGATAGCCTTTATAACATAAAGGATGAAGTTCACAGGATTTTGATGCTGTCAATCTGGAGTCCTTCACGTGAAGACTGGCCAATCGACCTGGCAGGTGTCTGGAGTTTCTCACCACTGGAGCTTCAGCATGGAGGAGAATACAGGACTGGATCAATCCTTCTCATCTCAGCTTTCCAGATTTCCAAATGCAGACAGGTTGGACGCGATTCTCCACTCCCACGACGGTTGGGAGAATCGCCTGGGCCGCCAAAATTTCCAGGGACGCCGGTCCGACGCCCTCCCGCGATTCTCCTAAGCGGCGGGAACAGCCCGGTCGAGTTTCGCGGGCCGCAGGCCGGAGAATCGCCGGAGACACCCAAAATGGCGATTCTCCGGCACCCCCGCTATTCTCAGAACCGGATGGGCCGAGCGGCCAGGCCAAAATGGTGGGTTCCCCCGGCGCCATCCACACCTGGTAGCTGCAGTCGTGGGCGGTGCGTGAACGCTGGGGGGGCGGCCTGTGGGGGGGCGAGGGGGGATCCTGCACCGGGCTTTACCTGGAATGTGGGGTGGCCCGCGATCGGTGCCCACCGATCGTCGGGCCGTCCTCTCTGAATGAGGACCTCCTTCCTTCCGCGGCCCCGCAAGATCCGTCCCCCATCTTCTTGCGGGGCGGACTTAGAGAGGACGGCAACCACGCATGCGCGGATGATGTCCGTTATGCGGCGCCGGCCGCGTCATCTATGCGGCTCCGCTTTTACGCGGGCGACAAGACATGGCGTGTAGATGGCGCGGCCCCGATCCTGGCCCATTGTCAGGCGTTCACGACGGCGCGGCCACTTCGGCGTGGGAGTGGAGAATCCCGCCCATGGGAATCCCGCCCGGCGCCAACCCGCGCATGCGTGGTTGCCGTCCTCTCTAAGTCCGCCCCGCAGGAAGATGGGGGACGGATCTAGCGGGGCCGCGGAAGGAAGGAGGTTCTCCTTCAGAGAGGCCAGCCCGATGATCGGTGGGCACCGATCGCGGGCCACCCCACATTCCAGGTGAAGCCCGGTGCAGGATCCCCCCCTCGCCCCCCCACAGGCCGCCCCCCCCAGTGTTCACGCACCGCCCATGGCTGCAGCGACCAGGTGTGGACGGCGCCGGGGGGAACCCGCCGTTTTGACCTGGCCGCTCGGCCCATCCGGGCCTCAGAATAGCGGGGGTGCCGGAGAATCGCCATTTTGGGTGTCTCCGGCGATTCTCCGGTCTGCGGCCCGTGAAACTCGACCGGGCCGTTCCCGCCGCTTGGGAGAATCGTGGGAGGGCGTTGGACCGGCGTCCCCGGAAATTTTGGCGGCCGAGGCGATTCTCCCAACCGGCGTGGGAGTGGAGAATCGCGCCCATGGAATTTACAGCAAGGCAGAGAGAGAGAGAGAGAGTGGCTTTGACAAAGGGTCACCTGCACTCGAAATGTTAGCTCTTTTCTCTCCCTACAGATGCTGCCAGACCTGCTGAGAGTTTCCAGCATTTTCTCTTTGGAGAGGGTAGGTTAGGACAGCCTTCCTTCTCAGCTTATTCCCAAAACACACTCATTTCAAAACCACAGGTCCAAAGCATGTCTCTGTCATGTGATTTCCGGTAAATCATTAGCTTTTGCCAATTTTTCCCCATCAATTAAGGTGAATGCCATTCAAAACAAACAAGCAGCTCATTCCCCCTCAACGACCATGCTCGGCAGGTGATTTCTTGGAAAAAGACAGGCTTGCTCCCAGTCCAAAGGTGAACATGCGACTCTTCTTCAGTCTTCAAGTGTCCAGATAATGCTAATGTCTTTCCATATTTTAAAAGAAAAATATGATTTTGAAAGATATAAGTCTAACGATATTGTTAATAGAAGATGAGAAGGGGGAAGCCCAGCGAATCATGTACCTATGTTTTGGGCTTGTCCGAAGCTGAGGGGATTTTGGCAGGGATTCTCAGAAGTCATGTCAGAGGTCCTGGAAGGGAGGGTGACTCCGAGTCTAGAGGTGGCAATATTTGGAGTGTCGGAAGATCCGGGAGCCCGGGGGGGAGAAAGGCCGACGTTTTGGCCTTTGCCTCCCTGGTGGCCCGGAGACGGATTTTGCTGGGATGGAAGGACTCGGAGTCTCCAAAGTCGGGGGCTGGGTCAGTGATATGGCAGGGTTTCTTAGGTTAGAGAAGATTAAGTTTGCCTTAAGGGGTTCACTACAGGGGTTCGCTTGGAGGTGGCAGCCGTTCGTCGACTTCGTTAAGGAAAACTGACCGTTAGCAGGAGGGGTGATGGGAATGGTGGGGGGGGAGAGGGGAGGCATGAAAATGAAGAATAAGGGCAGGGAATCTAATGTATGGGTAGCTCGGAGTTAGGGCGGGGAAAAGTTGGGTATCCTCTTGTGGGGTTTTTGTGTGTGTTGGACTGCTCTATTGTTTAGAATGTTAAAATGTTAAAATTATAAATGCCTCAATAAAATATTTTCTAAAAAAAATTGAAGATGAGAAGGCCTCTGATGGCAGCAAGCACACTGATTACACTCAAGAGCAAGGTTGTCCAACATAAGGCCCGTGGGCCATATTCCAGCCTGCCAAAGGATTCTATCCTGCCCACAGACCAATCAATGTTCAAAATACAATGGAAGTGACAGATTCTGAAGGAGCTGATCCACCCATCACAGGCTGTTTCTTTCCTACATTTACTGCTGATAGGCTTATCTGGTGCAGGAAAAGAGGTTGCCTGCACGGGGTGTGACAGGGGTAGAGGCTGTCTGCCAGGGGGTTGGGGGGAAAGGCTGGAAAGAAGAGGCTGCCTGCTTTGGGGAAGGCAGTCGGGAATTTGATAGAGTCCTGCATGATCTTTGTGTATAGTTTCAGCTGTCAAAAATCTCATAGCCAAATCTAATCGTATCCTCTGCAATGCATTTTCCAGTATGGGTCACTGAATAGTGATCAAGTGCAGAATGATTTCTGCTTTCACTTCACTAAGTCAGGAGTTATGAGGTCAATGAGAGCATGTTTGTTTTTGCACACCTTCGAAAAGCTAAATGTATGGTGCAAACTAGTGACTGTGGGAAGGTTGGAGAAGAAGTCACTATTGTTGTTAACAAAGAACCGTTTAAACATGTTTATGCCATGAAATTTATCAATGTTGGAATCCTGTAACTGTGACCATTTATTTATTTATTTCCTGATTAACTGGTAGATTTATTGTCTTAAAAGAGGCAGAGATAGAGGGGGAATTTCAGATTCTTGGTATGTGCTTTGGGGAGGACCTGACCTGATCTGTCCCCAGGAAACCACCATGCTGATGATTCAAATATGTGATGGGCAATTGTTTTAACAGCATCAGATCAATTCGGAATTACCTACCACCTTTGTGTAGCTGCTACAATGCCAGATATCTCACTCAATCAATGTTCAATATGGTGGCAAGAAAGTAAGCTAATAAATTAGTCTTCTCATTTGAAGATTGTTCATAAAAATGCATATTTGTTGCTTCCATCATAACAATCTTTTCAAAACTTGCTCACTGGTACCTTGAGTGAGAAAAAATTGAAATGTAACCTCTCATGTGAAAAGGTTGGATATCCCTGCTCCAGAGTCTCTTAAATTATTTGTGTGAACTAAAGAGAACGTTACAAATTCTGGGGGGGAAAAGCAGCCATGACACATTACCAGACCAACTTTTATGCTTATTGGAAACAGTTGACAACCAGTGTAATGGATAACAAGTTGGTATTAAGATCAAATATTTGACGGGCTGAATTTTACCAACACCAATGTAGGGGTAAAATGTGGGTTCTCAGCCCGCACTTGCAGAAGGGCAACTCAGCACTTTTACTGCAGGCTGCTTCTTAATTGGCCACCTGCAGGCCCATCGTCCAATTAAGAATAGCAAACAGAAGAGGGATGACAGCCCTGAAGTTCCAGCGACACCACCAGGAGTGGAAGAGACCTCAGAGGTCTCAAAATCCAGACACCCTGTAGCCACCTGGGTTGGCCACTTCTCGACTCAAAATGGAGAACCGCAAAGACTAAAGGGAAATTCAGCCAACACAGGCAAAAACGAGCAAGTGCAGAAATCCTGTGTATTGGAACTTGCAAAAACCAGACAGCACTGAAACCAGCAGCCATCTGCATAGTAATGAGTGATTCCCAGGCACAATTGAAACACTTAAGGTGAATAAAGCCAAGCCAGACTCCTCGGCGCCAGCAGGAGCCAAGACAAAGGAAGGCCAACGGACATTTAGGGACCGCCCAGCGATCAGGGAACAACTCCAGTATTGGAGAAATCGATCCAAGTGATTGGAACGCAGTCCAATCATTTGGAACCAGGTACGGGGTCCGCCCTGTAGCCACGTAAAATGGCTGCTTTCCTATTAATTTGGCCAAAACCCGATTTAAAATGGCTAACCAAAAAGGCTGATGGGAAAAGCAGGCAACAGGACACAAACGGACAGCTGCAGGCAGAATATCATATTTGGCTCTGGGGAAGTCGGCCCAGATCGATACTCAGGACTATTAACGGCCCATCAACCCAGACATCTGCAGTTATACTCAGGACTATTAACAGCCCATCAACCCAGACATCGGCAGTTATACTCAGGACTATTAGCAGCCCATCAACCCAGACATCTGCAGTTTAATCGGCTATCCCCGGGAACAATTGCAACATATTAGCAATTGAATACCGGGCCAGACCTGTCGGCGCCTGCAGTGGCCGAAACAAAGGCAGGTGAACGACCACCCCCCGATCGGGGAATCGCCTCGCAATTGGACGTATCGAACCCAGTGATTGGGAACAAGTCCAATCACTTGGGACTCAGGGTCAAGGGCCGCCCCGGGAGACGGGAAGCCCCTGGGCCCTATAAAGTGAGGGGCCAAGTTCAGATCTCTCTCTCTCTCCCTTCTTCGCCTGCTCGAGACCTTCGCAAGAACATCAACCAGCAACTGTAAGTTTGAATCCAGCGATCGCTATCCGATAAAGACTCCTAGCCATCGACCTGTATCAGCCTTTTGAATCCCGTGGGCCAGATCCGATTCGATAAGCCATTCGTTTCCCTGACCTGGTGGGCTCTTCCTAAAGTTAAGTATTGGCCAGTAGTGATAGGTTTATTATATAGATAGTAGGATTATTGTATAAACATTATTTGTTGTATATAATAAATGACCGTTGATTTCAATCTTACTAAGCGGTGTGCTGACTTATTAATCATAACTTGAGCTTGAACCACGTGGTGGTATCAGAAAGATACCTGGCGACTCATGAGCAAAGGTGACGTAATCAGAACTAAATAAACTAAGGCTAATAAGAGCAACAGCCCCGAAGGGCGGGAAGCCCCTGGGGACTATAAAGTAGAGCCCCAAGTTCAAATCATCCTTCTTTGGCAGGGTCACTCAGCAACTTGAATCAACCCGTGAGAGTGACCTGTCTAAGCTGCCGCATCAACCAAGTAAGTCTCCAGTCAACGCTCGCTACGAGCTAGGCACTCCTAGCTACAAGGCCATACCAGCTTTTGAAACCTGCAGACTCAGGACCTGAACGAAAGGCCATTTGTTCCCCTGACCTGGTGGGCCAATTCTGAAGCTAAGTATAGGCCTTTTAGTGATAGGAATAGTAGAGTAAGTAGAGTTTATGCATGAGTAGTGATTTACTGTGTATAATAAATGTGTTTTGATTTGAATCTTACCAATTGGTGTGTTGAGTTATTGATCAGTACTTGAACTTGAACCTCGTGGCGGTATCATAAAGATACCTGGCGACTCTAGAGCAAAGGTTAAACAAACAGGACAAATTACAAATTAAGAGCCAACCAAAAGTTAGCAACAACCCTCATACAGGGAAGTAAAAATTTAGATTTGGGAATACTGAGAACAGTAGGCCACTCCATGTGCAGGGTAATCCCCTCCAGGGGATTTGTTGGGGCCGTGGCGGCTGCCTTTCCTGCCTGCAGCCCCCCTCAGTCAGATCTCTGGCTTCAATAGTCCCCCCCCCCACCTGGACTGTAGCAGGGAGACCAACTCCATGAAGCTCCTCGAACTTGTTGAAAAGCCAACAGCCCTGTAAAAGAGCCCTTCGTTGTGGCTTACTTATGCCAGTTGACTTCCTACCTCCATGGAAAGGGCAAGCCATTTGCCTTGCAGCCCACTGCTCGGAAACAGCAGTTGGGAATTGTCTTGACATGACTTAACCACAACTTCATCTTGCCTTTGTTCCAGCCATCTGGGGACTAGTAAAATTCAGCCTGGCAGATTTCTATTTAGGTAATTGACAATATTTTCACTTCAATTTTTTTATAACACGCCAACGTTGGTTGGAAATATGGAGGGCCAAATGGGACCCATCGGCTGTGATTATGTAGAAAGGTTTTGGGGAGGAAATTGGAAAAGACCGAAAACAGACACATGGATTGTGATGCAGGCAGCACCTAAAATAGCTGCCTGTTACTTTAAATGATGGAAACATGCAATCCAGCATCTTCAGGGAGTGCACATTCATACAGATTGTGGTGATATGAATATGCATAGCAATGTATATAGTTGGATTACGATCTCCGACCAGCAGGTGGGGACGGTGTTCCACCATGTGCTTCCACAGATTGGCAGATGGTAGGAAGTCGTACAAGAGGACAGTCACATCAGAGGTAGCTCCAGGAGAATTCACTTAGAATAGAATCTCTACAGTACAGAAAGAGGTCATTCGGCCCATCGAGTGTGCACTGACCCTTGGAAAGAGTACCCTGCTTAAGCGCACACCCAACCCTATCCCCAGGACCACACCTAACTGTTGGACACTAAGGGGCAATTTAGCATGGCCAATCCACCTAACCTGCACATCTTTGGACTGTGGGAGGAAACCGGAGCACCGAGAGGAAACCCACGCACACGAGGAGAACGTGCAACCTCCACACAGACAGTCACCCGAGGCTGGAATTGAACCTGGGTCCCTGGTGCTGTGAGGCAGCACTACTAACCACTGTGCCACTGTGCCTCCCCTCTTATTCGTCACAGTTTGTATTATAGTTCGTTAGTTATCTTTCCTCGTGTTAATTTTGTTAATGAACTATCTTACTAGTCAAAGATGTTCTGTGTGCATCTTTACCATGGCCACAACACAGAACATAACAGGGTACCAAAAGTGTAGAACAATTGAAGATAACAACGGAGAAGACGGGTCGAAACAGACCGAGGAAAGAAAAAAGAAAAATCTTCCACCTACCTGGTGAACTACGGGGCAACTGGAACTCAATCACGGACAGACAGTGAAGTTAGAGATGAAAGGTCTGAAGGCACCTCACCAGCTGAAGTCACCAGTAATGTAGACGAGACTTGCCGTGTTTTTAAGCAACAATTCAAACTCTATGTTGCAGCCCTTGGCCTGCAGGCACAGCTTCATGAGAGGCTTATTGCGTTGCTGCTCACGGTAGCAAGTCCTCCAGCCATCAAAATTTATAATATCTTTACATTCGACAGCGAAGCAGAAAGCAAGAGCTTCAATTAAGTAATAAAATACTTTGATCGGCATTGCTCCACGAATACAAATGAAACGTTCGAGCGTTATATCTTTCGCACGCGTACTCAAAAGGCAGGCAAATCTTTTGATAGTTTTCTAACCGACTTGCGGTTGAAGACACAGTCATGCAATTTTAGTACGTTAAAGTCGTCAATGATCTGTGATCAGATAGTATTCGGGATATCAAAAGACAAGGTAATTGAGAGGCTTTTGAGGGAAGAAGAGCTTCAATTAGAAAACACGATCAAGCGAGCTCGCTGTACAGCAGATTAGTACGTTCAACCTGAAGCATTTTGCCACCAATGTGGAAGAAGACGCAAGTGCCATAAGCCGAGTGACAGGCAACCATTTTAAGCGACCGACCGGGTCTGCCGTTTTGTGCTAGCGATGCAACAATTGACATTTCCACAGCAATGTCCAGCATTTGGGAAGGTGTGTTCCACCTGTGTGGGCAGCACGGTAGCATAGTGGTTATCACAGTTGCTTCACAGCTCCAGGGTCCCAGGTTCGATTCCCGGCTGTCTGTATGGAGGCTGCATGTTCTCCCCGTGTCTGCGTGGGTTTCCTCCGGGTGCTCCAGTTTCCTCCCACAGTCCAAAGATGTGCGGGTTAGGTGGATTGGCCATGCTAAGTTGCCCTTAGTGTCCAAGAAAAGGTTAAGTAGGGGTGACTGGGTTACGGGGATAGGGTAGAAATGTGGGCTTGAATAGGATGCTCTTTGTAAGGGCCGGTGTAGACTCGATGGACCGAATGGCCTCTTCTGCACTGTAAATTCTATGAATCCATGAAGTGTGGCAGAGCAAACCACTTTGTGGAGCAAACCTTTTCATGCCCAACAGTAGACCAAACTGGATCAGTCAACGTGATTGATGAGATGTGCATTGAAGATCTTTTTACGTTGACCTGATTTTGGCTGAAGACACAAAGAGTCCGAATATGCAAAGTGAAGAAGTCTTCTGTACCAGTTGCGGCAATAGTGATGGTGATGCTGATACCATAGAAGACAGATGGACAATTCCATTGATGCTGAATGGCAGAGTGATCAAATGCAATCTCGACACAGGATCGAGGGCCAAATTGCTCAATTTGTCAGATTTGAAAGTCAAACCGACAGTCGTCAATCAAACAAGACTGCTGAGAGACTACAATGGGAAGGACATTGCGACTTTAGGCGCATGTGAGCTCGAAGCATGGGTACACAACAGAAGTTACACCATAACATTTTCCATTGTGGACACGGAACGGGAGTCCATCATGGGAGTGGAAGCGTGTGAGGCACTGAACCTAGTTGAGCAGCTGTACATTCCAGTAGCGCTGCGACAGAGGATCATTGCAAACGGCAAAAACTGCAGCAGTTATCCAATGAGATAAAAGCAAAAGTAAAGGTGGAGGAAGATAAACCGGATGAAGAGATGGAGGAGCCAAAAGGAATTCTAGAATTCTGGTTGACAGTCTTCAAAAATGTGGACTTGCTCAGTGACATGATACCAGGAGCATGATGAGCCTATCTTAAAGCATTTACAAGATTTATAGGTGAAATTTTCACATCCTGGACAGCCAATGAGTTTAAGTTTGAGCCAAATGAGTATTTCACAAGTGAAGCAGTAACAAAAACATACCAGATGGGCCAGAAATTATGGCATGCACAAGGTGCCAGATCGACTGGAAGAAAGGAAAAACATCACATTGAAAACCATTAAAATGAGGCAGAAGCATAAGAGTCAGGGCACTGGTAGGACAGTTATGAAAACTGTATCAAATGACTCTTTCTTTAATTTTTGTAGTCCTCTTGAAAGTCATGGAGAGCTGGATGAAGGTTCTGCAGCAAGACCCGCTGCTGATTTTGAAATTGGTCACTTCTTTCATGAACACATAATTCCACAAGCAGTGTTATACTTCACAGGAGAAGTTATTGATTAAGATTATGATAATTACGGCGATGATTATTACGATGATGATGATTACGACAATGTTGATTACAATGATGATGAATACGATGAGGAAAGTGAAGAATCAGATGATGAGCCAAAAGAGGAATACTGTGAAAGTTTATTTAGTTTATTTGGCATTCGTGATGAGGGGTTAACAAGTAGCATCAATCTGTGCAGGATAATGATGAGTGTGAAAGTTCAAAGATTGAGTGTGCAGAGGCTGAAAGTGAGATTACAACAGCAGACAAATTAGCTGAGAGCAAATCAACTGCGAACAGCCAACTGGTAAATGAAGAAATAATCCCCATTTCGGAGAAATTGGCTCCACAGAAGTACGATGAATTATCCTATGCCCTCACAATGGTTCCTGCAGTCGATTCCCAAGTACTCGAGGCCAGTCCATCAAAAAACTTGCATGGATATATTTTCGTGCAGATTTACAACAGCCGAAGCATGTATCGTGAAATCAGATGAGGATGAGCCACTAATTGAGACTAAAACATAAAGTGAAGAAGTAATGCCTAATGTTGAGGAAATTGACCTAGCTAAGATACCAGAATGCAAGGGTTTGCAGATCATTCCTGAAGTCGCACATTTGCCTGTAACATCGAAAGCATCCAAATGTATGCCGACATGAGATACCTTACCAATTGATGGGCATGCAGTACAGCATTGGTGCGCAAGAACCATAGATCAATAAAACTCCTAAATCCAGCAAAGACTCCAGAAAGCTATTGTGGCAGAAGTGTCAGAAACAGCTTTCATAGCAGATGATCCAGAGACAGCTATTATAGCAGAAGATCAAGAGACAGCTGATACAGCTGCAGATTGAGAAACAGCTACTACAGCAGACGATCCAAAAGCAGCTACTTCAACATAAGATCCAGATACAGCCATTTCAGCAAGGGATCCATAAACAGCTAAACCCTTGGCCGAGACCAGTAGCAAGAATAATGCTCTTGGTGCACAGACAGATGTGAGTATGAACCTCACCAACTTCACGGATGATGCCACTAATGCTAAGAAGAAAAGGAGAAGGAAATAACTGATTATAAAAAAGGGAAAGAAGGGTAAGAGAAGAGTCGAGGACACAGTTGGTCGACCAGGTAGCAGCCGCGACAGTGAAGACACAAGCATCGGCAATAAGGCCAATATACACAGAATAGGAAGCATCGCTTCAAAAGGCTGAAAGAGTTGGTGACTCTGACTCTATGACTATGACTCAAAGACCAGCCAGAAAACCAGTCTTTTGAAAGATGGAACAAGATCACGTATTCGGTCAAGGTTCAGGAGACCAACAAGACGATTTTGTTAATCTGAAAGACTGAACGTGTAATGAACTGTGTGCAAGGGACACGTTTGAAATTGCTATGCATATCATGTTTTGCACAGCACAGTTAGATTTGTATATGTGACATGTTTGAAATTATTATGCATATCATGTTTTGTAAAGCCAGTTATATTTGTTAAACATTCATGTTTCCAAAGGAAGGGGGATGTGGTGATATGCATATGCATAGCAATGTATATGCAACTACATACATTGTTGCATGTACGACCTCCAACCAGCAGATGGGGACAGTGTTCTACCATGTGACTCCACAGATCGGCAGTTGATTATAAATCGTACTAGAGGACAGTCGCATTAGAAGTAGCTCCAAAATAATTCACTTATTTGTCACCATTTGTATTATAGTTTGTTAGTTATCTTTCCATGTGTTCACTTTGTTAATAAACAATCTTACTAGTCAAAGAACTAGATATTCAGTGTGTATCTTTACCATGGCCGCAACACCGAACATAACACAGGCCACTTACAGCTTGCTTGCACTACTTAAAACCAGCCGGCAGCTTTCAAAGCTGAAGTTTTTTGTGCCTGTAGCTGGTGCTGCAAGTGTTTCGGGAACACATTGTCAACAGGATGTACAGTGAAAGTGCACACCCAACAAATGTGCTCCATGGTTCTCTGAGGCAGTGTTGGAGGCCTTGATGCAGGAGGGGGTCCTCAAACAAAGGGAGATCCTCTATCAAAAGGAGCGAGGAGGCCCATCAGACACTGAGAAAGCAAGGAGCAGAAAAACATTGCTGTCAATGCAAGCAATGCAAGCAATCTAGCCCTGAAGATCTGGATGCAGTGCAGGATGAAGTTTAATGAGTAGTTATGGTCAGTGAATGTACCTTCAACTGTCATATCCTTACAAATGAATCACTAGCCTCACACACTGCTCAATTCACCAACCCCATCTCCACTCACTTACAAATATTCTCTATCACTCACAATTCATACCTGACATTTATAGCCTCATCTCACCCTCACACCCAAATCTCTCAACTTGCACACACTACCAGTAATGACAGGCCTGTCAACCAAACATGTTGCACTACACATTTTGCCTCTCTCCTGAGGACAAGGTGACAATAACCACAGACAGTAACATTTAAACAATGGGGGAACGGGCATGACTGCATGGAGGAGACGGTGCTGGCCATCATTCATACAGCTGCAACTGAGGCCTTGATCAACGGTAGGCCTGAAACCATTGAGGATGACAGAAAGTTCCTCCCTAATCCATCTTCCTTCATCTCACTTGACCCTGTTATGGATAGGGGAGATGGTTCCTTCTTTTCCACCTCTCTAATAGAGAGATGCCGACAGTCCTTTGTGGACTTCAGCTAAATATCCAAAATTACCACAAACATAGTGTGGAGAAGTTCATAAAAGTTTATAAGTAACTCAATGGTTATTTTAAATATGAAATTGGTTAACAAAAATGTAACAAGGGACACAGGTCAAAGCTGGTTTATGGAATTAGGGTACAGATTCCACTGAATGGCGGAACAGGCTTGAGGTACAAAATGACCTATTCCAGTATAATGGCCTGCCCATAATCCTTGAAATCAGAACCAAATCCTTCTCCATGTGCAGCATCACATTCCTGAATTGCAATAAGACCTGACTGTGTATCAGTGGCATATAAGAGTAAAGTGAAATTCCATAAGCAATGCCTCCAACGCATCATCCAGATTCAATGGGAGACCAGTCAAACAAACATCCTTCTCAAAGCCACATCCACAAGCATTCAGGTAAAACTCTTGCAAAACCAAATTTGATGGAGTAGACACTGGGCGTGATTCTCTGCTTCCTGCCGCTAAGATCGGGGCTGGATTCTCCAATCGGCAACGCCGAAGTCGCATTCGGCGATTGGCCGGAGAATCCATTTTTACACCGGAATCGGAGGCGGTGCCGTTTTTCCGATGCTCTACCCCCCTCAAAAACAGCGCACCTGAGGCCCTCCCCCGATGCTCCACCCCGATGGGCTGAGTCTCTGACGGCATCGGTCCTGTGTCCTCTCACTTTTTGGGGACCTCGCGTGACGGCTGCGGATTGTGTCCGGCGCCGCCTCAGTCGGGGGAGGCAGCCGTTCCTCTGGCAGGGTGGGCTTCGGCGGGGGCTGGGGGGACTGTTGGGAGGTGGCGAGGGGGGTAACAGGGGACAGTTTTTGGCAGGCTGGGACCATGCACGGCCAGCACCATGGTGTATGGCGCAGCCGCCACAGGCCACCACCGTGCGCATGAGTGGCCACAGAACCGGCCATTCTGTGTCCGAATCAGCAGGTAAAGCCAGGGACTTTACGTGGCGCGGCTGCTAGCCTCCCACCGTGCGGAGCATCGGTGCGGGGGCGGCGCCGACTTCTTGGTCATAAGACCAGATGGATCCTGTAGACATAGCCGCAGGATCGGAGAATCCAGCCCAGGGAATCCCGATCAGACAGAGAATCCCGCGTTGACCCAAAAATGTGATTGGCACCGGGCAGCAAGACCCCAGTCTCCGATCCTGCTCCGTGCTGGCAGGAACATGCAAGCAGATCATTTGCATTCATTTGAATGCGATCAATGCACGAGAAGCCTAAATTCCACCTCCATACACCTCCGTTATGCTCCACCACTTCCAGGTGAGAGTCACAAGGGAGTGATTTTGAGCAAGTATTTACAAATTAGGTTCTTGCACCTTGGATTTTGAAACCAAGGAGATAAATTCATTGTCCATTTCCAGTGTCTTCGGGCTTGCTCGGGGTGGGGGGGGGGGGGGGGGGGGTGGTATATGTTGGTTTATGGAATTAGGGTGCAGAACTCTGGGACTAGTGGTGACCGACCTGGTAGTAAGGGTGTGGATTCCGGGTGACCCACCCCCACCCGGATCGAGTTGCCATGGCTGAACCTCCCATTGCTGCTGTAAAAGCCTAGCAACTCACCTGAGGAGTTACTTACATGCTCCAGCCTATTTAATCTGTTCACTGATGAAAGGCTCTGAGACCTCCGAATCATGTAGATATCCATCTGACCCATCCATCTAGAAACCCTCAGATATTAGCAGCCTAATCAAGGGGATGGACATGGCCATGCTCAATCACTGGACCACCAGTTGTTAGGACTCCTCATTGCACTCAGATGCATAGCTCCACAGAAGAGGAAGCAGGAAGCAAAGCTAACCTCACACAAAGGACACATGCACCGGTAGCCACTGGAACGCTCTCTGGCACACAGCCCCTCTCAGAGAAACCAGCCTCACGAGTAAGACTATCAGCTAACCCAATGCAAAGGATCAGGTGATTTCTCCAGGCATTGCAGGTCAACTGTGCCCTATTGGTATCACAAGGTATGAGTGTATGGATCCTCCACCTGCCCAAGAAACCTGAACAGCTCCCTGTCACAATCTCTGTGTTCAACCCAGGCTCCACATCATACTGCAGCCAAGCTCCCAGCAAAGGCACACATAAGACCATAAGACATAAGGGCAGATTGGGCCACTTGGCCCATCGAATCTGCACCATCATTCAATCATTGCTGACATTTTTCTCATCCCCATTCTCCTGCCTTCTCCCCATAACCTCTGATCCCCTTATTAATCAAGAATCTATCTATCTCTGTCTCAAAGACACTCAGTGATTGGCCTCCACAGCCTTCTGTGACGAAGAGTTCCACAGATTCACCACACATTCGTCATGACGCCCATCTGTAGGACCCAGCAAACACCAGTCTCGCAGCATAGAGCCACATAGGATCATAAAATCATAGAATTTACACTGCAGATGAAGGCCATTTGGCCCATCGAGTCTGCATTGGCCCTTGGAAAGAGCACCTTGCCTAAGCCCACCCCCCACCTTATCCCGCAACCCAGCAACCCCACCCAACCCCTTTGGACACTAAGGGCAATTTAGCATGGCCAATCCACCTAACCTGCACGTCTTTGGACTGTGGGAGGAAACCGGAGCACCCGGAGGAAACCCACGCAGACATAGGGAGAAAGTGCAAACTCCGCACAGACAGTGACCCAAGCTCGGAATCAAACCTGGGACCCTGGAGCTGTGAAGCAACTGTGCTACCGTGCCCTGAAAAGTATGAATGTCTCCACCACACAACCAGTAGCAGTGCATGTCAGAATGACCATGTAGTCTGGTAACTTTGGATGGCCAAGGGAATGTTAACCTTGGTGACAATCTTTGTCTCCCCCCCACCCAACCCAGCCCCCCGCTGCAGAGACATGGGCCGGGATTCTCCTAAATCTCCGGCATCAACGGGCCTCCAGGCCCAGTCATTCTCCCCATCCTCGGGGACTGGAACGACGGCAGAGTGCTGTGCGTTGCTCCGGCGACGAAAGCCGGCCCACCATCGCCGGTGCGGGTTCGCGCATGTGCGCCACGGCTGTCTCCCCGCTGGCCCACGGGCAACATAGCAGAGCCCCTTCCGAAATTAGCGTGCCCGACGATTGGTTGCCCCCGATCGCGGGCCTGGCCACCGTAGAGCCCCCACCCCCCACCAGGATGGCCCCCGCAGCCAGAACACCGAGGTCCCGCCGGGTAGGACCATACGCAAATGACACCAGCGGGACTCGGCAGGCACCCGACCCATCTAGTGTGCAGAATCGCCGCGGGGCATGCGCCGGCACAGTTTCCATCAATTCTCCGGTCGCCGGAGAATCAGCGGCCTGCGTCGGAGTGGCATGGTGGTATTCGCTCCCCCCCCCTCCCCCCGCCGATTCTCCGACCTGGTTCCGGCCAAGGAATTTGGAATTCAGCCTGCTATACTAGCTATCTACCTGGCCCCTGTTGCCTTCGTGGATGCATGGTGGCTGGAACAGCAGAGCAAGGCCAGGGAAGGCCCTGGACGACAGGAGCCTGCCCCAGAACAGCAGAGGCCAACCGGCAAGGCTAAAGTGCTGGCCTTCCACCAGGCCGAGGAGGAGGTACGAAGACGGCAGCGCCACATCAGGCCACGTTTCTACCATCGGCATCCATCCTTCAAGTTGCTGCCAAACCGCATGTGCCGCCGTCGACTACTCCTCAACAAGGAGACTGTGCGCCATCTGTCCCAGATGATGGCGGACCTGGCACAATGAGGGATAGGAGGACATCTACTGCCACTGCCCATCAGGTTGACAGCTGCCTCATTGGCTATGCCTCTGTCTCGTTCCAAAGCTCGAGCGGAGACATGTGCGGGACTTTGTAAACGTCTGTGCACAGGTACACCCAAGGTGTAGCAGGTGTCCTATGTGCCCGGAAAACTATCTACATACAATTTAACCAGGACCAGGCCCACCAGAATACCTTGGCTTCTGGATTTGCTGCCATCACAGGCATGTCCTAGTTCTGGGGGTTATTGATGGCACATATGTCGTACTCAGAGCACCACCCTTCAATAACAGGAAGGGATTCCACTCTCTGAATGGCAGTTGGTGCGCGATCACCATACGACCATAAGACATAGGAGCAGAATTAGGCCACTCGGCCCATCGAGTTTGCTCCGCCATTCAATCATGGCTGATATTTTTCTCATCCCCATTCTCCTGCCTTCTCCCCATAACCCCTCATCCCCTTATTGATCAAAAACCTATCTATCTCTGTCTTAAAGACACTCAGTGATTTGGCCTCCACAGCCGTCTGCGGCAAAGAGCCCCACAGATTCACCAACTTCTGGCTGAAGAAATTCATCCTCGTCACTGTTTTAAAGGATCTCCCTTTAGTCTGGGACTGTGTCCTCTGCTTCTAGTTTTTCCTACAAGTGGAAACATCCTCTCCATGGCGACTCTATCCACTCTCACCAGCTGCACATCATGCACGTCTGTGCACAATACTCAAGCAGTGTGCACGACACATACTCTTACCACTCGGGTGGTGCTCTCCAATACAGAGGGTGTTATACATCATGGTGGCCTGCAGCATCCTGCAAAACATCGCACAGCAGCAGGGCGACATGCTGGAGGATGGGGAAGAATGGCCTTGTTGGATGAGGATGAGGTCCAGGATGAGCCAGCCAAGGCCCCGGAGCTGGCTGGACAGGCCGCAGAATGAGTCCTTAAGCGTCGTAGAAACAGGGAGAATCTGATTAGCTTCCAATCACTGACTAAGACACATTTAACCAAATCTCTGTCTACCCTCACAGTGGGTGGCATGGTAGCACAGTGGTTAGCACTGTTGCTTCACAGTGCCAGGGTCCCAGGTTTGATTCCTGGCTTGGATCCCTGTCTGTGTGGAGTCTGCACGTTCTCCCCGTGTCTGCGTGGGTGTCCTCCAGGGGCTCTGGTTTCCTCCCACAAGTCCCGAAAGACGTGCTTGTTAGGTGAATTGGACATTCTGAATTCTCCCTGCGTGTACCCGAACAGGCACCGGAGTGTGGCGACTGGGGTATTTTCACAGTAACTTAATTGCAGTGTTAATGTAAGCCTACCTGTGACAAAAAAAAGAAAAGACCAGAAACTGCATCAACATTGTCCTCCCCCTTTCCCTTAGTCCCTTAGTCCCATAGCCTTCCACCTTCATCTTAGCTTTCACTCCATGTTCACCTTAGCCTTTCACCCCACCTTCTTCTTCGCCTTTCACCCCACTTTCCCACGACCACAGCTCCACCTCCTCCCCCGAGAGTTATCGCAGCATTTGGACAGGGTAATGGGCCTGGGTTGGCAGTATCAGTGGGTCTTGTGTGCAGGGCAGGGTAATGATGACTCGCTGTGAGATGATTTCTGGTGCTCCTCATTGCCTGACAAAGTCTGACTCCTGCCTTGTAGATAACATACCACTGTCCAGCTGGTGATCCTTGGTTGTGTGGTGGGGACTCATTCTCATGAGCCACATAATTTTGTGGGAGTGAGCGGGGAATGAGAGATGGAGCAAGCTTTGGGCTTATAGACTGGGGATTCTGCCAGACTAGGCAGTCTCACACTGTGGCTCCTATGGCCTGTCACTTCTCAGAGGGTGGGTGTCTGTGGGAGCTCCAGGGGTCTGATGCACCCCTGCTCTCTTCCCGCAAATAACTATGTTTAACTACACCATACCAACTTATGTGTTATCTATCTTTCTGATGTTCCCTGGCCTCCCCGCTCCTTCTAATTGTTCCTCCGGATTGCACTTCAGGAGTAGAGGGGCCTGCTGCTTGTCTTGCCCTCTGTCCTGTGATATTCGCGGCCAGCTTCTGGAGGGTCTGGACTTGGATAGGCCCTGCTGACGTTCAGGTGTCACCCTATTCTGCCCGCTGCCCAACAGATGTCCCAGTGTCAGGTGGGGGGATTCAGAAGGGTGGAGTGTTTCAGTGCCCGGGATGGGCCCTGTCCCTCATGTTGCTCACTGGCCCCGAGCTACTCCGTGGGATGGAGGGTCAGCCAGAGTGAGCTTCAGAGGCCCCAATGTCATCAGGCGCTGCCAATCCTGGAGGCATGCACTCGTCTGAACCATGGTGTCATTGCCCACAGCTATGGTGCTCTGTGACTGGGACATATCCCTCAGTGAGTGAACCATGTCCCCCATTGCCTCAGTCATATCCCTTTGTGACTGGCTGAGATCAGTCAGTGCCTTTCCAATGCTCAGAATGGCCTCAGCCAAGATCGTTTGTGAGTGGACCAAGCTCAGGAGTGCCTCAGCCATGGAGAGCATAATATGCCCCAAACCTTGGATGTCCTGACACACGACTCTGACCTCTTGCTCCAGGGATGTCATCCTAAGAGCATCTGCAGATGACAAGCCACTCTACACAAATCTAAAGGGATTCCACTCGATGAACGTGCAGCTGGTGTGTGACCATCATATGCACATCATGCCCGTCTGTGCCCATTACCCGAGCAGTGTGCACAACGCTGTCATCTTGGCACACTCGACAATTGCTGTGGGGATGGTAGGGTGGGGGTGGGACACCAAAGCGCTGGCTGAACTGCGGTCCCTGAGCCAAGCCCACCCCCAACGTCTGCCAATTTCGCCCCCTCTGCGGCCAGCTCAGACCAGCCCACCCCTCACACCCATCTGAAAGCGCAGGTTGTAACAGTGTGAGCATGTGTTTAATGTGACAACATGTGGTAGTATGTATTAGGGGTCATGTGGGACTGGAAGCCCTAATGTCATTGGCTGACAGATCCCGGGTCCTGGTTGGCCGTTGACCTCTAGCTCCGCCCTGAAGGCGGAGTATAAGAAGCCGGAGTCATCCCCGCAGGCCATTCTACTATCGAGCTGCGGGGGAACAGACACGCTTAATAAAGCCTCATCGACTTCACTCTATTCGTCTCACGGAGTCTTTGTGCGCTACAATTTATTAAGCGTGCCTAAAAAGGACTATGGAGCTCAGGATCATTCCGGAATGCCTGAGGATCAGCCCCCACGCAGTGAACGCGGCAGCAGCCTTCAAGCACTGGCAGACTTGTTTCGAGGCCTACCTCAGAACGGCCACCGGCCGGGTCACAGAAGACCAAAAACTACAGGTCCTGCACTCGAGGGTAAGCACGGAGATCTTCTCCCTCATCGAAGACTCGGAGAATTTTCAGACGGCGTTCGCAGCACTGAAAAGTCTCTATGTCCGCCCAGTTAACCAAATCTACGCCCGCTACCAGCTCGCGACGAGACGGCAAGGTCCCGGAGAATCGATGGACGAATTCTACGCCGCGCTGATGATTTTGGGACGAGCCTGCAGCTGCCCTTCGGTGAACGCAAATGAACACACGGACATGTTAATGCGCGATGCTTTTGTGGCAGGTATGAATTCCTCCCAAATCCGCCAAAGACTTCTAGAAAGAGAGTCGCTAGGACTCTCAGAGGCCCGGGCCCTAGCAGCCTCCCTAGACCTGGCCGCGCGTAATACCCGCGCCTACGGCCCCGACCGCGCGGCAGCCCATTGGGCTCCGTACGTACCCGTCGCGACAAACCCACCCCCCCCCCCGGACACCCCACAGGCTTGCGCGGTCCAAACGCCAAGTCGCACCGGGGGCGCCCGCTGCTATTTCTGCGGCCAGGCGAAACACCCCCGACAGCGCTGCCCGGCCCGCGCAGCGATCTGCAAGAGCTGCGGGAAAAAGGGCCATTTCGCGGTTGTGTGCCGGTCCCGCGAGGTCGCCGCTGTCCCGGGAGAACAGGGAGCCCTGCAAGCCGTTTACGCTCCCCAACCCCCCCAGCGCATCATGTACGACCCGCAGGCGCAGCCGCTCTGGGTCCCGACCACCGCGGTCCCGGGAGAACAGGGAGCCCTGCACGCCGCTTACGCTCCCCAACCCCCCCCCACCCCGCACCCCATGTATGACCCGCCGGCGCTACCACTTTGGGTCCCGACCACCACTCCCCACGGAGAAGAGGGAGTTCTGGGCGTCTCTAACGCCCACCTAACCCCCCCCCCCGCGCCCCACGTCTGACACGCCGGCGCTACCAACCTGGGTCCCGACCACCGCTGTCCCCGGAGATGAGGGAGCCCCGCGCGGTCATAACGCTCCCCAACCCCCCCAGCGCCCCATGTGCGACCTGCAGACGCCGACATTTTGGGTCCCGGCCACCACGAGGGGAGGAAGGGTGCCGCCATCTTGGACCACCCCAAACCTCTACGACGCGTGGGGGCGGCCATTTTGTCCACCCCCGCCGCCATCTTGTGACCCCCCAGCCATGTGCGATGTATGGGGGCGGCCATTTTGTTCATCCCTGACGCCATCTTGGACGGCAACAACGGACCCCACTCCGCTACTACAACCACGTCTCGCTTCAATTACGCTCGATCAAGCTCGGCCCCGGACACTCCAGACGACGACGACAACGGTGCTAATAAACGGCCACGAGACACCGTGCCTAGTCGACTCCGGGAGCACGGAGAGCTTTATCCACCCCGACACGGTAAGACGCTGTTCCTTGACCACCTATCCCAGCGCACAAAAGATTTCCCTAGCTGCAGGATCCCACTCCGTACAGATCCAAGGATTCTGCATAGTTACCCTAACGGTGCAGGGGAGGGAGTTCAAAAACTACAAACTAAACGTCCTTCCCCAACTCTGCGCCCCCACCTTACTGGGATTAGATTTCCAATGCAATCTACAGAGCCTTACGTTCAAATTCGGCGGCCCAATACCCCCACTCACTATCTGCGGCCTCGCAACCCTCAAGGTGCAACCCCCGTCCTTGTTTGCGAACCTCACCCCGGATTGCAAACCTGTCGCCACTAGGAGCAGACGGTACAGCGCCCAGGACCGGACCTTCATTCGGTCCGAAGTCCAGCGGCTACTAAAGGAAGGCATAATCCAGGCCAGCAATAGTCCCTGGAGAGCGCAGGTGGTAGTAGTGAAGACAGGGGAGAAACAAAGGATGATCATAGACTATAGCCAGACCATCAACAGGTACACACAACTAGACGCGTACCCTCTCCCCTGCATATCCGACATGGCCAATCGGATTGCCCAATATAAAGTCTTCTCCACCGTGGACTTCAAGTCCGCCTACCATCAGCTCCCCATCCGCCCAAGTGACCGCAAGTACACAGCCTTCGAGGCAGACGGGCGATTATACCATTTCCTAAGGGTCCCATTTGGCGTCACAAACGGGGTCTCGGTCTTCCAACGGGAGATGGACCGAATGGTTGATCAACATGGGTTGCGGGCCACGTTCCCGTATCTCGACAATGTAACCATCTGCGGCCACGACCAGCAGGACCACGACGCCAACCTCCAAAAATTCCTCCAGACCGCCAAAGCCTTGAACCTCACGTACAACGAGGACAAGTGCGTTTTTAGCACCAATCGGCTAGCCATTCTGGGCTACGTGGTGCGCAATGGGATAATAGGCCCCGACCCCGAATGTATGCGCGCCCTCATGGAATTTCCCCTCCCGCACTGCTCCAAAGCCCTGAAACGCTGCCTGGGGTTTTTTCATACCATGCCCAGTGGGTCCCCCAGTACGCAGACAAGGCCCGCCCCCTAATACAGACCACGACCTTCCCTCTGTCGACAGAGGTGTGCCAGGCCTTCAGCCGCATCAAAGCGGATATCGCAAAGGCCACGGTGCGCGCCATCGACGAGTCCCTCCCCTTCCAGGTCGAGAGCGACGCCTCAGACGTAGCTCTAGCGGCCACCCTTAACCAAGCGGGCAGACCCGTGGCCTTTTTCTCCCGGACCCTCCACGCCTCAGAAATCCGCCACTCCTCAGTGGAAAAGGAAGCCCAAGCCATAGTGGAAGCTGTGCGACATTGGAGGCATTACCTGGCTGGCAGGAAATTCACTCTCCTCACTGACCAACGGTCGGTAGCCTTCCTGTTCGATAATGCACTGCGGGGCAAAATCAAAAACGACAAGATCTTAAGGTGGAGGATCGAGCTCTCCACCTTCAACTACGAGATTTTGTATCGTCCCGGAAAGCTGAACGAGCCGTCCGATGCCCTATCCCGCGGCACATGTGCCAACGCACAAATTAACTGCCTCCAAACCCTCCACGAGGACCTCTGCCACCCGGGGGTCACTCGGTTTTTCCACTTTATCAAGTCCCGCAACCTCCCATACTCTTTAGAGGAGGTCCGTACAGTCACAAGGGACTGCCACATCTGCGCGGAATGCAAACCGCATTTTTTCAGGCCGGATGGTGCGCACCTGATTAAGGCTTCCCGACCCTTTGAACGCCTTAGTCTCGATTTCAAAGGGCCCTTCCCCTCCACCGACCGCAACACATACTTTCTTAATGCGGTGGACGAATACTCCCGCTTCCCATTCGCCATTCCCTGCTCTGACATGACCGCGGCCACAGTCATTAAAGCCCTGAACACCATCTTCACACTGTTCGGTTGCCCCGCACACGCCCACAGCGACAGGGGGTCCTCTTTCATGAGTGACGAGCTGCGCCAGTTCCTGCTCAGCAAGGGCATAGCCTCGAGCAGGACGACCAGCTACAACCGTCGGGGGAACGGGCAAGTAGAGAGGGAGAACGGCACGGTCTGGAAGACCGTCCTACTGGCCCTACGGTCCAGGGACCTCCCAGTTTCACGGTGGCAGGAGGTCCTCCCGGACGCTCTCCACTCCAACCGGTCGCTATTATGTATGAGCACTAATCAAACGCCTCATGAGCGTCTCCTTGTCTTCCCTAGGAGGTCCTCCTCTGGAACGTCGCTGCCGACCTAGCTGGCGGCCCCAGGACCCATCTTGCTCCGAAAGCATGTGCGGGCACATAAGGCGGACCCGTTGGTCGAAAGGGTTCACCTCCTCTACGCGAACCCGCAGTACGCTTACGTGGAGTACTCCGACGGCCGACAGGACACGGTCTCCCTGCGGGATCTGGCGCCCGCCGGCAACACACACACCCCCCCGACACCATTCACCCAACCCCCCCCCCCTTCCTGCCACCGCCGCACCCCGCGACTGCCCCCTTCCCAGGAGGATCGGTTCCCCTCCCCTCAGGCCCGACCAAGAATAAAGCCCAAGCGGAAACCGTAAGGCTCCCGGAGACGACAACACCGGTGCAAGCACCACCACCACCACCACCGGGGCCGAGGCGATCGACACGGACGACCAGACCGCCCGACCGACTCGTGGCGTCGATCTAAATCAATGTATGGACTTTTCACAAGAACATTTTGCTTTTATCCCGATACCTTCTGTAAATAGTTGAAACAGGACAAAATTGTACAATACTGTATTGCCATGTGAATGTTTTTTCCTCCCAGGACCAGCCCTGTAAACCCTTACCACCATACGAAGCATCACCCCGCCGGGTTCATTTTTGACAAGGGGTGAATGTGGTAGTATGTATTAGGGGTCATGTGGGACTGGAAGCCCTAATGTCATTGGCTGACAGATCCCGGGTCCTGGTTGGCTGTTGACCTCTAGCTCCGCCCTGAAGGCGGAGTGTAAGAAGCCGGAGTCCTCCCCCGCAGGCCATTCTACTATCGAGCTGCGGGGGAACAGACACGCTTAATAAAGCCTCATCGACTTCACTCTATTCGTCTCACGGAGTCTTTGTGCGCTACACAACATAAATGCAGATACGTGCCCCAGCTCCTATCACTAAACTGCGCTGCACGCATGCCAACTTAACAAGTGTCTAACTTTCTGGCCTTACGACTAGGTAGATCACAGACAGTACATCTGGAGTGGAGGCAGCATGCTGCGATTCCCACCCTGTGACCTGGGCCCCCGTTGGCGGACGTCTTCTGGGGCGACTGGGCCTAGATGGGCCCGGTTGCTGCCCGGATGTTCCAGGTGGCATGGTGCTGCCCTGTTCTGCCTGCTGCCCACCAGATGTGCTAGCGACAGGAGAGGGAGGGGCGGAATCCAGAGGTGTTGCAGTGCTCCACCACCTCCCCTGCGGGAGTCATCGGCACGGCCCCATCATCTCCTCCTCCCTGGGGTGCACGGTGGCCCCCAGGCCTTCTCCATGCGATGGGGTGCGAGCAGAGTTATCACCTTAGGTTCCCCCGGAACATGGGTGCTGTCAGTCCTGGAGGCCTGCTCTCATTTCGGCCAGGGTCTGCGTGCTTGCGGCATGGAGCACCGGGAGTGAACCACCTCCATTTGGGACTGCGTCACATCACGTTGCGACAGTTGCCACCACCTTCAGTGTCTGTGCCACGTCAGCCATTGACAGTGCCATCTCCATCTGGGACTGGGCCACCTCCGGGACTGGGCCACCTCTCTCTGTGCCTTTGCCATGTGCAGCCTTCTCCTGCGGGGAGGAGGGAAACAGTAAATGCACAGTGTTAGACAGTCTGACACATGCACCCCAGGGGGTGGGTAGCTCATAGCTTCAGTGGCCAGGGCATCCGGCCATGACGGCCGGTATGGGTGCCAGCATGTGGTGCAGGGTAGGGGTTCTACCACCCTCCTCGTAGGGGGGTGGGGTTACGGGTGTGTGGGATGGGGGTTGGTTCCAGGGACGCAGTGCTGCCTACTCACTCTGGCCGCCCAGAGGAGGTTGTGCAGTTTTGTATGGCACTGCAGGGTAGTCCAGATGATGGCGCTGACCGCCTCTGCCACCTGCGCCCAGGCACGGCAAATGGCAGCCACTGGCAGCCCCCTTCCTGGGCCAGGATAAAGGGTGGCCTTCCTCTCCTCCACAGCATCCAGATGGTTTTCAAGCTCAGTGTCAGTGAATCGTGGGGCTGCACATTTTGCTGCCATCCTGTTGGCTGGGATGGAATGTGTGGGGAGTGCAGCGTGTCTATGCGGCTGCAACTTGTCAGCCTCCTGAGTGTCAATCGTGAATCTGGCGAATCCGGCAGCGTTTCTTATTGGGATTGATCCTGTTCCACGTGGCGCGGGTGCCAGCCCTTTAACAGTTGCAGAATTGATCCAGGGGCGGTGCCAGTTTTGCTTTCGTGGAAATCCACGAATCCTGCCCCAGCATCAATACTTAGTCTCAGGAACGGAGAATCCCGCTGTGTAACCTTTACTTTTGTTTTGGAAAATGCAAAGGAACAGAGTCACAGGACAACTAATTAGTTTTAACAACAAGAAAAAGATTTTTTTTTTGAAAATGTTTTTATTATTGGTTTTCATTTTATGCAATGCAAAATAAACAAGTCTGTGTAGACAGGGTACAATTTACAAATGCCAAACATTGGAAATAATGTTTCCCGACCCTCTGTCGTTTTAAACATTTTTTATTAAAAAATATTTTAATTGAATTTCTACGTCTGTACACTGTACAATAGGTGAGCAAGATGGTTAGTATGTACAAGTTACATGTTGACCTTGCGTCGGCTCCTCCCCCACTCTCCTCTCCCCACCCCGCCCCTTTTTTGTTGATCAGGCTCCATCTTAGGCCCTTTTGGATTTATTACTGTTGCCGCTATGGCTTGGTTGGGGGGACCCTCTTGCCCCCTCCTCGGTCTTTTCCCGTGGCTCCTTCTGATATTCCCTTGGGTTCCTCCCTTGCTGTCCCCCTCCCCCCCACCCCCCTTGTTCCTGTCTGCTCTGTGTAGTGCTGTCCTGCCTCACTGCCCACCCACCCCCTTCCCCCCCCTCCCTTCCTATCCGCTATTGACCTTGAACATGTCTTGGAACAGGCTGATGAATTGCCCACACGCTTTGTGGAAGCCCTCGTCTGACCCTCAGATGGTGTATTTGATCTTCTCCAGATGGAGAAATTCTGAGAGGCCTGCCAGCCAGTCCGCAGCTGTGGGTGGTGCTGCCGATCGCCAGCCGAGCAGGATTCTCCGGCGTGCGATTAGGGAAATAAAAGCAAGGGCGTTGGCCCTCTTCCCCATATGAAGTTCTGGCTGGTCCGAAACCCCGAAGACTGCCACTCTCGGGCACGGCTCCACCCTCACCCCCACAACCTTGGACATCGCCTCGAAGAAGGCTGTCCATAACCCGACAATCATGGGGCAGGCCCAGAACATGTGGGCGTGGCTGGCCAGGCCTCCCTGGCTCCGTTTAGAAAAAAACATTTATTGAACATGAAAAGTTTGATTTTAATACAATACTCCTTTCTTCCCCACTTAGCTTCACAAAAGTATAAAGTTTTCAAAAATAGCACCCCACTCTGAACCAAATGCCTGCTACCACCCAACTGATCTTCCATGGATTTCTCTCACAATCCCCTCCAGATGATTGTCACATGAGGGTTCCCAAACTCCATTCCCAAAAAGACACGCTTTAAAATCTTCTTTCAAAACAATTCTTTCTATCAGCTGTTTGCATTAAAAATTCATTCCAGGTTTTCCAATTTACCTTTCAAACAAAGCTTCCGCTCCACTTTTAACAAGGAATCCAGCAGCAGGTTTTCTATCTCTCCTTTCAGGCTTTCTTTTTCTTGAAAGACATCATGCATCCAGAATTCCACACTCACACACACACACACACGTGTTAATATTCAGTCTCCAACAGAATATTATTGCTCCAAACACTGGAAGGAAGGACACCAAACCTTACAATTGCTTCAGATATTTGACTTTTCTGCAGCCAAATTCATCAGCTCTTCATTTCCAAAGTCTGGCTTTGACTGAAAGCAGGGAGAAGAAATGATGACCTCAAATCATGTATAGCATCGTGAGGAATCAATAGAAAGAAAGGCAAACGGCCAGCTCCGTTCCATTGATTCTAACGTGATTAGACCATACCACATGGTGACATAAATGAAAAGTAAAGATAATTAAAAAAGCAAAAATGGCAATTGCCATTTGGAGTATTTGTTGACAGTCTCCATCTCATACATCCCATTTTTGTTTCTTTATTCCCATTTAACCAAATTGTATGGTTACCCTTAATTTTTCTATATGATAGTGAGCGTACAACAAAAAATGCTTAACTGACTTTTCTCTCCACAGATTTTGGCAGAGCTGTGGTAAAATAATCATAATGCAGATTGATATTCCTTTAACATCTAAAAATATAACAAATACCACAATATGACTTTTTAATGTACTGAGTTACATTTTCAAACCAAAGGTATAGTTCCAACATCACCGGGACTGCTGCTCCTCCTGTGTTCCAGGTTTCTGTGTCCCACTAACCTGATCTCAGCTGCTGACAGCTCTTGAAAGGTGCACTTCTGATTTTACATTGAAATTTAATCACTTGGCGCAGGGATTTAAACCTTAAGAGATTTGTCTATGATGAATCTTTGGTGTCTCAATAACGGCACTTAATGAAGTCACACCAGACTATGCAGTCTAGTTTGGAGGCATCAACAAAGGGATCCAAACTCTCCTATTCAGTTCTGCACCACTAAGTGCAGACTGAAATTGAGAATATAGACAGTTCAAGTCCTTGAGGACCAGAATATCTGTTGGCTTAGATTCTAAATTCAGGCTTGGATTCGCTCAAAAATGATTTAATTAGTGCTGTGAAAACCTAATTTTCAATCAACTGAAGTCTATGTCTGAATTCATAAAGTAGAGACACCTATTCATGGAATCCCTACAGTGGAGAAGGAGGCCATTCAGCCCATTGAGTCTGTACCGATCCATATGAGGGCAGCATGGTAGCATTGTGGATAGCACAATTGCTTCACTGCTCCAAGGTCCCAGGTTCGATTCCGGCTTGGGTCACTGGCTGTGCGGAGTCTGCACATCCTCCCCGTGTCTGCGTGGGTTTCCTCCGGGTGCTCCGGTTTCCTCCCACAGTCCAAAGATGTGCAGGTTAGGTAGATTGGCCATTCTAAATTGCCCTTAGTGTCCAAAATTGCCCTTAGTGTTGGGTGGGGTTACTAGGTTGTGGGGATAGGGTGGAG
Source organism: Scyliorhinus torazame (assembly GCF_047496885.1). NCBI lineage: Eukaryota > Metazoa > Chordata > Chondrichthyes > Carcharhiniformes > Scyliorhinidae > Scyliorhinus > Scyliorhinus torazame. Next base: position 248,536,979 of record NC_092713.1, on the reverse strand, counting down.
GTATGGATCTTGGGTAGGGTGCTCTTTCCGAGAGCCAGTGCAGACTCGATGGGCCGAATGGCCTCCTTCTGCACTGTAAATTCTATGAAATAAATTCTATGAATACCCCACCCTATTCCTGCAATCCCATAATCTAACCTTCATAATAATGTTTTGAGTCAAACCTGAAGCATCAATTAATTATTTCTTGGGCATATGTGGAACTCATTGACCTTTTGGGTTGAATTTTACCAGAACATTTGGATGTCCAGACATTAGGTTCAAATCTGGGTCATATGGTTGAGAGGTGGGTCTTGGGAGTTGATTTTGCCCCTCGCATCCAATTAACGTCAGGTAGGCACGGCTCAATAACTGGAAAGGGCGAGAGGAAGTCCTTGCAGCTGAAATGCAGCTGCTACATTTAAAGAGATGGCAAGACTGATTAAAAGGAATCAGAAATAGAGCATTTATAGAGGGAGAGAAAACAACGGATGCTTTCAAGGAAGGGCTGCAGTTAGAGGAAGACCCCAGTTAGAGGGAGCTCCTCTCCGGGTGTTCCTGGCATCGACAGCAGCTCTTCGGTAACTTGAACTGTGACCAAAATGTCATGAAGCCATGATGGCAGGCGCAGATACTGAAGGTGCCCCCTCAAAATGCCATAGCTCTCAAAGCCTCAGCCACCCAGATCATGGTCATCTAATGCACCACAGTAGAAAGGCAAGCAGTCTGTCTCCACTTGAGCTGCTTGCACCGTGACATCACAACTTACGAGAGCCCGCAAGCATTCCTGGAAAATCACCTAGATGCCCTTGGGTGTTACCAGCTGATAGTTTATTGTGTGATGGCAAAGACTTCGCTCTATGTTTATGATGAAAGGTAATGTTTTGCTTCAGATGATGTCTCGTGTTCATTTCTGCACTATTTGGCTGTCACCAGTAAGTTAGCTCTTTGAAAGGAGGCAAGGAGAAGATTTGTACTGTAGAAAAAGAGTGGTGAACGTATTCCTTGGTATCCTGTCATGACAGGTCAACTAAGATGGTAAGGGCAAACAGGAGGAGACACCACAGATGAATAAATTTTGGACAAGATTGCTGGCTCAGGGGTTTGCTTTTTCGCTGTCTCTGATATGTCCTTGCTTTCAAAGGAGGCTGCATAATTTTTTATTTGACAATACCAGGTCCTGTTATCCTGAGCAAGCTTCTCCCAGGACACAAAGTCAACATCAAAAGCTTTCAGTATATTTGTAGCACCTCCCTTGACCATCATGGGAACAGACTCCAGCTCTCCAGCTCAAGCCTACTTGTGACAATCAGCGATTTTCATTTCATTTCATTTCATTTCCAACGAATGATCTGCTTTGGTAAACGAGTGTCAGGCATTCCAGCTACATGACCAGCCCAACTCATTTGGCAGCTACTGTACAGTCATTGGCAAACAGGAAATCACAAAGTATGCCCTCAGAGATATGTATTCTCCGATTCTGGGGCTATGTTCCCATGCTGGCGTGGGTACGGTGGCGGTTTATGCCAGAACAAATGGCTCAAAACAGCCACCGATTCCCCGTTTTGTTGGGGGCTAGCAGGACGGCAGATTAGAGCACCTGGCTTTTGTCATGATATGCAGGCACACACAATGATATACAGGCAGGCACAGACAAGCAGCTAATGGACATAGAGAACAGGAAATGACCAATAAGCAGGCAAGACACTCAGGGGTGGGATCTGACTATAAAAGAGGCATCTAGAGAGGCAGTCAAGGGTGTTGCTGTCTTTGTTTGGCTCTGAATATGGCGGTCAATATGGTCGCCTTCCTTACTTCTAATTATGTTTGCTCTAGAGTCGCCAGGTATCTTTCGATACTGCCACATGGTTCAAAACCGAATACTGATCAAAGACTCGATACACCAGTTAGTTAGTTCAAAGTCAATGCTTATTTATTTACACACATAGTTAAATATACTCATGCACGAAACTCTACAGACTAAACTATCACTCCTGCTAAAGCCTATACTTAGCTTTGGGCGCCCACTCAGTCAGAGGAACAATGGCCGTTGTTCGGTTCGGAGGCTGTTGGGGTCGAACTGGTACAAGGGAACAGCTAAGGTCGTCTGTCTGGTAGCGAGCGTTGACCTTGGACTTACTTGCTTCTGGTGCACTGGTGGACAGGTCTCCCCTCGGTGAGAGCCGGGTCCAAGAGAACGATTCTCTCTTGGGGGCTCCTTCTTATACCCAAAGGGGCTTCGCGTGCTTTTGGGCGGGCCTTGAACTTGGCCCCAATCAATTGGGCCGTTTCTTGATCATTCCCATTGATTTTGTCCAAGGGGTGGGTGCCCTGATGGCTGGGCGTGTCCTAGATGGCCGTTGGCCTGCTTTGTTTCGGTCTCCTCTGGCGCCGGGGTGTCTGCCTTAGTATCGGTTACTCAAATGTTACTCTTTTGTTCCGGAGATGGGCTATTAGTATGCTAATGAGCCTACAGTTTTGGTCTTGTCTGGGAGCTGCGGCTCCAATATACAGACAAGCTCTGAACCGGCTTGTTTTCTCAGCATTGTCCATTTTCCCTGCAATCTTTGCAAAGTGTCCATTTTGTAATTGGGAAGTGGCCATCCCAGATGGCTACATTACAATCTCACACCTCCACCACGTGGCTAAGAGCTAGTCTGGTTCAGTCAGACAGAGTAACCACACTTAAGTTAGCAGAGAGTCGAACTCACAGAGAACTGTGCTAACTGTGCTATTAGTTCAATAAACCTGATTGAACTAACTTCAAGGTCTGGAGTATCTTTTTGATCTAAGTTGCAACCAGTTGCAGCTAGTGTTATACCAGTGTACCTAACACGACAGCTCTAGCTGCCGACACGCCTCGGAGAATTGCCGGGTCCATGGCTGCTCATGGCCGCGGCCTTCAGCGGACGCGCCGTGCTACATGGCGGAGGCCGCTCGCGGACCCGGCCTGCAAAATAGTGCTCCCCTTCAGCCGGCTGGCGTGCCACGGACCACCCCCCCACCAGCACCCCCAGCCCCGAATAATGTCCACGCCCAGCCCGCGGATCGGCCCTCCCCCGACTGTGGTGGCACTGGACTGGTCCGCAGCCGCCACGCTGAGTTCCCAACGGGTGAGACCACACGCGACCCATGCCATCGGGAACATGGCTGTTCGGGGACGGAGCATCGGGGGCGGGCCTCAGAGTTTTGGAGGGGGCGGAGCATCACGAAAGAGGCACCGTCCCCGATTTGGTTGGAATTGGTTATTCTCCGGCCGATCGCCGAATGTGATTTCGGTGTTGGCGACTGGAGAATCCCACCCATGGTCTTTGCCTGGATTTGTCTCAGATTGAGCAGCTCCTGTCCATTCAATATCTGATTTTGATGCCAGGATCACAATCATAGAAGGCTTCGAAGAGTATGGCAGAAAAACAGGAAAGTTGGTGCTAGCATGCAACCCTGTTTGATTCCACTGATGACTGGTAATGGGTCATAAAACTCACCGTCATCATGGACACTATGGTATTCTCTAATTCTGAATAACGACTGTAGACTTACAGTTAACGCAAACACTTTATTCAAATGGTTCGTTCTGCTTCCAGAGCTCTACTAGATGTAAAACAGTCAAGAGGTATCACCAGTGAAACTAAGGTAAACTGCCTATGCTAAGCTATCCCTGTGTGCTGCTGCTCACTAGCTCTGTGCCTCTAAAAGAGGCAGATCCTGCCTTGGGCTCGACCCTTTATACCCGTCTCTGATGCTCCCTCTAGTGATGCTGTGGCTGTCACATCTGTGCTGCAGTCCGTGGTGTATGTGCAGATGTATGTACAGATGTACAGATCACTACATTCCCCCCCCTTTTGACTTGATCTGTTTTCTAGTCTGGCCTCAAGAAAACTGTACATAACAAGTGGTGAGAATAAGCAAAGCTGCACACTGCGAAAATGATAAAGTAATACATAAACAATTAACAGTGTTATGAGTCCATCGTGATAAATGTTCATATTTGTCTTGTGGGCGTGTTGAAGTGTCGTTACAAATCTAGCCGGTCGGGTGTCTTACGGCTTCTGCTGGAGCGTCTTAACGGTGGTGGTGGGGATGACGGTTTGATGTCATCAAGAGTACTGTCTGGGGTTGTTTGGCGAGGAACATCCTGTGGACTAATGTACTTGGTCAAGTCCACTGTGGGAAACACTGGCGTTGTAGGCCGAAGCATTAACAGATCCCGGCGGTTACGGCGAAAGAGTACTCCCACCGCCGACTTGATAATGTAGGACCGCAGTGCCTCCTGCCTGATCACCGTGGCTGGCTCAGACCATCCGCCTTCTGGGTCCCTGATCCTGACGATGTCGCCCATGTGTAGTGGCTTGAGTGGGATCACATGTTGATCGTTGTATTGTTTTTGTTTGGACCGTAGTACCCGCAGTTTGTCGAGTACCAGAGCGTTATCGGGGCCTCGGAATTGAATCGCCGAGAGACTTGTCCGGATGTTCCTGCCGAAGTGCATCTGCGCTGGCGACAGTCCTGAGCTCAATGGGGTTGCTCGGTAGGACAATAACGCCAGGTTGATGTCTGAGCGTGAAGCTGTTGCCTTGCTAATAAGTTGTTTAACAATGTGGCCACCCTTTTCCACTTTCCCATTTGACTGTGGGTAGCACGGACTGGATGTTAAATGCTGAAAGCTGTAGTGGTCTGAGAATTCTTTCCATTCCCAGCTTGCGAAGCAGGGACCATTATCTGACATCACCACACGCGGGATTCCATGTCGCGCGAATGTCTCCTGGCACGCCTTGATGACAGATGAAGACATGAGATCATGGAGTTTCAGTACCTCCAGATAGTTTGAGTAATAGTCCATGATCAAGACGTAATCACGCCCTGTGGCATGAAATAGGTCAATGCCCACTTTTGTCCACGGTACCATTGTGAGTTTGTGTTGCTGCAGTGGTTCTTTACACTATGCGGGTTGATGTCTTTGACAGGTGTCACATGTCATGACCATGTCCATTATGTCTTGATTCGTGCCGGGCCAGTACACAGCTTGTCGTGCTCGCCTTTTACATTTCTCAATTCCTAGGCGGCCTTCATGAATCTTACATAGCAGCTCGGCGCGGAGTGTGGCGGGGATCACAATCTGTGCATTGCGCAGCAGCAGGCCGTCAACTTCAATCAGTTCTGACTTGACATTCTGAAATTGTGGACATTGTCCCCCTCGTCCAACCGTGCTGGAGTAGGTGCAGCACCCTCCGTAAGGTAGCGTCTTTCTGCGTCTCCTGTCGGATTAGGCAAAGCTTCTCATCCGAAGCAGGCAAATTCTCCATGCATAACTGTGTTTGGGTCTCGATTTCTCTGATAGGGGCTGATGGTGCGTTGTCAGTGCCAATTGATCGGGACAGTGCATCGGCAGTGGCAAGATCTTTTTGTGGAGTGCATACTAGGGTGAAATCATACCTTCGCAGCTTCATCATGATGCGCTGCAGACGAGGTGTCATGTCATGTAGATCCTTGTCGATGATATGGACTGTGGTCAGTTTCCAGTGTGAACGTGGGCAGGCCGTACACGTAGCCGTGGAACTTCAGAATCCCAGTGAGGAGTCCGAGACATTCTTTTTCGATTTGTACATATCTGCACTCAGTTGCGGTCATGGCCCTGGATGCGTATGCCACGGGGACCCAGTCAGAGTGGTCGGCCTGTTGGAGGAGAACGGCGCCAATCCCGTCCTGGCTGGCGTCAGTGGAGATCTTGGTGGGTCTGGTTACGTCAAAGAGTAAGGAGCAGTGCCCTCGTTAGTTGCTGTTTGAGATCCACCCATTCATTTTGGTGACGTTGTGTCCACTCAAATGCAGTGGTCTTTCGTAGGAGATTGCGTAAAGCTGCCGTCCGTGCGGACAGGTTTGGGATGAACCTGCCGAGGACGTTGCCGAAGCCCAGAAATCGTAGCACTGCCTTCTTGTCGTGTGGAGTCTCCATGGTCCATATTGCAGCAATTTTTGCCTCATCAGGGCTGACACCCTGAGATGATATGGTGTTACCCAAAAAGGTTACAGACTCCTTCGCAAATGTGCATTTTGCCTGGTTTAGTTTCAAACCGTATTTATGAATCCTCTGAAACACCTTCTTCAGACGGCAGAGGTGTTCTTCTTCAGTGGTGGACCATATGATAATGTCATCCACATAGACTCTGACACCCTCGATGCCCTCGGTCATTTGCTCCATTATCATGTGGAAGATCTCTGACGCAGAGATAATGCCAAAGGGCATGCGATTGAAGCAGAAACATCCAAATGGCTGTGTTGAACGTACACAGTAATCTGCTCGAGTCATCGAGCTGTATCTGCCAAAATCCCTGCGAGGCGTCGAGTTTGGTGAAGATACGAGCATTCGCCATCTCAGATGTGATCTCTTCACGCTTGGGGATGGGGTAGTGCTTCCGGCGAATGTTCTGGTTCAGGTCCTTCGGGTCTATGCATATGCGAAGATCTCCAGAAGGTTTCTTAACACAGACAATGGAGCTAACCCAGTCAGTCGGCTGTGTGACTCACGATATTACGCCTTGTGAGACTTCCGGTTGCGGCTATGCCTAGGTAGGTCGCACGTTCGGCAGCTCCCGCCGGGAACGGACTTTTGGGCTCTTCAGAGGGGCCCCAACGGCAATTGTTCGACGACTCCCAGTGTGGGAAGGTGACAGCAAGGTCCCCCCGACAGTGTATGGATTGGACCAGGAGTGGAGCGGTTAAAAAAGTGATCCTGGAGCAGCGGAAAGTGCGAGGGAGGAAAAGCAAGATGGCGGCGGGTGGAGACCAAGCAGCATGGGCGCAGTGGTCGCAGGAGCAGCAGGAATTCCTTAAACGCTGCTTTGCGGAGCTGAAGACAGAAATGCTGGCGCCAATGAAGGCGGCGATTGAGAAGCTTGTGGAGACCCAGAAGGCCCAAGGGGCGGCGATCCAGGAGGTGCGGCAAAAAGCCTCGGAGAACGAGGACAAGATCTTGGGCCTGGCGGTGAAGGTGGAGGCGCACGAGGCGCTGCACAAGAGGTGGCAGGAAAAATTTGAGGACCTGGAGAATAGGTCGAGGAGGAAGAATCTTCGGATTCTGGGTCTCCCTGAAGGAGTGGAGGGGCCCGATGCCGGGGCATAGATGAGCATGATTCTCAATTCGCTGATGGGCGCGGGAGCTTTCCCGAGGCCCCTGGAGCTGGATGGGGCTCATCGGGTCCTGGCAAGGAGATCCAAAGCCAACGGGCCGCCAAGGGCTGTAGTGGTGAGGTTCCACCACTTTATGGACAGAGAGTGTGTCCTGAGATGGGCCAAAAAAGAGCGCAGCTGCAGGTGGGAGAACACGGAGATCCTAATTTACCAGGACTGGAGTGCGGAGGTGGCTAAGAAGAGAGCTGGTTTTAACCGGGCTCAGGCGGTTCTCCATTGGGAGGGGGTGAAGTTTGGGATGCTGCAGCCAGCGCGATTGTGGGTCACGTTCCAAGATCGGCACCACTATTTTGAAACGCCTGATGAAGCATGGAACTTTATCCAGGCTGAAAAGTTGGACTCAAACTGAGGGTTTGTCGTGGGGGGATGTTTACTGTGTTTACTGCGTTTGGGGAATGTTCTTTTTGTTTTGGTGTTGGGTGGGGATGGGGGAATGGATTTGATGTGGGGCTGTGGGAGAGTGTGGGCGTCGGTGTTGGAGGGGCAGGGCCCCGTGGAGGAAGGGGGGGGGTGGAGGCCCGGGGATGGGGAGTTGGGGTAAGGCCGCAAAAAGGAGCTGCGCCAGAGGGGGTGAGGCCGGCTCAGACGGAAAGTGCGGGCTTTTTCCCAAGCTAGGGAAGGATGGGGCGGGGCCAGGGGGGGAGGGGCAGTGCTGGAGAGGAGCGCACACTGACTGCCAAGGGATGGGGGGATTCTCATACTGGGGGGTCTATAGAATGGTGGGAGAGGCTGGGGTCAGCAGGAGTCAGCTGACTTACGGGTGTCATGCGGGGAGCAAAATTGGTGAGATGAGGATCTAGCGGGGGGCAGGGGGGGAGGGGGGATGGGGTGGGGAACTGGGTTGCTGCTGCATTGGCCAAAGAGGAGCTGGAAGTAGGAGAGGTGGTCGGGGCGGGGGTCCGCTGCCTGGGGGACTGGAGGGTGTGGGAGGCGCGGTCACGTGGCTGGCCTAGAAAAGGAGATGGCTAGTCGGCAGGGGGCAGGGGGGGGGGGGGGGGGGGGGGCGAGTAGCCGCCTGATCCAGCTGATAACTTGGAATGTGAGGGGCCTGAACGGGCCGGTCAAGAGGGCCCGGGTGTTCGCGCACTTAAAGGGACTGAAGGCAGACGTGGTTATGCTCCAGGAGACACATCTGAAGGTGGCAGATCAGGTTAGGCTGAGAAAGGGATGGGTAGGGCAGGTCTTTCATTCAGGGCTGGATGCGAAGAACAGAGCTGTTGCAATAATGGTGGGGAAGCGGGTGTCGTTCGAGACATTGAATATTGTAGCGGATAATGGAGGTCGATACGTGATGGTGAGTGGTAGGTTGCAGGGGGTGCGGGTGGTACTGGTTAACGTATATGCCCCAAATTGGGATGATGCCGGACTTATGAAACGCATGTTGGGTCAGATTCCGGATCTGGAAGCAGGAAGCTTGATAATGGGGGGGGGACTTCAACACGGTGCTGGACCCAGCACTGGACCGTTCTAGGTCCAGGACGGGTAAGAGGCCGGCTGCGGCCAAGGTGCTCAGGGGGTTTATGGACCAGATGGGGTGAGTGGATCCATGGAGGTTTGCCAGGCCGCAGGCCAGGGAATTTTCCTTCTTTTCCCACGTCCATAGAGGCTACTCCCGGATAGATTTTTTCATTTTGAACAGGGCGCTAATCCCGAAAGTGGAGGGAACGGAATACTCGGCCACAGCCATCTCGGACCACGCCCCGCATTGGGTGGAGCTGGCGTTGGGGGAGGAGAGGGACCAGCGCCCTCTGTGGCGCCTTGATGTGGGACTGTTGGTGGATGAGGGGGTGTGCGGGCGGGTGCGGGGGTGTATTGAAAAATACTTGGAGGCCAATGACAACGGGGAGGTGCAGGTGGAGGTAGTCTGGGAGGCGTTGAAGGCAGTGGTCAGGGGACAGCTAATCTCCATTAGGGCCCACAGGGAGAAGAGAGAGAGGAGGGAGAGGGAGAGGTTGGTGGGGGAGATTTTAAGGGTGGACAGGAGCTATGCAGAGGCCCCCGAGGAGGAGCTACTTAGGGAGCGACGGAACCTCCAGACGGAATTCGACCTGATGACTACGGAGAAAGCAGAGGCACAGTGGAGGAAAGCGCAAGGGGCGGTTTATGAGCATGGGGAGAAGGCGAGTCGGATGCTGGCACATCAGCCTCGTAAAAGGGAGGCAGCGAGGGAGATTGGTGGAGTTAAGGATAGAGGGGGGATTACGGTGCAGAGTGCGGTGAGAATAAACGAGGTATTTAGCGACTTCTATGGGAATCTGTACAGGTCTGAGCCCCCAGCGGGGGAGGAGGGGATGCGACGATTCCTAGATCAGTTGAGGTTCCCGAGAGTGGAGGAGTTGCAGGTGGCTGGTTTAGGGGCGCCGATTGGGCTGGACGAGCTGGTTAAAGGATTGGGGAACATGCAGGCGGGGAAGGCCCCGGGGCAGGATGGGTTCCCAGTTGAATTTTATAGGAAATACGTGGACCTGCTGGGTCCGTTGCTAGTGAGGACTTTTAATAAGGCGAGGGAGGAGGGGACCTTGCCCCCGACAATGTCCAGGGCGCTGATTTCTTTGATCTTGAAGCGGGACAAGGATCCATTGCAATGTGGGTCGTATTGACTGATCTCGCTCCTCAATGTTGACGCTAAGTTGCTGGCGAAGGTGCTGGCTATGAGAATTGAGGACTGTGACCCTGGGGTGATTCATGAGGACCAGACAGGATTCGTGAAGGGTAGGCAGCTAAATACAAATGTGCGGAGGCTCCTCAATGTGATTATGATGCCCTCGGTGGAGGGGGAAGCGGAGGTAGTGGCAGCTATGGACGCGGAGAAGGCCTTTGATCGGGTGGAGTGGGAGTATCTTCAGGAAGTGTTGCGGAGGTTTGGGTTCGGGGAGTTTGGTCAGACTGCTATGTAGAGCCCCGGTGGCGAGTGTGGCCACGAACCGGCGGAGGTCGGAGTACTTTCGGCTGTACCGGGGGATGAGACAGGGGTGCCCCTTATCCCCCTTGTCGTTTACACTGGCAATTGAGCCGCTGGCCATGTCACTGAAGGAGTCCAGGAAATGGAGGGGATTGGTTCGGGGGGGGCGGAAACACCGGGTGTCGTTGTATGCCGATAACCTGTTGTATGTTGCGGATCCAGTGGAGGGGATGGCGGAGGTCATGCGGATCCTTAGGGAGTTTGGGGACGTTCCGGGGTATAAACTCAACGTAGGGAAGAGTGAGCTCTTTGTGGTGCCCTCAGGGGACCAGGGAAGGGGGATGGACGAGTTGCCGCTGAAGAGGGCGGAAAGGAGCTTTCGGTACCTGGGGATCCAGGTAGCTGGGAGTTGGGGGACCCTGCACAAGCTCGATTTGACGCGGTTGGTGGAGCAAATGCCTCCCCGAACAGGCGCCGGAATATGGCGACTAGGGGCTTTTCACAGTAACTTCATTTAACGCCTACTTGTGACAATAAGCGATTTTCATTTTTCATTTCATTTCAAATGGAGGAGGATTTTAAAAGATGGGATATGCTGCCACTCTCACGGCGGGTAGGGTGCAGTCGGTAAAAATGACGGTCCTTCCGAGGTTTCTCTTTGTGTTCCAGTGCCTTCCCATTTTGATCCCCAAGGCCTTTTTCAAATGGGTAAGCAGGAGCATCATGGGATTTGTGCAGGCGAATAAGACCCCGAGGGTGAAGAGGGTGTTTCTGGAGCGTAGCAGGGACAGAGGGGTGCTGCCTCTGCCGAATCTGGGTGGCTATTATTGGGCAGCCAATGTGGCGATGATCCGTAAGTGGGTAATGGAGGGATACGGGGTGGCGTGGAAGAGGTTAGAGATGGCGTCCTGTGTGGGCACGAGCCTGAGGGCGCTGGTGACGGCACCGCTGCCGCTCTCGCCGACAAGGTACACCACGAGTCCGGTGGTGGCGGCGACGCTGAAGATCTGGGGGCAGTGGAGGCGACACAGGGGCGAGGTGGGGGCCTCGGGTTGGACCCCGATTCGGGAGAATCATCAGTTCGTCCTGGGAAGGATTGATGGGGGGTTTCGGAGCTGGCATCGGGCAGGGATTAGAAGAATGGGGGACCTGTTCATCGATGGGACGTTTGCGAGCCTATAGGCGTTGGAGGAGAAGTTTGGGCTACCCCCGGGAAACGCTTTCAGGTACATGCAAGTGAGGGCGTTTGTGAGGCGGCAGGTGAGGGAATTCCCGCTGCTTCCGGCACGTGGGATTCAGGACAGGGTAATTTCGGGTGTATGGGTTGGAGAAGGCAAGGTTTCGGCGATTTATCAGGAGCTGCAGGAAGAGGCGGAGGCCTCGGTGGAGGAGTTAAAGGGCAAGTGGGAGGAGGAGCTTGGGGAGGAGATAGATGAGGGTCTGTGAGCTGATGCCTGAGTAGGGTTAATTCTTCCTCCTCTTGCGCCAGGCTCAGCCGAATACAGTTCAAGGTTACTCACAGAGCGCATATGACAGCGGCGAGGTTGAGTAGGTTCTTTGGAGTGGAGGACAGATGTGGGAGGTGCTCGGGGAGCCCGGCAAATCACGTCCATATGTTCTGGTCGTGCCCGGCACTGGATGGGTTTTGGAGGGGTTTTGCGAGGACTATGTCCAAGGTGGTGAATGCCCAGGTCAAGCCGAGCTAGGGATTAGCATTATTTGGGGTATCGGACGAGCTGGGAGTACAGGAGGCGAAAGAGACCGGTATTCTGGCCTTTGCGTCCCTGGTAGCCCGGCGGAGGATTTTGCTACTATGGAAGTTTGCGAAGCCCCCTAGTGTGGAAGCTTGGATCAATGACATGGCAGGGTTCATCAAGCTGGAGAAGATAAAGTTTGCCTTGCGAAGGTCTGTGCAGGGGTTCCTCAGGCGGTGACAACCGTTCCTAGACTATCTCGCGGAGCGTTAGGAGGTCAGCAGCAGCAGCAGCCCAGGAGCGGGAGGGGGGGTTCTCTTGGGGTGGTGTTTGGGTTCAGGCGGGGTTTTTTCCCCTATTTGTGCTTTTTACTGTTATATGGGGGTTTACTGTATATGGAGTAAATCCAATGTACAATTTCTACTTGTTGTTTTCTTGTTGCTTTCTTTTTGTTGGGGGGGGGGTTTGTTGAAAATTTGTTGAAAAACATGAATAAATATATATATATTTTTAAAAGATATTACGCCTTGTGACTGCAGTCTGTTGAGTTCCGCTTGTAACTTCTCCCACAGTGGAGTTGGAACCCTCCTGGGCCGCTGAATGACGGGCTTGGCGTCTGTCTTCAGCATGATTTTGTATTGGCAGGGTAGGGTGCCCATGCCTTTAAATACATCCGGGTATTCTTGTAGCATGCTGTGGATTTTAGCTTCCGGGCTTGATGGATCCTGGGTGTGCATGTAGATGCGTTGCACCAGCCGCAAGTCTTTGCAGGCCTGAGCGCCTAACAGTGATGATTTATTGTCGTCTACAATCTCGAATCGTAGCTGCTTGCGTATCGTCTTGTTGTCCACCCGGAGATGACACGATCCCTTTGAGGCGATCTGATTGCCGTTGTAGTCCGACATGCAGCGGGTATTATTTCATGGTCTCCTGGAATCGAATGGAGGTCCTTACTAGTGAGGAGGTTAGCTGAGGCCCGTGTCAAGCTTGAAGACTAATGGAAAGTCATTGACTTGCACAGTCGCAGTCTACTCACTGCTGGAATCAATGCTGTTGACCGGGTGAGGTGTGGCGATTGTTGCGCCAGGTTCCTCAAATGTCTTGATCTTGTCCACGACAAGTGAGTTGTCGCAAGCGAGGTTGTCCTCATCCGAGGAATACTCATCATTGGGTTTTTTGTGCTCCGTTGAGTCTATGCTTTTTACGTTGAAGTTCATGTGTTTCTGTCTTCTTGTCTTCATTTGCACAGCAGCTCTGCACTGTGAGGCAAAGTGGTTGTATTTGCCACACTTTAAACATTGTTTTCCAGAAGCTGGACATTGCCCTTTTAAGTGGGCGTGCCTGCAGCGGGGACACGTCATGACGCTGTCCCTCCATGCTCGCGCATGCGCAGTAGGCCTTTCTTCCGTGTCAAATCTTCGGGAGAATTGCGCATGCGTGTGGCCTGCATCCAGGTTCGCGCGCGCGCAGGATTGCCGGTCAGGGAGTGCCTTCTGGAAGCCTGGGCCACCATTTTGACAGGCTCGGCCTCGTGGTGAAGGCCTTGGTTCCGGTAAGTAAACTCCTCATATTTTTCTTTATTTTTTTCATAAGTAGAGCATCTTTGCTTGGCTGTTTCTAGGGTTAGGTCTTTTCGTTTTAATAAGGGTTTTCTAAGTCCCTCATCAGATATACCATTGACTATCTGGTCTCTGATGAGGGAGTCACGGAGGTTTTCAAAGTTGCAGGATTGAGCTAATAATTTTAAATCAGTTACAAAACTGCTGAAAGATTCTCCCGGTTTTTGTAAACGCCGGGTGAACTTGAATCTTTCAAATATCTCATTGACTTCAGATTGACAGTGGGTTTCAAATTTTTTGATAATTATTTCCAGCTTGCCCTTATAAGACCATAAGACATAGGAGTGGAAGTAAGGCCATTCGGCCCATCGAGTCCACTCCACCATTCAATCATGGCTGATTTCAACTCCATTTACCCGCTCTCTCTCCATAGCCCTTAATTCCTCGAGAAATCAAGAATTTATCAACTTCTGTCTTAAAGACACTCAACGTCCCGGCCTCCACCGCCCTCTGTGGCAATGAATTCCACAGACCCACCACTCTCTGGCTGAAGAAATTTCTCCTCATCTCTGTTCTAAAGTGACTCCCTTTTATTCTAAGGCTGTGCCCCCAGGTCCTAGTCTCCCCTGTTAATGGAAACAACTTCCCTACATCCACCCTATCTAAGCCATTCATTATCTTGTAAGTTTCTATTAGATCTCCCCTCAACTTCCTAAACTCCAATGAATATAATCCCAGGATCCTCAGACGTTCATCGTATGTTGTCCTCCCCTTCCAGGTAGGTAAAGGAATTATATATTTCTAATGCCTGCGGCCCTGCCAGGGATAAGAGCAAGGCTATCTTCCTGACATCAGACGCTGAGGTTAGATCCTTAGCTTCTAGATATATTTTGATCTGTTGTATGAATAGTTTCCAATTGGAATGCGTATTACCAGTGGTCTTGAGCAGGCGTGGAGGACGGATTGGGTCCATCGTGCGAATTGGTATCTGAAGGGTCCGAATGCTGCGAGGCCTTCCTTGGTCGAATGTCTGGTTTAAGTTCTCTTCTCTTGCTGGTGTCTAGCTGGCTTGCTGAAACCACTCCTGGTACTAGATGTTATTCTCTAATTCTGAATAACGACTGTAGACTTACAGTTAACACAAACACTTTATTCAAAGGGTTCGTTCTGCTTCCAGAGCTCAACTAGATGTAAAACAGTCAAGAGGTATCACCAGTGAAACTAAGGTAAACGGCCTATGCTAAGCTATCCCTGTGTGCTGCTGCTCACTAGCTCTGTGCTTCTAAAAGAGGCAGATCCTGCCTTGGGCTCGACCCTTTATACCCGTCTCTGATGCTCCCTCTAGTGATGCTGTGGCTGTCACATCTGTGCTGTAGTTCGTGGTGTATGTGCAGATGTATGTACAGATGTACAGATCACTACAGACACGTGCCAGCATCTCCTAATGGAATGATAGAACCGTTGTGATGAATCTCTCAGGACAGCTGAATTATCTCCATTACCTTCCAAAGGCCCTCACTGCTACCTGTAGGTCACAAACATGAGGCAGGATTTTCCGTGCAACCTGCCACGTATTTTGCAACGATGGAGGTGGCCTGCCTTTGGCGAGCTGCGGGTTCTTCTGGTCCCACCGTTGCCAAAGAAGTTTCCTGCTAAATGCACGCCTCACCACTGAGAAACCCACAACAGGAGTGTGCCGCTAGCAGGACCAGTGGATCCCGCTGACGTGAATGGCTGGAAAGTTCCAGCCAGGGTGCAGAAGTCCCTGTTCTGTTATAATAATCTTCATTAGCGTCACAAGTAGGCTTACACTAACACTGCAATGAAGTTACTGTGAAAATCCCCTCGTTTCCTGTTCGGTACACGGAGGGAGAATTCAGAATGTCTAATTCACCTAACAAGCACATCTTTTGGGACGTGTGGGAGGAAACCGGAGCGCCCGGAGGAAACCCACGCAGACACAGGGAGAACGTGCAGACTCCGCACAGACAGTGACCCAAACCGGGAATCTAACCCAGGTCCCTGGCGCTGTGAAGCAACTGTGCTAACCGTGCCGCCGATTGCCACTTCTCCTGGAGCTGTCTAGTTACAAACACCAGTGATTCCTTGACCTATTCTGAAACAGCACTGACTCTAGCAGCAGATCCTGGTCAAGATGTTGCACAAAGTGCTTCAGAAGCATTCTAAGAAAGATTTTTCCTGTGATGGTGAGGAGTGAGCGTCTTCTATGATTTCCATAAGATTGCCGAGTTCCTTTCTATTTGTACTGGTGGACAATTGTGTCATCTTTCTATCCTTGCAGGATGTTTCCTTGCTCTCACATAGACAGAGAATTCAGTGAGCTTCTTGACCAAGCATTGACCTCCAGCCTTGTGGAACTCAGCTGGGATTGCATCAGCTCTTGAAGCTTTGCTGCTCGACAGGAGTTTGATTGTGTTGTTTCTAAAAGTGTGGGTCATCGAGAGAGCACTTGATGGCAACCTATGGCAACTTGTCGCTTGCTCCTTAATTGATGGGTGAAGGCTGAGGATGTGGTTAAAGTGTTCCGTCAAGCTTTCTAGAATTTGTTTTTTTCTGTGTTGATCTGTTGATATTGAGGATTGGTGATAAACCAGCAGTCTGGAGCCTGTAACAGATTTCAGAGCATTGTAGAATCTCTTCAGTTTCTGTGGTCTGCAAATGACTGAAGTTTGTTTGCTTTCTGATTCAGCAAATGACTTGCATCTCTCTGAGCTTGAATTGTTCAGTCATGCAGAGGTTTTGGTGGGCATCATGCTTGGACAGCGATGACGTGCCACTGAGGTAAACCCTGTAGAGGCGATGTTTCTCCTCCAGTAGTTTCTGGATTATATGATGTTTTCATTGAACTAACCTTGATGCTTACGAGAGGTAGAGCCAAGAACCTCTACAGCAGTGGAGTACACTACATCCCTGAAGGTTGCCCAGTCATCCTTAATGTAGTATGTCCATTTTTATATCGGCAACTCTCGAGTTCTACAAGAGAGATTTCTTCATGTTTGTTTGGTAGACACTTGAGACAATGAAAAGCTTCTGGACCTTCATGCCCTGAGGGGCATCTAGGGGATAGATCTTGATCTTTAACTTTGAAATAGGATGGTCAGTCCAGTAGTTAGCACCACACAGCACATATACATACTGTCTGTCCCTCTCCCTGGTGATGACACAGTAATGTATAGAACAAGGGCACAACCAAGATGTCTTCATGTGATTAGAGGTGGAAAATTATGTTGATAATTAAGTGGTCATGCTCAGCACACATATCCAGCAAGAGGGGATTAATGTTGTCACAACTTTCAATTGTGTTTTTTTCCGATGACCCCTTCCCACACCTGGTTATCTGCACCAAGAATGATTAGCTTGTCTTACATTGACACAGTAGGACTGGAGGTTATCATAGAATTTATCCTTGATTTCATCAGGGTTGGTCATGGGGCGGTGGTGACGCAGTGGTATTGTCACTGGACTAGTAATCCAGAGACCCAGGGTAATGCTGTGGGGGACCCGGGTTCGAATCACCACAGTAGATGGTGAAATTTCAATTCACTAAAAACCTGAAATTAAAAGCTTAATGATGAGCATGACACCATTGTCAATTGTCGTAAAAACCCATCTGGTTCACTAATGTCCTTTCGGGAAGGAAACCTGCTATCCACAGCAATGTGCCCTCTGAAATAGCCGAGCAAGCCATGCAGTAATTAGGGATGGGCAATAAATGCTGACCCAGCCAGCAATGCCCACATCCCATGAATGAATGAAAAATGTACACACTGCTGAGAGTTGCTTCTCTGTTGCCATTCAGGGGCATCATCAGACGATCATTAATATCATTTTGTGTCATAAATGGTTCATTAATATCAATTTACTGATTAAATGGCTCATGACACTAAATCCTATGCCAGCTTCGCACGGGTCTTTTTCTCCATGGCCACACCAAACGCATGTGTAACCTGCCATCGTCAGTCGATGAGTCTTGCTGAGAATGGCGATCTGGATAAATACTGACAACAGCAGTTCTTCTCTCAGGTCTGTCAGCTATGCTGTTGTTCTTAAGGATATGCTGTTATCCATGACAAGTGTCACCTTTACTTTCTTTTTTGAAATTGACTTACAACTGTATTGATTAGATCCCTGACAGCTGTGGCCTGCTGGCTCAGAGGAGTGCTGAGTTCCACTCCTGCTTGCTTTCAGTGAAAAGCTACCCTATGGCCTGCAGGTTTACAGCTATACCTCTCAGTGAATCCACACCTCCTGCTATGACATTCGCCCATTGATACAGTACTTGTGACAGAAAGATGGTGGATAACAGATGATAGAAAGATAATGAACATGACTTGCGCATGAATTGGTTAAAGTGAGGGAGAGTTGCACATCACTCTTGGTCCAACGGCAAATTGAGTCCAGATAACTGGATGCAGTGGGTGACTGGGACATCTTCTGTATCTTGTCAAGCTCTGCGCGTTCCACACTACGGTTCTAACCCATCTTCAAGATCATTGGGCCTTAAATTGATATCAAACTCCCTGTTCGCTTGAAACAGTCTTCGCATGCCGGGGTAGACAAATGCCTGATGGGAGACCCAAATGGTTATCTTCACCTCGCCGGTCCCTCCTGTCAAAGTCATTTACCAGGGTGAGACCAATGTCACATGCTAACAATTAAATGGAGCCACAGGTGAGAACTGGGTGAAGGTGAAGAGAAACACAGGAAGAGCTATTCCAAAACGTTTCAGCAAGCTTGACTGTGAAAGGTGCTAGCTTTTCTCCACACCTTACACAGTCTGATACAAGGCATCCATTAATATCTTGATGCAGCGATAGGTGATGAGGAGATCCACAGATGTTCAACTGCATCAACCCAGTACATTTTAAAATTTTGTTCGAGCACAACGGGGAGTCCAACTCACTACTCTTATCCACCTCGACAGTTGTGATGGCTGCACTGTCCAGAAAGTCAGACATGGCAAATTTATCTTCAAGGAGCTCCGACCTATAAAGATCGCGGTAAAATAATTTAAAAGCCGCATTGACCTGGAGAGGGGAAGAAACCGGATTGCTGCCCAGATGAAGTATCTGAAGGATCTCATGGGAGGCCGCTTGACGTTCAAGCTGGTGATCCAGGAGATGACTCCTCCTTGTACTCATGAAAATTACCCTTGGCGGCCTGTAGCTGATGTACCACCCTGCTAGTGGACAGTAGCTTGAACTGGGTCTGTAATTTTTTCCTGTTTGTCAGTAGCTCTGAATTACGATCAAACGAGTACTGGCGATCCACCTCTAGAATGGAACCCATCAGTCTCTGCTGCTCCAACTTCATTGTCTTAAACATATATGCTCTGTAAGAGATCATTTCCCCTCTAAGGTCAGCCTTAATGGCCTCCCACAGCATGGAAGGTGAGATTGAGACGGACCTGTTCAACTTTATATAGTCGTCTATGAAGGTCGAAAACATTCACAAAATGTTTTATCTGCTAACAATGTAGTATCTAATCTCCAGGGTGGATGTTGGGTGGGGCCAGACTCCAGCAACTAACCAATGAAGTGCAGGGCATGATCAAAAATAACAATTGCAGAGTACTCAGCCGCCACTACTGAAGGGAGAAGGCTATCCAAAATCAAAAAACTCAATACTGGAATACACATGGTGCACATGTGCAAAAAAAAAGAGAAGTCCCTATCATTTGGGTGCAAAAAGCGCCAGGCACAGGCACCCCCCCCCCCCCCCCCCGCCCCCCATTTGAATCAGCGGTTTTTCGTTGTGCCGCGTCGGAACTGTTGATCGATAAGTTGAGTGCCACATCCCGTTCTTACAAGGGTACCTTTCAGCATCTGTAGGTGTCTGTTGCGTTCCTCCTCGTCTGAACAGATCCTGTGTATATGGAGGGCTTGTCCATATAGGATGGCTTCTTTAACGTGTTTAGGGTAGCAGCTGGAGAAGTGGAGCATCGTGAGGTTTCCTGTGGGATTGCGGTTGAGTGAAGTGCTAAGGTGTCCGTCCTTGATGGACGCACCAACCTTCTCAGAAGACGAACAAGACAGAGTACCCTTCGTCTTCCAGTACTTTCCCGGAGTGGAGAAACTACAACATCTTCTTCAGAGCCTCCAATATGTCATCGATGGCAACGAACATCTCGCCAAGGCCATCCCCACAACATCCCCAAGCGACCGTCCATTTGTGGCCAGTCCCGCCGGTGTGAATCACTCAACTCACGCACCGGCGGGACCTGGCAGGTGAGTATGCATGGGCGGTCTTTGGTGGGCCGCGGAGGGATCCAACCCCGGGTGGGGGCCCAACCCCGGGTGGGGGCCCCATGGTGGCCTGGCCCGCAATCAGGGTCCACTGAACTGCGGGCAGGCTTGTTCCATGGGGACACTTATTTCTTCCGCGCCGGTAGTTATGCGGAGCAAATGCCAAAATACGCCGACCGGTCTGCGCATGCGTGGTATCACACCGGACGATCCGCGCATGCGCGAGATCACGCCGGCCCTTTAGCGCATGTGCAAACCCGTGCCTTCCCTTCGGTGCCGGCTGGAGCGGCGCCAACCCCTCCGCCGTCCACCTAGCCCCCGAAAATGCGGTGAATTCCACACTTTCGGGGGCTGTTGACGCCGGAGTGGTTGGCACCGATTCTCCTGCCGGCGTGGGGACTTAGTCCCCAGAAGGGAGAATCCCGGCCATGGAGCATAGAGTAGATAACATGCATCGAGAGATCAGTTTAGTCCATAAGAGAATCATTCAGGAGTCTGATAACAGTGGGGAAGAAGCTGTTTTTGAATATGCTGGTGCGTGTTCTCAGACTTTTGTATTTTTTGCCCGATGGAAGAGAGAATAACCCGGGTGGGAGGGTTTTTGATTAAAAGCAAATTACTGCAGATGCTGGAATCTGAAACGAAAGAGAAAATGCTGGAAAATCTCAGCAGGTCTGGCAGCATCTGGAAAGGAGCTAACGTTTCGATTCCAATGACTCTTTGTCAAAGCTGTTTTTTTTTATTATGCTGCCTGCTTTCCCACGGCAGTGGGAGGTGTAGACAGATTAAATGGATGGGAGACGGGTTTGTGTGATGGACTGGACTTTGTTCACGACTCTCTACACTTTCTTACGATCTTGGGCCAAGCAATTGCCATTCCAGGCTGTTATGCAGTCAGATAGGCTGATTTCTATGGTGCATCTGTAAAAATTGGTAAGGATCAATGTGGACATGCCGAATTACCTGAGGAAATATAGACGCTGTTGTGCTTTCTTGGTCGTAATGTCAATGGGTATGGACCAGGGCAGATTGTTGGTGATGTGCACACCTAGGAATTTGAAGCTGTCAACCATCTCCACCTTGGCACCATTGATGCAGACAGGGGTGTGTGTGACACTTCGCTTCCTGAAGTCGATGACCACCTCTTTAGTTTTGCTGACATTTAGGGTGAGATTGTTGTCATTGCACCATACCACAAGGTTCTCTATCTCCCTCCTGTACTCTGACTCATCTGGCTGAATTCTTTCTCACCGCGTGCCGCAAGATCACCACAAGCGGGATGCGGCCATGTAAAGGTCCATTGACCTCGGGCGGGAATTTCCCGTCGCCGGGCGGGCGCGGCTGGAGAATGAAAGGTCAATGTCTAGGTAAGTAAGGGGTTAGAGTTGGAAAGGTAAGAGGTAACGCAGACTTCTGCTCCTCTGTCTTATGGTAGCGTGGCAGGTGGGCAGGGTGGTGGTGGGCAGGGGTTGAGGTGAAGTCAGGTCACGTAAGGGGGAACTGGGAGATTGGGGGATCGGGCGGAGTCAGATGGTGATGTCGGATCAGGATGGGCTGGGTTGGGTGTGAGTCAGGGGAGGTAGAGTTTGGGAATTAGATGGAAGTTCAAGATGTGGGGGTTTGAGGGGAGAGTCAGAACTGTCAGTTGTTAATTACCCAGGAATTATACTAGGATTTCTCAGTCCAACATCTCCCGGGTGATCAATGAATTGTAAGTCGGAACCTTCCAAAGTTTCCAACTCTAAGTGAGAATTGGAGACTTTGTAGGAGGATTATGTACATCTGATTGTTATGGTGTGCCAAGATATACCAAGGAAATAATTTCAGTGTTTGAAGCCTGCACCAGGATTATTTAGATATGGAATCCTTCCCATAATGTGATTTAAAATGCAAATTATAAAATGGGTAGTGCTGTGAACACACGTTCTCTTTAGCTGAGTTGGAGGTAATGAGTATTAATTGTGTTTAATAATATGTATGTGGTGGGCATTATCTTGGTATACATGTGTGCCTCTAGAAATCGACTAAAACTGTGGTTGATGGCTGAGGACATGTCTTACTTTGTCATTTGTAATTCTGCAAATAAATGCTTATCAACTTGTGTGAAGTTTGTCTCCCATGCTATGCTCCACCATCTGGCATTCTGAAGTATGATGTGGAGATGACGGCGCTGGACTAGGGTGGGCACAGTAAGAAGTCGCACATCACCAGGTTAAAGACCAACAGGTTTATTTGAAAACACAAGCTTTTGGAGCGCCGCTCCTTCATCAGGTGACGTGGAGACAGGTTCACAAAGACAGCATTTATAGGCAGAGATACAATTGCAAGATAGTTACAGATTGGAATGTGAAGAATGGTTGGAATGCGAGCCTTTACAGGTAAACAAATCTTTACAGGTACAAACAGAGTGAGTGGAATGAGGGATAATCACAGGTAATCGAGGTGTGAATTGTCTCAAACCAGGACAGTTAGTAGGATCCTGCAAACCCGGCCAGTATGGTGGGGGTTACATGTAATGTGACATGAACCCAAGATTCTAGTTGAAGCCATCCTCACGCGTGCGCAACTCGGCTACCAGTTTCTACTCGGCGATTCTGCGTTGTCATGTATCCTGAAGGCCACTGCCAATCCCCCCCTCGCCTGAAAAACGGCGCTGGAGAATACCGCAGCCGGCATAGAGAAGGGGGGGGCGGGATTCGCACTGCCCCCCGGGGATTCTCCGACCCGGCCGGGGGGGGCGGAGAATCCCACCCCATATACTTCACCTGATTTCTGTGTCTATGTATTTACACTGTGTATTTATCGTATGTCCTAGGTTTTTTTTCATGCATGGAATAATCAGCGTGGACTGTACGCAGGACAATTATTTTCACTGTACCTCAGTACACATGACAATAAACCTAAATCTACCATTTGTAGAGGACTGGGCTATTAGTGCGAGATCCCATTCTGAATTTAGACGGCGATCTAGGTGCACAAAAATGCTCAAATCATGTGAGCATTAGAATTTGAACCAAAATCCATAAATTATCTACAAAAATAAAATACTGCAGATGCTGGAAATCTGAGACAAAAACACAAACAAATTTGCTGGAAAAGGTCAGCTCGTCAGGCAACATCTGTGGAACATACAAACATACTTATGAGCATATAAATTAGGAGCAGAAGTTAGCCATTTGGCCTGTCAAGTCTGCTCCACTATCCAATAACATCAAGTCTGACCTGATTGTGTCTTCAACTCTACTTTCCTGTCTACCCGCTATACCCTTAAACTCCCTTGTCAATCAATAATCTATCTTAGTCAACCTAAAAAATACACAATGACCCGGCCCCTATTTCTCTCTGGCAAGAGTTCCAAAGACTCTTAAACCCTCTCAGAGATAAAGATTTCTCCTCATCTCTGTCTTAAGTGGAAGACCCCATGAATGGGATTTTCTGCGCTTCCCGTGTTGTATTTTGCGGTGGCAGACCATTGGCAGACGGTGGAATCATCTGATCCTGCTGCTGTCCATGGGGTTTCTCGTTCTATGCATCCCCTGCCGCCAGGTAACCCGCAGCACGGGCTCGCCGTTGGCAGGACCGAAACATCCCGTTCATGATAACGGCAGGAAAATGCCAGCTCTTATTTCCAGTTCTGGTCTCTCCCACAAGGGTAAACATCCATTCAGCATCCACCTTGTCAAGTCCCCTCAGGATCTTGTATGTCTCATTCTGCTAAACTCCAATGGATACAGGCCCAACCTGATCAACCTTTCCTTATAAGATAACATTATACTGCATCTGACAATTTTTCCCCATTTAGTTAACCTTGATATATCCCTTTGCAGACTTCTAATGACCACTTCACAACTTAGTCATTCTTAGCTGTGTTTTTATATCCTGTTCAATCTTCTGACCTGCCATTCTCCTCTCCAGAATGATATGCTTTTTCTTTCAATTTGATATTGCCATTAACTTCCTGAGCTAGCCAAGAATGGTGTGTCCTTCCTTAAGAGTGTTTCTTTCTAACTGGAATGTATCTTTCTTGAGTATGTTGAAATATTTCCTTAAATATCTGTCACTGCATCCCTACAGACCTATCCCGTCACCTAATTTCATAAGTTCACTTTAGCCAGTTCAATCATCTTGCCCTCATAATTACCTTTAATTAAAATACAAGACTCAGATGCACTTTTAATTTCCCTCAAACTGAATGTAAAATATGATCACTACTGCCTAGGGCACCTTCATTGTGAAGTAGTTAATTAATCCTATCTCATTACACATTAACAGATCTTTTTTTTAAATAATTTTTATTCAAATTTTCACAAACTATCAACAACAAAATACAGAAAAAAAGAACAAATCCCCCCGCATATACATAAATAATAAATTAACAACCTTCATCAACACAAATATACACGCCCACTCAAGAAAAATGAAAAACGAACCAACCCCCCCCCCCCCCCCCCCCCGGGTTGCTGCCGCTACTGACCATCTTCTAACTGTCATGATATTCAAACACACATCACAACACACACATCATGATAGGCAGAACAACAGACATAACACAACAGCCAATCACAGACAAGAGCAGACACAGTATAAGACAAGAAACACAACACCTCCTGGGGAGTCCATCTGGAGTCAGGACAGGCCAGGACCTCATTAACAAGACACTCACACAGTCACCACGTGCTGAGTACCAAGTCAGATGTGTAAATAACTAGTTGGAATAAAACTGCTTTGTACCAATCGCAACCGTATTGGTTTGTCTGTACCTCAGAGCACCCAACACCACATGGTACCAGTGAGTGAATCGATACTTACCGGCAAATCTGCCATCCTGAGCCATGGACACCCACAACAAACCGCAGCCGTTGCAAGTCGCTGGGGACCTGGGCACCAATTGGAAGCTCTTCAAGCAGCGATTCGAACCGTTCATGCGAGCCAACGAAAAACAGGGCGCCTCGGACGAAACAAAGATTGCCATGCTCCTCACTACCGCAGGTCAGCACGCCATCGATGTATACAACTCTTTGGTGTTCGTGGAAGGCGAGAACAAATCTAAATATGACACGGTCCTCCTCAAGCTCGACCAGCACTTCAACGTTGAGGTCAATGAAAGCTTTGAGAGGTATATCTTTCAGCAGCGCCTACAAGGTAAGGATGAGCTCTTTCAGTCCTTCCTGACGCACCTCCGCATACTCGCGCAGTCCTGCGGTTACGGCACCACCTCAGAGTCCATGATCCGGGACCAGATCGTTTTTGGCGTTGCCTCCAGTGGCCTACGCCATTAGCTTCTAAAAATTAAAGGCCTGACCTTAGCATCTGCAGTGGAAGCCTGTGTCCTGCATGAAAATGCGACCAGCCGCTATGCCCAATTTCAGGCGTCCGAATCGGCACGGAGGGGGTCCCAAGTGATCGAATCGGCAAGCCAGGCCGCCCACGGGGCCGAACGCATCCAGGCAATCGAGTTTCTCCCGGCCCGCGGCCCGGACGAGGGCGGCCGTTTCGCGCGCTTTTTGAGGCCTCCCGCGTTTGCGCGCGCCAAAACCGATGGCAACACTGAGGGACGTGCTGCGCAGGCGCGCCTGACGCAAGACTGAACTGCGCATGCGCAGTGGCGTAACGAACGCCATGACGTCATGACGTGCGTCAACTGTGGAGCTGCACATTTAAAAGGGCAATGTCCTGCAAAAACCCGACAATGCCTACGCTGTGGCAGGATGGACCACTACGCTGCCTACTGTCGAGCGGCTCAACCTGTGGATCTTCCACATCTCCGACAACCTCGCAGACACGTGCGGACCATCCAGCCTCCACATCACGACATCCAAACCGACGACACAGATGACCAAGACACCTTCTGTGTTGCAGTCATTGATGTGAACCGGGTCAACACCATCAATCCGGCCGATGAATGGAGTGCCACCCTGACGGTCAACCGATCGCCGATCACTTTCCGCCTGGATACTGGCGCCTCCGCCAACCTCATAGCATGGTCAGCATTCTATGCCATGAAGGTCAGACCACCAATCCAGCCAGCCCGGTGCAAGATGGTCGACTACAACGGGAACGTTATCCCGGCCATGGGATCCTGCCAGCTCCAGGTGACACACAAAACACACACGGCCACACTCTCGTTCGAGATAGTTGGCTCATCGAAGGACTCCCTGCTGGGCGCATAGGCATGTAAGGCTCTCCACCTTGTGCAACAAATTCTCTCTCTCTCTCCGGACAGCACGTCTGACTTCCCGGATGCAGAGTTCAACGCACAGCTCCAATCGCTCCTCGCCCACAACCAGGAGGCATTCGAAGGCATGGGAACACTGCCATACACCTACCGAATTCGCCTCAAACCGGACGCCATCCCGGTCGTTCACGCACCTCGCAAGGTTCCTGCGCCACTTAAAGACCGCCTCAAGCTGCAGCGGCAGAATCTCCAGGACCAGGGGGTCCTATCCAGGGTCACGGAGCCCACGCCATGGGTCAGCTCCATGGTGTGTGTCAAGAAGCCCTCTGGCGAGCTCCGCATCTGTATAGACCCCAAAGACCTCAATAATAACATTCTGCGGGAACATTATCCCATACCCAAACGGGAGGAGATCACCAGTGAATTGGCCCAAGCGAAGATATTCACGAAACTGGATGCTTCTAAAGGACTTTGGCAGATCCAACTGGACCCATCCAGCCGAAAGCTATGTACCGTCAACACCCCTTTCGGCAGATTCTGCTACAACCGGATGCCATTTGGCATCATCTCGGCATCCGAGGTCTTCCACAGAATCATGGAGCAGATGATGGAAGGCATCGAAGGGGTGCGCGTATATGTGGACGATGTGATCATCTGGTCCACCACACCGCAGGAGCACATACATCGTCTCCAACGCGTTTTTGCCTGCATACGGGAAAACGGCCTGCGCCTCAACCGAGCCAAGTGCGCCTTTGGCCAGACCGAATTGAAGTTCCTGGGGGACCATATCTCCCGGTCAGGGGTCCGTCCGGATGCAGACAAGGTGAGCGCCATCACAGCCATGCCGCAGCCGGCCGACAAGAAGGCTGTCCTACGCTTCCTTGGCATGGTCAACTTCCTAGGGAAATTCATTCCCAACCTTGCCTCCCACACGACTCTGCGCCACCTCGTCAAAAGATCTACAGAGTTCCAGTGGCAACACACACACCAGCTGGAATGGGAGGAGCTCAAACGCAAACTCACCACGGCACCAGTGTTGGCGTTCTTCGACACGTCTCGTCCCACCAAAATCTCAACTGATGCCAGCCAATCCGGCATTGGAGCAGTGCTCCTGCAGAGGGATGACACGTCGTCATGGGCCCCGGTTGCCTATGCATCGCGGGCCATGACCCCCACAGAGCAGCACTACGCGCAAATCGAAAAAGAATGCCTGGGCTTGCTAACCAGTTTAGACAAGTTCCACGATTACGTCTATGGCCTTCCACGGTTCACGGTCGAAACTGACCACCGCCCCCTGGTCAGCATAATAAACAAGGACCTGAACGAGATGACCCCTTGCCTCCAGCGCATCCTACTTAAACTCAGGAGGTACGACTTCCAACTGGTCTACACTCCAGGGAAGGATCTCATCGTGGCGGATGCCCTATCCAGAGCAGTGAGCACGCCGCCAGATGCGGAGGGGTTCGTATGTCAGGTCGAGGCACAGGTGGCCTTGCCAGCGGCAAATCTGCCAGCTGACGACTCCAGTCTGGCGCGCATCCGCCGAGAGACAGCGGCCGACCCCCTTTTACAGCGAGTGATGCGCCACATGGCTCAAAGGGCAGTGCCCGCAGTTCTATAATGTACGAGACGACCTAGCCATCATTGATGGGATCCTTCTGAAGCTGGACCAGATTGTGATTCCGCACAGTATGCGCCAGCTGGTTCTCGATCAAATACACAAAGGCCACTTGGGGGTCGAGAAGTGCAGACGGAGGGCCTGAGAGGTGGTATACTGGCCGGGCATCAGTGACGATATTGCCAACATGGTGATCAACTGTACAACCTGCCAAAGGTTTCAGCCGGCTCAACCTCCTGAGACGCTTCTGCCCCATGAGCTGGTGACGTCCCCCTGGGCGAAGGTGGGTGTCGACCTATTTCACGCGCTTGGCATGGACTATGTTATCATAGTGGACTACTTCTCCAATTACCCAGAAGTCATACGCCTGCACGATCTGACGTCGTCTGTCGTCATCAGGGCCTGCAAAGACACCTTTGCTCGCCACGGCATTCCGATGACTGTCATGTCGGACAATGGGCCCTGTTTTGCCAGCCATGAATGGTCGTCCTTTGCGGCCTCGTATGGCTTCACACACGTGACGTCCAGCCCTCTGCATCCCCAGTCCAATGGAAAGGCGGAGAAGGGCGTTCACATTGCCAAGCGGCTCATCTGCAAGGCTGCTGCTGCCGGATCGGACTTCTACCTCGCCCTGCTGGCCTATCGCTCGGCCCCACTAGCCACGGGTCTCTCGCCAGCACAGCTGCTGATGGGTCGCGCCCTCAGAACCACTGTGCCTTCCATCCTGGCACCAACAATAGACCATGCTCCGGTACTGCATAGGATGCAACTGCAGCGCGATCGCCAGAAGAGATCGTACGACACAAGGGCAACTGATCTTCCCTCCCTGGCCCCTGGAGACAACGTCCGCATTCACCTACCAGACGGTGGCTGGTCAGCACCTGCCGAAGTTCTCCGACGCGTGGCTCCCCGCTCGTTCCTGGTACGCATGCCGGATGGATCCGTGCGTAGGCGCAATCGCCGAGCCCTTCGCCTACTTCCACGCTTGCAATGGAACCATACACAGACGCCGTGTCCTCCACTGGTTCCTGATAGCGACTTTGTGGAGCTGCCATATACCATGCCCCTTCTGTCGCCGCCCGTGGCCAGGCTCGCACCTCAGCCGGTGGTTCTCGACCCACCCTTGAGGCGGTCAACCTGAATTCGTCGCCCACCTACTCGACTGGACTTATGAGACTGTTGTCACGTAAAATTTTAGCAACTACTGTATTGTAACATGTCACTGTTTTATCGTTCCAGGCCTCGTTTGATCGGTCCAAATTTCAACCTTCTTCTTCTTTTGTTATGGTACACCCTCGTTAGCATGTCACACCTGACATCGCCCCTGTATATAGTTACTCCACATGTACATGCTGTAAAAATCACACACACACACCTTTAGCTGCACTCAGGACACATTTATATTTATAACCACGTAGGCACATAATCTTGTAAAAAAGGGGGGATGTCATGATATTCAAACACACATCACAACACTCACATCATGATAGACAGACCAACAGACCAATTAGCACACATAACACGACAGCCAATCACAGACAAGAGCAGACACAGTCTAAGACAAGAAACACGACACCTCCTGGGGAGTCCATCTGGAGACAGGACAAGGCCAGGACCTCATTAACAAGACACTCACACAGTTACCACGTGCTGAGTACCAAGTCAGATGTGTAAATAACTAGTTGGAATAAAACTGCGTTGTACCAATCGCAACCGTGTTGGTTCGTCTGTACCTCAGAGCACCCAACACCACACTAACGTTCTGCCAGGAAGTCCAGGAACGGTTGCCAACGCCTGAAGAACCCTTGTACTGATCCCCTTAAGGTGAATTTCACCCTCTCCAGCTTAATAAACCCCGCCATATCGCTGATCCAGGATCCACGCTTGGGGGCCTCGCATCCTTCCACTGAAGAAGAATCCTTCGCCGGGCTACCAGGGACGCAAAGGCCAGAATACCAGCCTCTTTCGCCTCCGGCACTCCCGGCTCATCTGCCACCCCAAATATTGCGAGCCCCTAGCCGGGCTTGACCCTGGAACCTACCACCCTTGACATCATCCTCGCTACACCCTTCCAAAAGTCCTCCAACGCTGGGCAGGCCCAGAACATGTGGGTGTGATTTGCTGGGCTCCCTGAGCACCTAGCACACCTGTCCTCGCACGCAAAGAACCGGCTTATCCTTGCCCCGGTCATGTGAGCCCTACGCAGCACTTTAAATTGTATGAGGCTGAGCCTCACGCAAGAGGAGGAAGAGTTCACCCTCCCCAGTGCATCCGCACACATCTCCTCATCAATCTCCTCCTCCCACTTACCCTTTAGCTCCTCCACCGAGGCCTCCTCCTCCTCCACCATCACCTGATACGTTGCCGAGATCTTTCCCTCTCCAACCCACACCCCGACAGTACCCTGTCCTGGACCCCGCGTGGCGGCAGCCGTGGGAACTCCACCATCTGCCGCCGAACAAACGCCCTTACCTGCATATATCTGAAGGTGTTCCCCGGGGGGAGCCCAAATTTCTCCTCCAGCTCACCCAGGCTCGCGAACTTCCCGTCCACAAAGAGCTCCCCCATCCTTCTAATACCTACCCTGTGCCAGCTCAGAAACCCTCCATCCATCCTCCCCGGGACAAACCGGTGGTTCCCCCGAATCGGAGACCACACCGAGGCCCCCACCTCCCCCCTGTGACGTCTCCATTGCCCCCAAATTCTGAGGGTAGCCGCCACCACCGGGCTCGTGGTGTACCTTGTTGGAGGAAGCAGCGCCGTCACCAGCGCCTCCAGGCTCGTGCCTACACAGGACGCCATCTCCAGCCTCTTCCATGCTGCTTCATCCCCCTCCATCATGCACTTATGCACCATTGCCACGTTGGCGGCCCAATAATACCCACAGAGGTTAGGCAGCGCCAACCCCCCCCCCCCCCCTCATCCCTGCACCTCTCCAGGAACACCCTTCTCACCCTCGGGGTCTTTTGCGCCCATACAAACTCCATAACGCTCCTGTTAACCCGCCTGAAGAAGGCCCTAGGGATCAGGATGGGGAGGCATTGGAACAGGAACAAAAACCTCGGGAGCACCGTCATTTTAACTGACTGCACTCTACCCGGCAGGGAGTGTGGCAGCACGTCCCACCTCTTAAACTCCTCCTCCATCTGCTCCACCAGCCTCGTCAAGCTTATGTAGGGCCCCCCAGCTCCTAGCCACCTGGACCACCAGGTACTTGAAACTCTCTCCGCCCTTTTTAGCGGGAGCTCACCAATCCCCCTCTCCTGATCCCCCGGGGGCACTACGAACAACTCGCTCTTCCCCAGATTAAGCTTGTACCCGGAGAAATCTCCAAACTCCCTAAGGATCCTCATCACCTCCGGCATTCCCCCCACCGGGTCCGCCACATTTGGCAGCAAGTCATCCGCACAGAGTGACACCCGATGCTCCTCCCCACCCCGCACCAGCCCCCTCCAGTTCCTTGACTCCCTCAACATCATGGCCAGGGGTTCAATCGCCAGTGCAAAGAGCAGGGGGGACAGGGGACACCCTTGCCTCGTCCCCCGGTGCAGCCGTAAATACTCTGACCTCCTTCTGATCGTGGCCACACTCGCCACCGGGGCCTCATACAGCAGCCTCACCCACCTTACGAACCCCTCCCCGAACCCGAACCTTTCCAACACCTCCCACAGGTACCCCCCACTCCACCCTATCAAAGGCCTTCTCCGCATCCATCGCCGCCACTATCACCACCTCCCCTTCCATTGCCGGCATCATTATAACATTCAAGAGCCTCGGTACATTGGTATTCAACTGCCTCCCTTTCACGAACCCCGTCTGATCCTCGTGTATGACCTGCGGCACACAGTCCCCTATCCTCATGGCCAAAATCTTTGCCAGCAACTTTGCGTCTACATTTAAGAGTGAGATCGGCCTGTATGACCCACACTGTAGGGGATCCTTGTCCCGCTTCAGGATCAGGGAAATCAGCGCTCGAGGCATCGTTGGGGCAGAGCCCCCCCTTCCCTTGCCTCGTTAAAGGTCCTTACCAACAGCGGGCCCAGCAGGTCCGCATACTTCTTATAAAATTCAACCGGGAACCCATCCGGCCTCGGTGCCTTCCCCGCCTGCATGTTTCCTATCCCTTTGACCAACTCCTCCAACCCAACCGGCGCCCCCAACCCCGCCACCTCCATCCTCGGAAACCCCAGCCGGTCCAGGAAATGACCCATCCCTCCCTCTTCCAGTGGGGGCTCAGACCAGTACAGTTCCTCGTAGAAGTCCCTGAAGACCCCATTGATACCCACCGCACTTCGCACCGTGTTCCCTCCTCCATCCCTAACTCCCCCGATCTCCCTAGCTGCCTCTCGCTTCCGAAGCTGGTGCGCCAGCATACGGCTCGCCTTTTCTCCGTATTCATATACCGCCCCCTGCGCCTTCGCCTTCCTGGTGGTCAACAAATCGAACTCAGCCTGGAGGCTACGCCGCTCCCGAAGCAACCCCTCCTCCGGGGCCTCCGCATACCTCTTACCCACCCTGGAGATCAGCTCTCCTCTGACCACCTCCTTCAGCACCTCCCAGACCACCCATACTTGCACCTCCCCATTGTCATTAGCCTCCAGGTACCTCTCTATACACTTCCGGACCCGCCCGCTCACCTCCTCGTCCGCCAGCAACCCCACCTCTAGGCTGCACAGCGGGCGCTGGTCCCTCTCCTCCCCCAACTCGAGGTCCACCCAGTGCGGAGCATGATCAGAAATGGCTATCGCCGAGTACTCCGTATCCTCCAACCTCGGAATCAGCGCCCTATTCATGACAAAAAAGTCAATCCGGGAGTAGGCCTTGTGAACATGGAAGAAGAATGAAAATTCCCTGGCCCCCGGCCTCGCAAACCTCCATGGATCCACCCCTCCCATCTGGTCCATGAACCCCCTCAGCACCTTGGCCGCCGCCGGCCTCCTGCCCGTCCTAGACCTAGAGCGATCCAATGTCGGATTGGATTGGATTTGTTTATTGTCACGTGTACCGAGGTACAGTGAAAAGTATTTTTCTGCGAGCAGCTCAACAGATCATTAAGTACATGAGAAGAAAAGGGAATAAAAGAAAATACATAATAGGGCAACACAACATATACAATGTAACTACAAAAGCACTGGCATCGGATGAAGTATACAGGGTGTAGTGTTAATGAAATCAGTCCATAAGAGGGTCATTTAGGAGTCTGGTGACAGTGGGGAAGAAGCTGTTTTTGAGTCTGTTCGTGTGTGTTCTCAGACTTCTGTACCTCCTGCCCGATGGAAGAAGTTGTAAGAGTGAGTAAGCCGTGTGGGAGGGATCTTTGATTATACTGCCCGCTTTCCCCAGGCAGCGGGAGGTGTAGATGGAGTCAATGGATGGGAGGCAGGTTCGTGTGATGGACTGGGCGGTGTTCACGACTCTCTGAAGTTTCTTGCGGTCCTGGGCCGAGCAGTTGCCATACCAGGCTGTGATGCAGCCAGATAGGATGCTTTCTATGGTGCATCTGTAAAAGTTGTTAAGAGTCAATGTGGACATGCCAAATTTCCTTAGTTTCCTGAGGAAGTATAGGCGCTGTTGTGCTTTCTTGGTGGTAGCGTCGACGTGGGTGGACCAGGACAGATTTTTGGAGATGTGCACCCCTAGGAATATGAAACTGCTAACCATCTCCACCTCGGCCCCGTTGATGCTGACAGGGGTGTGTACAGTACTTTGCTTCCTGAAGTCAATTACCAGCTCTTTAGTTTTGCTGGCATTGAGGGAGAGATTGTTGTCGCTACACCACTCCACTAGGTTCTCTATCTCCCTCCTGTATTCGGACTCATCGTTATTCGAGATCCGGCCCACTATGGTGGACCGGATCCAGCACCGTGTTAAAATCCCCCCCCCATTATCAGGCCCCCTGTCTCCAGGTCCGGAATCCGGCCCAGCAAACGCCGCATGAACCCCGCATCGTCCCAATTCGGGGCATATACATTG
This sequence comes from Scyliorhinus torazame, assembly GCF_047496885.1. NCBI lineage: Eukaryota > Metazoa > Chordata > Chondrichthyes > Carcharhiniformes > Scyliorhinidae > Scyliorhinus > Scyliorhinus torazame. Next base: position 248,503,625 of record NC_092713.1, on the reverse strand, counting down.
GCCAACACCACCCGCTCCCCATACAACTTGCCACTTACCATAACAGACCTACAGCCATTGTCTGCCGCAATGCTCGACGCCTCGAACGACACTCTCTTCCCCACCAAGATCGCCACCCCCCGATTTTTTGCATCCAAACCCGAATGAAACACCTGCCCTACCCACCCCTTTCTCAACCTTACCTGAACCGCCACTTTTAGGTGCGTCTCCTGAAGCATGGCCACATCCGCCTTCAGCCCCTTCAGGTGCGCGAACACCCGGGCCCACTTGACCGGCCCATTCAGTCCCCTTACATTCCAGGTTATCAGCCGGATCAGGGGGCTACTCACCCCTCCCCCCCCCCCCACTGACTAGCCATATCCCTTCCTAGGCCAGCCACATGCCCGCGCCCCCCGCACGGCCCGTTCCCCACAGCGGCAGACCGCCGCCCCGACCTCCTCTACCAACTCCAGCTCCCCCTTGGCCATTCCAGCAGCAACCCAGTCCCCCCGCCCCCCCCCCCCCAGCTAGGTGCCCCCCTAGCTGCATTGCTCCCATTTCACTCCCGTAAGTCAGCTGACTCCTGCTGACCCTGGCCACTCGCGCCGCTCCATCGACTCCCGCCCCCCAGTGTAGAACTTCCCCCCCCCCCGCCCCCCCACCCCCCCGCTGTCCACCAGCGGGATCTCGTCCATTCCACTCCCAACGCGGTAGGAAAAGCCCGCGCGTCCCATCTCTGGCCCCGCCCCTTCAGCCCTAAACGCAGGGGAAAGAAAAGCCCGCGCTTTCCACTCGCCCGGCCCCGCCTCCCCTGGCGCAGCACCCTTTCCAGGCACGGTCCCACTACCCTCAACTTAGGCCTCTCCCCCCCCGCCCCCCCCTGCGGGGCCCCGCCTCCCCTACCGACCATCAACCCCCCAAGCAGTTTACCTACCCTCCCCTCCCCATGAACCCGCCCGGCGATCCTCATGAAAACAATGCCCAATCAACCCCCAAAAAACAAAGAACCCCCCCTTGAAACACAACCCAACAATCTCCAACCATCCCTCCACCGCGACCCCTCATCCCCGACCCTCAGTCTGAGTCCAGTTTTTCGGCCTGAACAAAGGCCCACGCCTCCTCCGGGGACTCGAAATAGTGGTGTTGATCCTTACAGGTGACTCACAGACGCGCCGGCTGCAGCATACCGAACTTCACCCCCTTCCTGTGCAGCACTGCCTTCGCCCGGATGTAACCGGCCCTCTTCTTCGCCACCTCCGTGCTCCAATCCTGGTAGATCCGGACCTCCGCGTTCTCCCACCTGCTGCTCCGCTCCTTCTTGGCCCACCTTAACACACACTCTTGATCAGCAAACTGGTGGAACCGCATCTGCCCCGCCCACGGCGGCTCGTTGGGCTTGGGCCTCCTCGCCAGCACTTGGTGGGCCCCCTCCAGCTCCAAGGGCCCCTGAAAGGCCCCCGCTCCCATCAGCGACTTTAGTATGGTGACCACATAGGCCCCCACGTCCGATCCCTCCAGCCCCTCCGGGAGGCCCAGGATCCGCAGGTGTTTCCGCCTCGACCGGTTCTCCATCTCCTCGAACCTCGCCTGCCATTTCTTGTAGAGCGTCTCGTGCGCCTCCACCTTCACCGCCAGGCCCAGGATCTCGTCCTCATTCTCCGAGACCTTCTGCCGGACCTCCCGGATCGCCTCCCCTTCGCCGTCTGGGTCTCCGGCAGCTTATCGATTAAAGCCTTCATTGGCTCCAGCAGCTCTGCTTTCAGTTCCTTAAAACAGCGCTGGAGAAGCTCCTGCTGCACTTGCGCGCACTGCCTCCACGCTGCCTGGTCTCCACTCACCGCCATCTTGGTCCTCCTCCCTTGCTTCAGTGCCACTTTTTTTTTTTTTTAAATCGGCCCACTACTGGTCCAATCCATATACTATCGGGGGAATGTTGCTATCCCCTCCCCACACCGGGAAACGTCGAACAAGCGCCGTTACGGGCCCTGAAAAGAGCCCAAAAGTCAGTTTTTAGCGGGAGCTGCCGAACGTGCGACTTAGCTCGGCATAGCCGCAACCGGAAGTCCCCACATTAACAGATCTAATATAGCCTGCTCTCTGGTGGGTTCTGGACAAATGGCTCTAAGAAACTGTCACAAAATCACTCTGTAATCTCATAATGCAGGTAATGTTTGGCAATCTCAATCTCAGCTACATGTAGAGGAAATCACCCATGATTATCGGCATAACTTTCTCACAAGTTCTCATTATTTATTCCTGTCTACCCTGTCCTCCAGTATGGTTACTCTTGGGGGGCCTATAGACCATTTCCAAAAATGACTTCCTATGTTTACAATTTGTCATATCTACACAAACTGATTCTGGATCTTGATCTCTAGAAATAAGGTCATCACTCCCTATTCTACCTTGTAATATCATCCTTGATTAACAGAGCAACCCCCCCACCTTTTCCAAGCTTGTTCACCTTCCAAAATGTGAGGGATCCTTGAACATTCAGTTCCCAGTAATTGTCATCTTGCAGCCAGGTCTCTGTAATGGCTATCAGATCGTACATATTTATTTATATTTATGCTGTCAATTCATTTCTTTTGTTACAAATGCAATTTGGCAGGAACAGGGAAGCAGGAAGGAGGGGGCCTCGCACAGTGGGGGCCGAGGTCACGGGGGGAAGCCGAGGTCAGCCAGAGTTTGCTGACTTCTGGGAGTAACATGGGGGGTGCAACTACGCTAGAAAGGGAACTAGTGGGGGGGGGTTAACTGGGTTGCTGCTTTGGGGAGAAGGGGGAGCTGGTACGGGGTGGGGTGGTCGAGGCGGGAGGGCGCCGTCGGGGGGATATACGGGTACGTGGGAACCGGGTGAGGAGCTGGATTAAAAAAGGGGATGGCTAGTCGACAAGGGGGGGGGGGGGGTAAAGAGCCCCCCAACCCGGCTGATCACGTGGAATGTGAGAGGGCTGAACGGGCCGATTAAGAGGGCACGGGTACTCACAACCCTAAAGAAACTTAAGGCAGATGTAGTTATGCTGCAGGAGACGCATCTGAAACTGATAGACCAGGTCAGACTTTGCAAAGGATGGGTGGGGCAGGTGTTTCATTCGGGGTTAGATGCAAAGAACAGGGGGGTGGCTATATTAGTGGGGAAACGGGTACTGTTTGAGGCAAAGACCATAGTGGCGGATAGTGGGGGTAGATACGTGATGGTGAGTGGTAGATTGCAAAGGGAGGCGGTGGTTCTAGTGAACGTATATGCCCCGAACTGGGATGATGCAAATTTTATGAGGCGTATATTGGGACGTATCCCGGACCTAGAGGCGGGAAAGTTGGTAATGGGGGGAGACTTCAATACGGTGCTGGACCCAGGGCTGGACAGATCGAGGTCCAGAACCGGGAGGAGGCCGGCTGCAGCTAGGGTGCTCAAGGACTTCATGGAGCAGATGGGAGGGGTAGACCCCTGGAGATTTAGCAGGCCTAGGAGTAAGGAGTTCTCGTTTTTCTCCTATGTTCATAAAGTGTATTCACGGATAGACTTTTTTGTTTTGGGAAGGGCATTGATCCCGAAGGTGACAGGGACGGAGTACATGGCCATAGCTATCTCGGACCACGCTCCACATTGGGTGGACCTGGAGATAGGAGAGGAAAAAGAACAGCACCCACCCTGGAGAATGGACATGGGATTATTGGCAGATGGGGTATGTTTAAGGGTGAGGGGGTGTATTGAAAGGTACTTGGAGCTTAATGACAATGGGGAGGTTCAGGTGGGAGTGGTCTGGGAGGCGTTGAAGGCAGTGGTTAGAGGGGAGCTGATATCTATCAGGGCACATAAAGGAAAGCAGGAGGGTAGGGAATGGGAGCGGTTGCTGAAAGAACTTCTGAGGGTGGACAGACAATATGCAGAGGCACCGGAGGAGGGACTGTACAGGGAAAGACAAAGGCTACATGTAGAATTTGACTTGTTGACTACGGGTAATGCAGAGGCACAATGGAGGAGGGCGCAGGGTGTACAGTACGAATATGGAGAGAAGGCGAGCCGGTTGCTGGCCCACCAATTGAGGAAGAGGGGAGCAGCGAGGGAGATAGGGGGGGTGAGAGATGAGGAGGGAGAGATGGAGCGGGGAGCAGAGAGAGTGAATGGGGTGTTCAAGGCATTCTATGAAAGATTATATAAAGCTCAGCCCCCGGAAGGGAAGGAGAGAATGATGTGCTTTCTGGATCAACTGGAATTCCCTAAGGTGGAGGAACAGGAGAGGGCGGGACTGGGAGCATAGATTGAGATGGAGGAGGTAGTGAAAGGGATTGGGAGCATGCAGGCGGGGAAGGCCCCGGGACCAGACGGATTCCCGGTGGAATTTTATAGGAAGTATATGGACTTGCTGGCCCCGCTTTTGACGAGAACCTTTAATGAGGCAAGGGAAAGGGGGCAGCTGCCCCCGACTATGTCAGAGGCAACGATATCGCTCCTCTTAAAGAAGGAAAAAGACCCGCTGCAATGCGGGTCCTATAGGCCCATTTCCCTTTTAAACATGGATGCTAAGATCCTGGCCAAGGTGATGGCGATGAGGATAGAGGACTGTGTCCCGGGGGTGGTCCATGAGGACCAAACCGGGTTTGTGAAGAGGAGACAGCTGAACACGAACATACGGAGGTAGCTAGGGGTAATGATGGTGCCCCCGCCAGAGGGGGAAGCGGAGATAGTGGTGGCGATGGATGCCGAGAAAGCATTCGACAGAGTGGAGTGGGATTATCTGTGGAAGGTGCTGAGGAGATTTGGCTTTGGAGATGGGTATATGGGATGGGTACAGTTGCTGTACAGGGCCCCGATGGCGAGTGTGGTCACGAATGGACGGAGGTCTGATTATTTCCGGCTTCACAGAGGGACGAGGCAGGGGTGTCCCCTGTCTCCGTTATTGTTTGCATTGGCGATTGAGCCCCTGGCCATAGCACTGAGGGGTTCCAGGAAGTGGAGGGGAGTGTTTAGGGGAGGAGAGGAACACCGGGTATCTTTGTATGCGGATGATTTGTTGTTGTATGTTGCAGACCCGGTGGAGGGGATGCCAGAGATAATGCGGATACTTGAGGAGTTTGGGGATTTTTCGGGGTACAAATTGAACATGGGGAAAAGTGAGTTGTTTGTGGTGCATCCGGGGGAGCAGAGCAGGGAAATAGAGGATTTACCGCTGAGGAAGGTAACAAGTGACTTCCGGTACTTAGGGATTCAGATAGTCAAGAATTGGGGAACGTTACACCGGCTTAATTTAACACGATTGGTGGAACAGATGGAGGTGGATTTCAAGAGATGGGACATGGTATCCCTGTCACTGGCAGGTAGGGTGCAGGCGGTTAAAATGGTGGTTCTCCCGAGATTCCTCTTTGTGTTTCAGTGCCTCCCGGTGATGGTCACGAAGGCTTTTTTTAAGAGAATTGAGAAAAGTGTTATGAGTTTTGTGTGGGCCGGGAAGACCCCGAGAGTGAGGAGGGGGTTCTTGCAGCGTAGTAGAGATAGGGGGGGGGCTGGCACTACCGAGCCTAAACGATTATTACTGGGCCGCCAATATTTCAATGGTGTGTAAGTGGATGGGAGAAGGGGAGGGAGCGGCGTGGAAGAGATTGGAGAGGGCGTCCTGCAAGGGGACCAGCCTACAAGCAATGGTGACGGCACCGTTGCCGTTCTCACCGAAGAAATACACCACAAGCCCAGTGGTGGTGGCAACACTAAAAATTTGGGGGCAGTGGAGACGGCATAGGGGAAGGACGGGAGCCTCGGTGCGGTCCCCGATAAGAAATAACCATAGGTTTGTTCCGGGGAGAATGGATGGGGGATTTGGAGTATGGCAAAGAGCTGGGGTAGTACAACTGAGAGATCTGTTCCTGGATGGGACGTTTGCAAGTATGGGAGCGTTGACGGAAAAGTATGGGTTGCCCCAAGGGAATGCGATTAGGTATATGCAACTGAGGGCGTTTGTGAGGCAACAGGTGAGGGAATTCCCGCAGCTTCCGACGCAGGAGGTGCAAGATAGAGTGATCTCAGAGACATGGGTGGGGGATGGTAGGGTGTCGGATATATATAGGGAAATGAGGGACGAGGGGGAGATCATGATAGATGAGCTGAAAGGGAAATGGGAGAAAGAGTTGGGGGAAGAGATCGAAGAGGGGCTATGGGCTGATGCCCTACGTAGGGTAAACTCGTTGTCCTCGTGTGCCAGGCTAAGCTTGATACAATTTAAGGTTTTACACAGGGCGCATATGACTGGAGCACGGCTCAGTAAATTTTTCTGGGTAGAGGATAGGTGTGGCAGATGCTCGAGAAGCCCAGCGAATCACACCCACATGTTCTGGTCATGTCCGGCACTACAGGGGTTCTGGGTGGGGGTGGCGAAGGTGCTTTCGAAGGTGGTGGGGGTCCGGGTCGAGCCAGGCTGGGGGTTGGCTATATTCGGGGTCGCAGAAGAGCCGGGAGTACAGGAGGCGAGAGAGGCTGATGTTTTGGCCTTTGCGTCCCTAATAGCCCGGCGCAGGATATTGCTTATGTGGAAGGAAGCCAAACCCCCGGGCGTGGAGACCTGGATAAATGACATGGCAGGGTTTATAAAGCTAGAACGGATCAAGTTCGTATTAAGGGGTTCGGCTCAGGGGTTCACCAGGCGGTGGCAACCGTTCGTCAACTACCTCACAGAACGATAGAGGGAATGGAAAAGAAAGAAGGCAACAGCAGCAACCCGGGGGGGGGGGGGGGGGAGGGGGGGGGGGGGGGGGGGGAGGACCCGGGCGGGCTCTCAGGGATGTCATTGTATATGTATAGGCATTTGTTTTAGGTAATGTATATTGGACTGTTAGATTGTACTTTTGGAGTGTAACTATTTTTGATAAGGCAGTTGCCATTTAGTTTTTGTTTATATATTATTTATTTATTTGTTTAAAACTGGCCACTGTTATTTATATTGCTTTATTGTTGTTAAAAAGAAAAACTGTGTACTGTTATGTTTGGCCAAAAAATCTTGAATAAAATATATTTAAAAAACAAAAAACAAATGCAATTTGCATACAGAATCTTTAGTTCTGTCTTTTTATTATTTTTGTTACCTCTAACCTTATCCACTGGTGCGCACTTAGGTTGAAAATGCTCCCTTTCTGTCACATGCTTTCTCTTGCTTTCTCTATTTTCACATCCTCCCAAACGTGATCCCTCGCCCTCACTATTTAGCTTAAAGTCCTCTCTACTACCCTAGTTGTAGGACGCGCCGAAACACTGGTCATAGCCTGGTTTAGCTGAAGACCGCCCCAATGGTACAGCTCCCATTTCCCCAGTACTGGTGCCAGTGCCCCATAAATCAAGACCTATTTCTCCCAAACCCATCTTTGAGGCACGCATTTAACGCTCTAATTTTATTTACCTTACGCCAACTTGTTTATGGCTGAGATATTAATCCAGAGATTATTACCTGTGAGGTTCTGCTTTTTAATTTAGTTCCGAGCTGCCCATACTCCCTCAGCAGAACGTTGTTCTTAGTTATTGGCACTGACCTGGACCAGTGCCAATGGATCCTCCCTCTCCCACTGCAAGTTCCTCTCCAGCCCATGGCAGATGTCCCGAAGCTGGCACCAGCAGGCAACAAAACCATCTGGAGTTATGCTATCGGCTGCAGAGAATTGTGTCTAACCTCTGACTATGCTGTCCCTGCTATCACAATATTCTGAAGAAAAAAAGAAAGAGAGTTTTTAAAAAATAATATTTTTATTAAGGCATTTATAAATATATACATAAAACACAATCCAAAACCAAGAAAAAGAGAACAAACAGGAATTCACATAGCCGATAAATAAAACACCATCACCCCACCCTCTCTGCCATTCCCTTCCAACCCCCTGCTCCCCTGTATTTACCCCCTATAAACGTCCCCCCTCCTTTTGACGTCTTAACTATCTTTGAAGAAGTCAATGATCAGCTTCCATCTCCGGACGAACCCCTCCACAGGCCTCTCTCGCTCCCTGGACTCCCGGGTCTTCCGAAAATCGCCACTCCTGGATTTGGGACAACCTTCATCCCCAATACTTCAGACATAATGTCAGCAAACCCCGCCAGAATCCCTCCAGTCTCGGACAAACCCTAACCCTAATGTGGACATGGTTTGCGGGCCCCTCCGCGCACCGCCCACACCTATCTTCCACCCCCTCAAAAAACCTGTTGACTCTGGCCACTGTCATATGCGCCCTATGGACTACTTTAAATTGAATGAGCCTGGCGCAAGGAGAGGATGCGTTCACCCTCCTCAGAACCTCTTCCCATAACCCAGCCTCTATCTCCCCCCCCCTCCCCCCACAACTCTTCCTCCCATTTGTGGTTAACTTCCCCTATTGGGGCACCCTCCCAGTCCATCAATTCCTTATAAATCTTTGACATCCTGCCCACGACAATTCCAATTTTCGACACCACCTTATCCTACAGCCCCGGAGGCGGAAGAAAGGACGACACTTGCTACCTAAAATAATCCCGTGCCTGTAAGTACCAGAACCCATTCTCACTGGGCAGTTCATACTCCTCTTCCAGTTCCTTTAACCTCGGGAAGCTGCCCCCCACAAATAGGTTCCCAAACCGTTCGATACCAGCCCGCCGCCACCCCAAAACCCCGCATCCAGCCACCTGAATACCCAAGTATCTAAAGTTGGTCCCCACCACTTTAAACGGCAGCTCGGCCAGCCTCCCCTCCTGTCCCCTTGCTTGAATCAGGAAAACTTCACTCTTACCCATGTTTAATTTCTTCCCGAAAACCGACCAAACTCATCCAAGATGTTTTTAATCCCCCTAATGCCACCCAATGGATCCGAAATGTAAAGTAGTAGGTCGGCCGCGTATAATGAAACTCTATGTTCCATCCCCATTCGCACTATCCTTTTGCAACTCCTTGATGCTCTGAACACCATTTGTCAGTGGCTCTATCACCAGGGCAAAAAGCAACGGGTAGAGTGGGCTTGTCCCACGATGTAGCCCAAAATACCCTGAGCTCACCTGATTCATCCTTCCACTTGCTACCGGCATCCTATATAGCAACCGGACCCAATCCACAAACCCTTGCCCAAACCCAAACCGTCCCAGAACTTCCCACAAATATTCTCATTCTACCCAAACATAGGCTTTCTCCGCATCCATAGCGACCGCCACCTTCACTTCCTGTCCCACCGGGGGCATCATAATCACATTCAGTAATTGCCTGACATTCGTCGACAAATGCCTCACCTTTACAAATCCCATCTGGTCCTCCCCCTCACCTCCGGTAGATAGTCCTCGATCCGCGAGGCTAAGATCTCTGCCAGCAGTTTGGTGTCCACATCCAGCAGCAAAAACGGGTAATAAGACCCTCAATGCTCCAGGTCCTTATCCTTCTTCAGAATTAAGGATATCGAGGCCTGCAACAGCATAGGGGGAAACTCCCCCTCCTCCCTTGCCTCATTATATCCCCTTACCAGCAGGGGCCCCAGGTCCCCCGAAAACCTCTTATAAAATTCCACTGGGACCCATCCAGCCTCGGCGCCTTCTCTGCCTGAAACACCCCCATACCCTCCTGCACCTCCACCAGCCCAACCCCTCTACCAAATCCACCTTCACTTTGGGGAATTCCAGCCCATCCATATAAAACTACGCATTCCCTCTCCCCCCTGGGTGCTCCGATTCAAATGGCCTCCTATAAAATTCCTCAAACATCCCATTCACCCCCACCGGGTCCAGGACCACCCTTCCCCTTCCATCCTTCACCTTTCTGATCCCCTTCACCACCTCCTGCTTCCTAAGTTGGTGAGCCAACATCATGCTCGCCTTCTCCCCACACTGCCCCCCTGGCCCTCCTTAACTGCCCCACTGCCTTCCCCGTGGACACTAACCCAAACTCCATCAGGAGCTTCTGCCAATCCTTCAACAAGCCTTCCTCCGGGGCCACCGAATATCTCCTTTTTACCCACAGGATCTCCTTCACCAGCCTTGCCATCTCTGCCCACTCCATCCTGTCCCTGTACGCCTCCCATAGCGTGGCTGCCGATACCTCCCCCATGTCATTCAGCTCCACATACCCCCAAAAGGCAGCTGTCACCCGCTCACACATCTCCTCATCTACTAACAATCTCATATCTAATCTTCCCTGCGGTTGCTGGGTTCCTTCCCCCTCCCCCACCCCAGTCCACTTGTAAGACCACCCAATGCAGCGCGTGGTCAGAAACCACAATCGCCGAATACCCTGAGTCGACCACCCCCGTCAGCAGAGACAAAGTAGTTGATCTGCGAATACATCCTGTGCATATGGGAGAAGTACAAACATTCCTTCGCCCTCAGCCTCCCAAATCTCCATGTGTCCAACCTCCCCCAACCCCCCATGCGCTCCATGAACCCCTTTAGCTCTTTCGCCACTGCCGCCACCCGCCCCGATCGCGAACTCGATCGGTCCAATCTCGGCTTGATGACTGTATAAAAGAAATAAAAGAACCCCCCCCCCCCATAATCAGCCGGTGTGAGTCCAGGTCCGGGATCTTGCCCAACAATCACCTCATAAATTCAACATCATCCCGATTTGGGGCATAAACATTCACCAAGACCACTGGCATCCCTTCCAATTTCCCGCTCAGCATCACAAACCTTCCCCCCGGATCTGTCCCTATGTTCCCCACCTCAAACGCTACCCGCTTATTTATTAGCACCGCCATTCCCCGTGTCTTCAAATCCAACCGCGAATGAAAAACCTGCCCTATCCACCCCTTCCTCAGCCTAATCTGGTCACCAATCTTCAAATGCGTTTCCTGTAGAAATGCCACATCCGCATTTAAACTCCTCCGATGTGCGAACACGTTCGACCGTTTGACTGGCCCATTCAGCCCCCTCACATTCCATGTGACCAGTCTGGTTGGGGGTAACCCCGCCCCCTCTCCTGCCGATCAAACATACCCCTTCTTGGGTCAACCCTCGGCTCGCATCCCACAGCCCACCAGGCTCGCCTTTGGATGTCCGCCGTCACCAACGCCCTCCTTATTGCACTATAACTGCCCCACCCCTGTCAGCAGTCCCCCCCCTCCCCCCACCGAACAAAACAACAATCCGATCCCCATCTAAAACTCTAACCACCTGATCACTGCCCACTGCTTTATTGTGAACTGGCTCGCCCAGCTAGCCTGGTAGCCCCCGCCCAAGGTGCCAAACATCCTATCCCCCACTGATTCCCTCCCTGACCCCGCTCCCACTCCACCATGGTATAAACAACAATAACACTATAAAGAAAAAAAATAGGTGCACTCACCCTCTACCGTCCTCTGGCCTCCCACTAAAGCACCCCGTGAAAGAGCTAGACTGCCCCTAAGAAAGGAAAAGTTCTCCCCTGGCCCTCACCCCAGGGAAAAGAACCCAGCACAATACAGCAAAAGAGGATCAGGGAGACCCAACAGCACCTCATATTCCCTCCAAAGTTCAATGTCCTCCCTCTCCTGCCAGTTCATCGTCTCTCAAGAACTCCATTACCTCCTCCGGTGTTCCAAAGTAGTATTCGCAGCCGTTGTGGGTCACCCAAAGGCGGGCCGGGTACAGCATCCCAAACTTCACCCTCTTCTTAAAGAGGGCAGCCTTGACCTGGTTGAATCCGGCTGTCTTCTTTGTCAGTTTCGCGCCCAGGTCCCGATATACCCGAAGCCCGTTGCCTTCCCACGTACATCTTCTCATCTGCCTGGCCCACCACAAGATTGTCTCTTTGTCCTGAAACCGGTGTAGCCTCACCACCATCACCCTTGGCGGCTCATTCACCTGCGTCTACCTTATAAGCACCCTATCACCCTCCAGGGGCTGGTCATAGGCCCCCTCCCCCATTAGCCTCTCCAACACCGTGGCCACATAAGAACTGGCGTCCGCTCCCTCGATGCCCTTTGGCATCCGCACTATCCTCAGATTCTGTCTCCGGAAGCGGTTTTCCAAATCCTCCACTTTCTCCTTGGGCCGCTTCGGAGTCTCCCTCAGCATCCCAACTTCCGCCGCCAATAAGGTAAGCTGCTCCTCGTGCTCGCCACCACCTCCTCCACCTTCTGGATCACATGGCTCTGGGTCTCCAGCCTCAGCTCCACATGGTCGATCCCCGCTTTCAGGTCCTCCTGAGCCTCCCTCCTCTGTTGGCTGAACGTTTAGTTAAGAAAATCAACCAACTGCTCTGTCCACCATTGGGTTGGTAGGGCTGACCCACTACCCTCCGCCATCTTCCCCTTTGGCATACAAAGAGTTGCTAGCTCCTGCACCTCCTTTCTTCTCGACCCACTTCTGGTCCATGGATCCATCCATTGACCTCAACAGTGGAGTAAAGCTTTCCTCCACCACATATGCTCCTTTTCCTCCAAAACATTCACCCAGCAACCGGGGAAAAGGACCAAAAAAAATTGCCTCGAGCGGGAGCTGCCATATGTGCGACCACCCACACCATGGCCGTCCCCGGAAGTCGAAAGAAACAGAGTTAATGTTTCAGATTGATGACATTTCATCAGAATTCTTACATCATTTTCTCTATTTGACACAACATCCGACAAATGTTTGACACAACATCCGACAAATGTTTAAGTCAGAAGTTGGTTATGAGAACATTTGTATTGCGCCACATTGGGAGAATGCACCTTCTTGCAGCTAGCAGCAACAATTGTGCTAGCTTATTTGCACTTCGCAATCAAGCAGGCACAGGTTGGGTCAACCCAGGGCACTATCTAAAATTGTTTAGAGAGGTAGGAATGACCATATTGTGATGTTTTAAGGGCCTCTGGTAACATCTTTTCAAATGGATGATTGCTGGAGGATATATCTCTTCTGTGTGTTACATTATGCTGCAGTTAGTTTCTGTGTCGGTCTTCTTTCCAGTCCCTTTTCCGTGTAACCTTTTGACTGAGCGACAAACATGATTAAGAGACTTGAAATATGTTTATAGTTATCTATCAAGAAATTAAGTGGGATCAAGATGAAACATTTCAGTATGCCAGCTACTGGAGAAAATGTTTAATTCAGAGGTCAGCTCATTCTTCTTTTGAATCATACTGCTGCCATAATGGAAGCCATAAATGAAAGCTAATGTTTGATAAAACCAATAGGGCTATTTCACTGTTCGGAATCATGAAAAATGAGTTAAGGACAATAATATGGGATTAAATTGTATTGTCAGTCTTATATTCTCAAACTCTACAAAGTTTAGCACTTTATCTATTTGCATATTGAATGATCCAGTTAAGTTCTTATACCTAAGTTTACTCCAAATTAAAATGGAATTACAATTTTTCATTATTTTCTTTATATCACAGAGACAAAGCAATACACAGACCTGCACAGTGACCTCTGCAGGCAATGCCATGGAAAGTATATTCAATTCCTTCTATCAAACAAATGATTGATACTTCTGTCCAGATAACAATACTGCAACTGCATATACTGTGTTTCCAAAACAGAGTACTGCAATGAAGGAAATAAACACTTTCAGAAGAGTTTTTTACTCTTTTGTTCTTAATTTGGAAACAATGTTGTAATTTTTAATCAATCGATCAATGATAAATGGATAGAGAAACTAAAAAAAACACCAATCTCCAGGAAGCCAGAAAGATATGGGCCGGAATTCTCCATTTGGGAGATAAGGGCGCGATTTACCGGAAAAGTATCTAAGAGTGGGAACTGCCACGGGCTTCACGACGCTTGACCCACGAGGCCGTTGCCGGTATCAAACGTTAATTGCTCCACATAACGAGGCCCCACGGGCTTCACACAACAAATGATGGTCCCACCGGCTGGCTCGCCAAGAATGCGCCCGTCAGCTTCCTGCTAACAAGGTAGAGCTGCACTCAAACCGACCCTGCAGAGCAAACCCCACACAGCTCGCAGCCATGCCACCGAGGAGACCAGCCCTACGATTCGGGAATGCCGACCTCGCAAATGTTGGACATGGTCGAGTCCAGAGGGGATGCTCTGTCTCCCTAAGGAGTTCGGAGGGTCAGCCACAGGGCACATCCAGTGTTATCCAGGAGGTGGCGGCAACAGCCGTCAACTCGGGGAGTGTCATCAGGAGGACCGGCACCCAGTGCCATAAGATCAATTAACTCCACCACACAGCTCGGATGGATTGGCACTGGCCCCCTGGCACCAGCCGCATCAGGCCCACAGCCCCCCCCCCGCAAACCAATGATCATGCACCTGCCAACGTACCTGCCCAGCACCACACAGAGCCCCTGCCCAGCACCACACAGTGCCCCTGCCCAGCACCATACAGTGCCCCTGCCCAGCACCATACAGTGCCCCGGCCCAGCACCATACAGTGCCCCTGCCCAGCACCACACAGAGCCCCTGCCCAGCACCACACAGAGCCCCTGCCCAGCACCACACAGAGCCCCTGCCCAGCACCACACAGTGCCCCTGCCCAGCACCACACAGTGCCCCTGCCCAGCACCATACAGTGCCCCGGCCCAGCACCACACAGAGCCACTGCCCAGCACCACACAGAGCCCCTGCCCAGCACCACACAGTGCCCCTGCCCAGCACCACACAGTGCCCCTGCCCAGCACCATACAGTGCCCCGGCCCAGCACCACACAGAGCCACTGCCCAGCACCACACAGAGCCCCTGCCCAGCACCACACAGTGTCCCTGCCCAGCACCACACAGTGTCCCTGCCCAGCACCATACAGTGCTCCTGCCCAGCACCACAGTGCCCCTGCCCAGCACCACACAGTGCCCCTGCCCAGCACCATACAGTGCCCCGGCCCAGCACCACACAGTGCCCCGGCCCAGCACCACACAGAGCCCCTGCCCAGCACCACACAGTGCCCCTGCCCAGCACCACACAGAGCCCCTGCCCAGCACCACACAGTGCCCCTGCCCAGCACCACACAGTGCCCCGGCCCAGCACCACACAGTGCCCCGGCCCAGCACCACACAGAGCCCCTGCCCAGCAGCACACAGTGCCCCTGCCCAGCACCACACAGAGCCCCTGCCCAGCACCACACAGTGCCCCTGCCCAGCACCATAGTGCCCCTGCCCAGCACCACAATGCCCCTGCCCAGCACCACAATGCCCCTGCCCAGCACCACACAGTGCCCCTGCCCAGCACCACACAGTGCCCCTGCCCAGCACCACACAGTGCCCCTGCCCAGCACCACACAGTGCCCCTGCGCAGCACCACACAGTGCCCCTGCGCAGCACCACACAGTACCCCTGCCCAGCACCACACAGTGCCCCTGCCCAGCACCACACAGTGCCCCTGCCCAGCACCACACAGTGCCCCTGCCCAGCACCACACAGTGTCCCTGCCCAGCACGACACTCCCTGCACCCCCTTCCACGATGAATGAAGCATGCGGCTTCACAATGCCTTCACTGTGTCCCGGAGGAGAAGTTGACCCAAAGCAGACAGGGTGGCAGGGTGTTAGAAATCAGAGTCCTCACCCTCTACAAGGCATGGGCCCTGGAAGTCGCAGGGGTGGGCGAGGACAGATCGGTTGGAATATCGACGTATCGGTTGCTGTACCACGCGGAGGTGAGGATCCACCGGCTGCCATCCAGATGACCTGTCACACGTGAATTGTTAATGCCATACAAAATGATCCTTCCCTCCCACTGACCACATTCTCCCGCAGGATCTCCATCCGACGGTGCCGGCCAGTCCGCGGTGGCTCGCCCCCACCCCAAGCCTCCCAAGAGAACACCTCGGAGAAGAACTCGGAGGACACCACCATATTCGCAACACAGCTGTCATCCCAACCCTCCACCAGCGCAGAGATACACACCTCGGTGGGTGCCAGTAATTGACAGACTTCTGGGGCATCTGGTGAGCACCACACAGTTGCTGATGCACATCAGGTGGAGGCAGGAACGCCCAGGCAAGACAGCAGTCAAAGGTATGCTGGATCACAGGACCCATCTGGGTCCAACTCAGATGCTGAGCCTCTGGACCAGATTTACCCGGAGCTGCTCCATTTGAAAGGGTGCAGCCATGAGATTCAGAGGGGGATGTCAATAACATCAGCTCCTTAGCCGATTGTAGGAGTCTCAGAGACTATTGACGCAGGAGATGATGCTGGCAATGCATGGTATCAAGCCAAAACTGCTAGGGTGGTGACAGCAGTGGAGAGCCTGGTGCATTATGTCAGCAGCATGTGGAGGTGTCAAAGATGTGGCTCAGTCAGTAACGGCCATGGCTAAGGGCCTCGGCAGCATGTCCGACTCGCTGGGGGACGTACCCAGTCCCAGGTGGACCTTTCTGAGAAGCTGCAGAGCATGTCCCAGTCTCAGCTGGGCATTGCAGAGGCATTTCAGAATTTGTCCCTTTTGCTGGGGTCATGTCGCGGTCATAGCTAGGGGCGCTCCAGAGCATGCCCCAGTCACCGAGGAACATTGCTGAGGACATCAACGCCATGCTACAGACATTGGGGAGCCGCCAGGGCTGGCAGAACCAGATGACGCAGGGGCAGCCGGGACTCATTCCAGCTGCCCTTTGTCTCGAAGTAACACCCAGTGCCCTATGGGCACCGATGCGGAGTGTTAACCCGGAGGCACCCTATGGGCCCAGAGCCCCCAGAGATAATTTCGCAGGTGCATCGAAGGCCACGGGATGCGGTAAGCAGCAGGCTACCTCCACATCTAATGTGCATCCTGGGGACACACTGAGATGCAGCAGTAGAGCACGGACGACTAAGCAGGTTCAGGATCACTGAGAAGGCACTGGAGGGAAGGGGTTATGGGGCGTAATGGAGGGAAAAGGGGGGCAGCATCATCGAGGGTGAGGGGCAGTTGGAGACACATATGTACAGCATTAAAACAAGTTGTACCCGAGAAATATGACACGTCTGGCATATTCCTGGGTTCTGGGTTCAATTCCGGCCTTGGGTGACTGTCCGTATGGAGGTTACACTCTCCCCATGTCTATGTGGGTTTCCTCCGGGAGCTCCGGTTTCCTCCCACAGTCCAAAGATGAAATGAAATGAAAATTGCTTATTGTCACAAGTAGGCTTCAAATGAAGCTATTGTGAAAAGCCCCTAGTCACCACATTCCGGCGCCTGTTTGGGGAGGCTGGTACGGGAATTGAACCATGCTGCTGGCCTGCTTTCCAAGCCAGCGATTTAGCCCTGTGCTAAACCAGCCCAAATGTACAGGTTAGGTGGGATTGGCCTTGCTAAATTAGCCCTTGTGTTCAAAGAGGCGCAGATCACGAGGGATGGGCCTGTGCAGGATGCTCTTTCGGCAGGTCGGTCCAGACTTGATGGACCAAATGGCCTCCTTCTGCACTGTCGGACTTACATGGTTCTATTTTATTCTATGATATTGAAATCCGTGCAATGACAGTTTTGCATGGATCCGCTGGCGCAGGACGCAAGCTTCAATCTCACCACCAGGGAGGGAAGGAGCGTGGCTTTGGAATTGACGCCGGGCGCAAACCTCATTTTTTCAATTTTGCGCGATTCTCCTCCCAATCGCAATTTGTGCTTCTGGCGTCACGAAGTGGAGAATCCAGCCTATGATCAAGGCTTCTAAATCTGTGAGCAGAACATAACCATTTCATGCATATATGTGTCATATCTACATACAATTCCCTTTCAAAATGCTAATACAATCCTGAAAAAATAAATAAATGCTACTTACAAATAAATTCATCTCTTGACAGCAGGCAAAGCAGCCACAATCAAGGGAGAGATGGGGTTGCAACCATTCCCCAATACCATCTATCCCATTTTGTGTGAAAATTAATTTCCTCATTGTGCTTTTTCTTCTTAATGACATTTCCAGGGTTCAAATTTGTGCGTACAAACCATCCAGGCCTGAGAAGAAAAGTAAATTGACATTTAACCCTCTTCTACAAAACGAGTGTCATAAATTTGGCTTTACTTTACTAGTGTTTTAATCACAGCTTTGTTTACCTGTTCACTTGCTCTGAAGTTAAATGGGCCAAGACAAAAAAAAACACACCCAGGCGTGCATGAATGGATTTGTACCAAACATAAATTAGAACAGAAATGGCACAACCACTTAATAACAACTTGTATTAATTCAGTGCCCTTAATGTAGTAAAACATCCCAGCATGCTTCACAAGAACATTAGAGCAAACAAAATCTGTCATCAAGCCACAAAAGGAAATATCAGGGCAGTAACAGGCTTATGGAGCATCTTAAAGGTGGAAAGGGAGGAAGCAAGTCAGAGACATTTGCGGCAAGTTCCTGAGCTTGGGACAATGGCAGCTGAAAGAAAGGCCATCAAACGTGAGGCAATTAGAATTGATGATGCTAATGGGGACAGAATTTGAGGAAAACTATCTTGGAGGTTTGTGCAGCTGGATGATGTCCACAGAGATGGGGGGGGGGGGGGTTCTGGTGGAGTTTGAAAACAAGGATGAGAATTTTAAAATCAAACTGGTGCTTAACTGATAGTCAATGCAGGCGAGTGAACACAGAGATGATGAGTGAACAGTAGGTGAGAGCTATGACATTAACAGTGTTTACAAAGGTTAAGAATATGAAAGGATGGCCAGGAGTGTTTGGACAATCAAGTCTAGAAGTAACAGAACTATGAATGAGGGTTTCAGTAGATGAGCTAAGGAACGGGAGGAGTCGGGTTATGTTACAGAGTGATGGTGCAGACATGTGGTCAGAAGCTCACCTCAGGGTCAAATATGGATTGAGATTGCAAACAGTCAAGTTCAGCCTCAGACAGCTACCCGGAAGAGGGGTGCAATCAGCAGTTATCGAACCAAGTTGGTATCGGGAACTGAAGGCAATGGCTGGGATTTTCCAGTCCTGCCCGGCACAGAACTGGAAATTCATGTCCAAAGTCAATGGACCTTTGGCTGACCTATCAGATTTTCCATCTCGGCCGCGATGATTCCTCCCAAATGCGGAATTGGAAACTACAGCCCCATGGCTTCGGTCTTCCCCATATATAGTTGACAGAAATTTCTACTCAGCCCAATATATAAAGAGATGTAGACAGGTTAAGTGAGTTGTCAAAAAATTGGCAGATGGAATACAACCTGGGAAAATGTGAACTTGTCCACTTTGGAAGGAAGAATAGAATAGGAGTATACTATTTAAATGGAGAGAGACTGCTGAACTCTGTGGTACAGAGGGATTTAGAATGATTGTTCTTCATACAGTCCAGGCAGATCATTCCATACATGAAAATTATAGGACATACAATAAATACACAGCGTAAATACATGGACATTGACATCGGGTGAAGCATACGGAATGTAGTGTTCTGGGTGTTCTGGTACACAAATCTCAAAAGGTTGTTATGTAGGTAGAGTAAGTGATTAGGAAGGCAAACTGAAAAGGGAATGGAATGTAAAAGTAGAGAATTTTTACCGCAGCTTTACAGGACCGTGCTGAGATCACATCTGAAGTACTTTGTACAGCAGTGATGGGCAACCTAGGCTAGTGAGTGGACCGTAGGAGTGGCCCTCCTTCATATCAGTGGGCCGCTAACGTTAAAATCAAGCTTGTTCACTAACCACAACCTCAGAGAAAAAATTAGGGTTAGGGTAAAACACACCAAATATTTCATAATGAGTTATAGATAATACTATTTATATATTAACAATTATCAACTTCAAAGCAAAATAAATATTTACACGTTGGGTGCAGAGGGAGCGCAAGGCTCACATAGTCAATGTTGTGTGCAATCGGCATGCACCTCACTTCACTTGCCCTTGTTTTACATGCATATCACTTCAGTCATACCGGTCGGGAAAAAACTACGCGGATATAAATCAGCAGAATGTGGTAATGGTGCACATGGGCAACAATCAACAAAATGTCTTGTGGGCCACACTCAGAACCTAGAGGGCCCGGGACTGCAGGTTGCCCACATTGGTATAGAGGTTTGGGCTCCTTATTTTCCACAGGATATAATTGCATTCGAAGCAGTTCAAAGCAAGTTCTCTCGACTCATTCCCTGGATGGAAGATCCACCACCACCCTCCCCCCTCACCACCACTACCCTCCCCCCCCCCCCCCCCCCACACCAATGCTCCGGAGCCTGGCCCAGTCACAGCAGGCCATGACTGAGAGCTTCAGCGACATTGCCCAGGCGCTGGCTGATGGGGCACAGGCACAGAGAGAGGTGGCCCAGTCCCAGAGGGAGATGGCGCAGTCATTGGCTGATATGGCACAGATCCAGAAGGTGGTGGCACAGCCCCAGAGGGAGGTGGTTCACTCACAGAATAGAAACTCTACAGTGCAGAAATAGACCTGTTGGCCCATCAAGTCTGCACCGACCCTTGGAAAGAGTACACTACCTCGGTGCACACCCCAACTCTATCTCCGTAACCCAGTAACCCCATCTAACCTATTGGACACTAAGTGGCAATTTAGCATGGCAAATCCACCTAACCTGTACATCTTTGGACTGTGGGAGGAAACCGGAGCACCCGGAGGAAACCCAATGCTGACATGGGGCAGAAAGTGCGAACTCCACCCAGACAGTCACCTGGGTCCCTAGTGCTGCGAAGCAGCAATGCTAACCCCCTCCCTGTGCTCCATAGCCATGAACATGGAGACCTGAGTCGAGACAAGAGCGGGCCTCCAGGACTTTCAGGGCCAGGTGGTGGGGGAGCCTCAAGGGCTAGCTCCACTCACACCCCTGTCCCATGGAGTAGTCTGGGGCCATCGGATGCCCCGAGGGAGGAGGAGGTGCTGGGGCCCATGCCGGTGACTCCCGCAGGGGAGGTGCTGGAAAACCGCAGCATGTCGGACTCGTCCCCCTCCTGGCCCTGGCGCATCACATGGGCAGCGGGCAGAACAAGGTGGCACCACACCACCCGAGACACCCGAGTAGCAGCCAGGCTCATCTAGGCCCGGTCTCCCCAGAACACGGCTGCCAAAGGAGACCCAGGACACAGAGCGGGAATTGCAGCAGGCCGCCTTCACTCCTGGTATGGAGCCCGGTAAAAAACCACGAGGCAGACAAGATGGCGGGGGATCTTGGAGGTCAAAAGGCACAGTGGTTAGTACTGTTGCTTCACAGCGCTAGGGACCTAGATTCAATTCCCAGCTTGGGTCACTGCCATGTCTGCATGGGTTTCCTCCGGGTGCTCCGGTTTCCTACCACAAGTTCTGAAAGACGTGCTTGTTAGGTGAATTGGACATTCTGAATTCTCCCTCAGTGTATCCGAAGAGGCACCGGAGTGTGGCGACTCGAGGATTTTCACAGTAACTTCATTCTAGTGTTAATGTAAGCCTACTTGTGACAATAATAAAGATTATTATTAAAGAAGGACAAAGACGCCAAGGAGAGTGGGTCACACCGTCCGATCTCCCTGTTGAACATAGATGCCAAATTGTTGGCCAAGGTGTTGGCTTTAAGACTGGAGTCAGGCCTCCCGGAGTTGATAGGCGAAGATCAGATGGGGTTCGTGAAAGGGCAGAGTCTGTCTTCAAATATGCGCCAGTTGCTTAGTGTGGTGCTTACCCCTGCGGCTGGTCCTGTATTGGAGATTATTGTATCTCTGGACGCAGAGAAGGTGGTCGACCGGGTGGAGTGGGGATACCTCTTTACAGTTTTAGAGAAATTTGGGCTGGGTCTGGCTGGGATTTGTGTCCTGGGTGAGGCTGCTGTACGCGACACCTTTTGCACACTAATAATATCTGAGACCTTTTGGTTACACGGGGGAAGGCGGCAAGGATATCTGCTATCTCCTTTGCTGGCTGTAATGGCAATTGAGCCGTTGGCTATGGTGTTGAGGGCCTCAAAGGAATGGAATGGGATAGTTAGGGGTGGGATGGAACACAGGGTGTCATTATATTTTGACGATTTGCTGTTATATGTAAGTGATCAAGAGACATCAATTGGGAACATCATGGAGATTTTGCAGCGATTTGGGGCTTTCTCTGGTTATGAGCAGAATATAGGCATTCAGCCAAAAAATATAGGGAAAAGTGAATGTTTTGTACTAGGAGCAGAAGGAGGGGGAACGAGACAAAGGCGGTTGTCATTTTGATTGGCAGGGACCAGCTTCCGGTACTTAGGGGTCAAGCCTGTCCAGCCATTCAGTGAGATTCATTTTGGCTCTCTATTCCTTAATAATCTCAGCTGGCAAAAAATTCCATCAACCTCTGATTTAAATTTATTAATTGGGATTGCATCTATAGCTTTTTACAGGAGGGTTGCACACTATGTGAAGAAGTGCTTCCTAACTTCTTGGCTGAATGCCCTGGCTGTTATTTTAAGGTTATGTCCCCTGTTAACTGATCCAAACTTACCTTGTCGTAGAGAGGTGGTCGGCAACCACAAGTTCTGACAGGCCTTTGGCGTTTCTGCATGTGTGCGGATCGGGAGCAGGCTGCCCTTGAGCAGTTCAGAATTTTAAAGTTCTTTGGGCCCGGGGCAAGTTCTCAGGGCACCTGTGTGAAAAGAGCACAGAAACCCAAACATGGGACCCAGGAGTGGGGTGTCATGTCGAGAGACATCCAGGGACAGGCGACAAGAAAAGGGGCCAAGAAGACCTTTCAAAGAGGGAACTCAGAGAGAGAACCTATGGAGAGGAGATAGGGAGAGGTTCCAGAGAGACAGAGAGAGAAAATTGGGGAAGGAGCCACCAGAGCGAGGAGACCATCAGTAGGAACTGCCAGTAAGAGGAGCAAAGAGATTCCAAATTGTAAAATTGCTGCAGTTGTCAGGTTTCAAGTAGTGAAGGTGCATGAGAAACCCTGGAGATCTGAGAAGGAAGTGGAAAGTTGGTGATTCCATGCTGCAAGCCTTTGGGGCAGAGCAAACCCCCTTGGAAAATTGTTGTGGTTTTCAGTGTGGCTGAAGCACTCAAGGTGCGCTTGTGAGTTGATGCTGGAGTGCAGACTTGGGAATCCAGAGGAATGGAGTCTTATGAGATAAGATTGAAATCTTGGGAGATGAGCAGTCGTTGAGACAGCCCAAATCAGAGTGACCTTTGGAGGGAATTCCAAGGCTAGATCTTTGAAAGGGAAGAGTGAAGGTTTTCAATCCCTCATAAGGAAGACAAGATTCAATGAGAATGTTGACTCACAGCGTTTACTGGCATCTGGTAAGTCACGAGGAAATCCGTGGGATTTGTCTTGGTTTTATTACCATTTCTTGTGCAATGCGGTGTGCTCGACCTGAACACCTACAAAGGAGCGGGAGTAGGCCATTCAACCTCTTGGTCTACTCCACCATTCAATAAGATCATGGGTGATCTGATTGTGGCCTTAACTCCACTTTCCTGCCTGCCCCCATAGCTTTTGACGCACTCTGTTTAACTCAAATTGGAATACATTCGATGACCCAATCTCCACGGCTCGCTGCGGAAGAGAATTCCAAGCACGAAAGACCCTCTGAGAAGAAATACTCATATTGCCCCTTTTATTGCACAAGTAAACCCACATGTCCAGTGCTTCTACCAGGGCTGCATGGTGGTGCAGTGATTAGCACTGCTACCCCGGGTCACTGTCTGTGTGGAGTTTGCACATTCTCCCTGTGACTGCGTGGGTCTCACCCTGACAACCCAAAGATGTGCAGGGTAGATGGATTGGCCACTCTAAATTGCTCCTTAATTGAAAAAAAAAGAATTGGCTCCTCTAAAATTAAAAAAAAAATCCAGTGCTTCTACCATTGCCAATGATTCCACAGCTGATGTGATTTTTACGACTCCTTTTATTTTCTTGGCCTCCCAAGCCAATGGACAACAATTCTCATTTTCCCCCCCACCAAGAATATGGTAAGCCCTGCCAGAGTACCAATCTGGGTGGCTGGTAAGTGAAACATCACTAAAAATGTTTATGCTGGCTATTATGGGCCAGGGTTCAGAGAACAACAAAGTATATCATGGGGTTCACCTGACCCACAACTTTTAATAGATTTTGGTTATGGGGAGCACAAGGGCCCACTTTATAGGTGTGATGCAACAGAGATCTAAAGTATTTTTTAAACAAAAACAATGATTATTCTCGGAATCCAGTTAACATTTTATAAACACACAGCAAACATCTTATCAACTACCAACACTGATCCCCCCCCCCCCCCACAAAGATAAAGTATTTTACAGGTAACCCTTAGTAACTTTCCTAACAACATCCATAAGCCAAAAATCCTTTTTAACAAAGACAGTAGGTTTGCATTCCTTACAGAAACAGATATTACTTTAAAATCATCAAGTAATCTGGAGACATTCTTTAGCATGCAGAGAGAGAGACCCAAAAAACACCTCCTTGGTTTGAATGCAGCTCTCCAACTGAAAACTAAACTAAAATTCAGAGCCAAAAACAGCTTCCAGCTCAAAACAAAAGTAAAAAGCAGAGCGGAGCCCAGCTCCACCCACACAATGACATCACTGCAGCCACTTGAGAAGACAAACATTTCTTAAAGTGACATTCCCATGACATGGCTCACCCCTGGCTGGGAACTTGATCATGCATCTTTCCGAATAGCTGTTTCATCACAGTGCATATCTCTCACACATCATAGCTAGCATCAGGTCTAGTTTGAGTGTGCAGCCAGTTCAATTGCCCAACCAACCTTCTCAGTTGTTCTGATTCTTCCTTGGTAGCTGGATCCTCTTCTTTTGAAAATCAAACCCCATGGCGGCATGGTGGCGCAGTGGTTAGCACTGCTGCCTCACATGGCCGAGGACTAGGGTTCCATCCCAGCCCCAGGTCACTGACCATGTGGAATTTGCACATTCTCCCCGTGTCTGCATGGGTCTCACCCCCACAACCTGAAAAGATGTGCAGGATAGATAAAATGGCTATCAAAGCCAGAGTGAAACACCTGGCTCATCCAACCCTTCCGAAGCCTTACCTGGTCCTTCATCCTTAGATGGGTCTCCCGAAAAAGGACCACATCGGCTCTCAAGCTATTTAAATTCGAAAAAACTCTCGCCCACTTCACCGGTCCATCCAACCACCCTCATGTCCCATGTTACCATTGGGAGTCTCTCATCCCTCCTATCAACCATGACCACCCTGTGGGCATACCACCCCAACAATTTCCTAGACCCACCATGCACCCAAAATGGCCCTCATCTCTTCCCCACGAATAGGACCAAGCCCTTCTCCTAATCATCATCAACGAACTACCCCTCCCCGTCCCAAAAACCCCCAACCCTTCTCAAAACCACTCCCATTGCATGCTCCCCATCCCCCCGCCATTCACACCTCTGAGACCAGTCGAAACCTGTTCACACAGCACAGCCGGCCGCAGCCAGTACCCCCACCTCGCTCCTTTGACTTGCCAACTTAACTTTCCTAGCGAGGTGGCCCCTGCCGGAGCCCCCTCCCCCCACATACCTAACACAAAAGCCAAAAAATAATAACTCTCACCCATCCCTTCTAAACAACCAAACATGTTAAACACAAAACAAAGGGGAAAAAGCCCCAACACATTACCCCACTGTCCCCAAACCATCCCGTCCCAACCATAACATGTGAAATCAAATTCCAAACTCAGTTCAGCCCCAGTCCATCAGCCCTCACGAATGCCTCCGCTGATGTCTCAAAGAAATAGTCCTTGGAGTTATATGTAACCCTCAGCTTCGCTGGGTAGACCACCCCGAACCACACACTTCGCCCTGATAAAGGCCGTCCGCCTTCTTGCCAGCTCCACTGTGACACCCTGGAATATATGAATGCCACTGCCTTCCCACCTCAACTTCCGATTCTGCTTGTAGCATCTCCTTCGTATGACAGTTGTGAAAACAGACTATCACAGCTCTTGGCGGATCATTCGCATTTGGCTTCAGCCATAGTGACCAATTTTCCCCAGCTAGCTAAAGAGGGAGGTGATCTCCTCCTCCCCCAACAATTTGGCAAGCATCCCAAAAAGGTATTCAGTCGGCCTCGGGCCCTCCAGTCCCTCCGAGACATCCCCACAATCCAAAGATTCTGCCGCCGTGACCGATTCTCCAGGTACTCCACTTTGACTCTCAGTCCTTTATTACTACCCTCCATCTTCTGCAGCTCCTCTTCCAGCAAGGCGAGCTGATCGCTGTGCCGAGACATTGCTTCCTTCATCCCCTTCAACACCTCACCATTTTCCCGCACCATCTCCAATGCCTTTCCAAGACTTATGGTGATTTATTGGAGTCAACGTATCTTCCACCAACTATTTAAGCATTCCAGTCACCTCCTTCTTGTTGCGTTCTGTGTTCTTGTCTTGCAATGAATCTACAGCAGTCATTTTCAAAGTCTGGGTCGCAACCCACGGGTGGGTCACGGGCAGATGTCGGGAGAGCCATTCATCGCGGCGTTCCTGATCAAGGGAATTAATGCACAATGGCCGCAGCAGCCGGATTTTCAAAATGCCGGCTGCGATCAGTTTTCAGAATGCGGGCGCGCTGCGCATGCGTGCCCGCTCATCAATACACATGGCCGGAAACACCGCCTCCTCCTGAAGCGACGGCAGAGAGCAGGTCATACACCCCCCCCGAACACGTGCTCTGGGCACGATTGCGATTGATCCAAACCGCCAATGCCAATGCCATTTGCAATTTACAATCTGGTTGATCAGCCAATATTTTCTGCAACATGTCACCTATTACGGCATGGTTTCTTTCACAGAGACCATTACGAAATGGGCTCTCAGCTGCAGGTGTGTATGACTACAATGTTTAGGCATGATGTGAGATGCTGGTGTTGGTCTGGGGTGGGCGAACATTAAGAGTCTTAATAATAATAATCGCTTATTGTCACAAGTAGGCTTCAATGAAGTTACTGTGAAAAGCCCCTAGTCACCACATTCTGGCGCCTGTTCGGGGAGGCTGGTATGGTAACCGTACAACACCAGGTTAAAGTCCAACAGGTTTGTTTTGAATCACTAGCTTTCGGAGCGCAGCTCCTTCATCAGATGATCATCAGGTTTGTTTCAAATCAATAGCTTTCAGAGCGCATCTGCTTTATCAGCTGATTCAAAACAACCTGTTCGACTTTACCATGGTGTTGTAAGACTTCTTACTGTACAATATTTAGATTTTCGCACATATCTTGAAATTCCTCATTGGCAAATTCCCCACCATAATCTGTCATAGAACATAGAACATTACAGCGCAGTACAGGCCCTTCGGCCCTCAATGTTGCGCCGACCTGTGAAACCACTCTAAAGCCCATCCACACTGTTCCCTTATCATCCATATGTCTATCCAATGACCATTTGAATGCCCTTAGTATTGGCGAGTCCACTACTGTTGCAGGCAGGGCATTCCATGCCCTTACTACTCTCTGAGTAAAGAACCTACCTCTGACATCTGTCTTATATCTATCTCCCCTCAAATTAAAGCTATGTCCCCTCGTGCTAGACATCACCATCCAAGGAAGAAGGCACTCACTGTCCACCCTATCCAATCCTCTGATCATCTTGTATGCCTCAATTAAGTCACCTCTTAACCTTCTCTCTAACGAAAACAGCCTCAAGTCCCTCAGCCTTTCCTCATAAGATCATGAATTTCCTAATTCTGTTCTTACCCATCTTTCTATTACCTCATGAACAACTTATGGATAGGATAAATTTGGGCAACACGGTAGCACAGTAGTTCACACTGTTGCTTCGCATCGCCCGGGTGGCAGGTTCAATTCCCGGCTTGGGACACTGGCTGTATGGAGTCTGCCATAGTGCGGCGACTAGGGGCTTTTCACAGTAACTTCACTGTCGTGTTAATGTAAGCCTACTTGTGACACTAATAAAAATTATTATTATTATTATTAAACTTGCAATTTTGCATCATCCTTCTGCCATTCCATAACTTAAATTATCAGCAAATGTACACTGGTTTTCCTCAAATGATTGAGACAAAAGGCTTCATATACAGCAATCAATCACCAAGCTGAAAGTTCCTCCTCTGCTACCATTTGTTGCTTAAAACCAGGGCCTATGGTGAAAGAACCAATCCAGTCTGGTCATTTAGGTTCAAGCTGGTACATTTTCTCAGAGCTACGAACCCACAATAAGCTCTCACAACAAAGTGTTCCAGTTGTGTGCTTTATAGGATAATCAATGCCACATGCTTAACTAGCAATCCCCTCAACAAAGTAATTGCCATACACAGTGATTAATAATACATTGACAGATCGGAGCAGAGAATTTATTGAGAGCCAAAAAGTCATAAATCCACGGCGTAAAATCACAGGGCAATGCTCCCAATGGCGGATTTGGATTGGTCTTCCCACTGGGAAGCATCTCATGTACCCTCATTAAAACAGCTGCTTCAAGAATCTCATCAGGCCTTCCAATCATGCATCATGGCAGTGTGAAATTAGTCAGTCTGAAACCCGACTGATAAAGAGTGTCATGCCTCAGTTCAGAGACTTTGAGATGAGTGCAACAAAGTCTATCTCGCATAGAACTGCACTGCTCCTGATACACTTCACATTACACTGCCAAGCTGGTCTTCATTAGACATCACCATGCTGCTGGATCCATGAACCCCACTGTGTCACAGTGTCAGATACATGCTATAATAATAATTTTTATTATTGTCACAAGTAGGCTTACATTAACACTGCAATGCAGTTACTGTGAAAATCCCTTAGTCACCACACTCCGGCGCCTGTTTGGGTTTCCTGAGGGAGAATTCAGAATGTCCAATTCACCTAACAGCACGTCTTTCGGGACTTGTAGGAGGAAACTGGAGCACCCGGAGGAAACCCACACAGACAGTGACCCAAGCAGGGAATCTAACCTGGGTACCTGGTGCTGTGAAGCAACAGTGCTAACCACTGTCCTATTGTGCTACCTCTGCTTCATCTGGGATCGGGGAGTACAGGGGTCTCCTTTCCCCTGGTGTCACACACCAGAGTCCATCTGCAAAGCACTGTGCCACAGGACTCATGCAGCCTCGGCACCCAAAGCTCAATGGGCTGTGGGGTGCAAGGTGAGGCCGGGGGAGTGGGTGGGCCTGACAAAGACAAGGGGAAACAATGTGGAAGAAGGAATGTGTTAGAAGGGGATGGGAAAAGGGCAAACAATGAGGGGGCAAGGGGATGGGAAAAGGGCAAACAATAAGGGGGCAATGTGGAAGGAGGGCTGAGCAAGTAGGTGGCGGAAGATCGAAGGTTCATAATGTCAGGTAGACGATGAATGAAGAGGACAAATAATGGATGGCAGAGGGAAGAACGAAGGGAGAGAACAATGGCAGGTAGAGAATGAATGAAGAGGACAAAAAATTGAAAGGCAGGGGACGAACGAGGGGAGAGGAGTCGTCATAAAAGATAGGCAGTCCAGTGCAATGTGGACCTCACAATCTGAAGTCAGAGAATGGAAACAGTGCAAAAGAGCAGCGGGCATGCAGCAGAAGCAACCAATGAAAGTGTGGGGTAACCCAGCTGCAAGGAAGGAAAAGGCCTGTGTACCTCAAAGGAAAAATGCATAGCTTTGAGTGCAGGGCTTTCTTACAGTCGATGTCCTGAGCATGGCAGATTTTGTACTGGGTTGCAGACAGTGTGATGATGGCAACATGAAGCATCTGCAGCCTGTAAATAGGGGATACATAATGCAGGGGGTATGTGAAGTTCCCAAAGAGGGGAAAGTGATGGTGCACACAGCTTCCAGATGGGGTGGGTACAGGTCCACGTGAGGTATGGGCACCTCGGTGGTGATGGGCTGTGTGCGATGAGGGGGGTGGGGGGGAGGGGGGGGGGGGGGATGGTTTCAATGTCCACCACAACGACAGGATCCAGTATTAGTGGGAGAAGCTGGAGAACAAGATAGCATCTCTACCTACCTGCATATCGCGAGCACAGTAAGAAGTCTTACAGCACCAGGTTAAAGTCCAACAGGTTTGTTTGGAATCACTAGCTTTCGGAGCCGACCCCAGTCCAACACCGGCATCTCCACAGCATGCATATCATGAGGCTCCAGGTAAATCGCAGGTATGTGGACAGTGAGTGAGGGAGGATCGAACTCCGTCTTGTTAGACAGGCGCAGCATCACAATCTCGACACTTGGATAAAATGGCATGTTCCAAAATCAAAAATAAGATACGTTCTGTCTGGGAAGGGTATGATGAAGTGTGGGAGAACCGCTCAGATGGGCTCTGGGACTGCTTCTTAGAATGCATATTCACTTGTTGGTGCCGCTACAGTGAACAGAGATCAGATCAGTTATACAGGAGTCCATTGCCCAGGAAGCAAGAGCAAGCCAGATTTCTAATTGTGTGCATTTAAAGGGATAAGCACAACTCAATAGTCTCACGTCAAAACTGGAAAAGCTACATAGTGGAAAACAGGAATGCAGCTTTGGAGAGTGAAGGCTATAGTGAAGGGGACACATCTGCATCAACTTTGCAATCCCATCAGTGAAGGGCATTCATGGGTTATCAAGTAATGCCATTCATAGTGACCAAACGGGTTCCATTCATTCACCATGAGCAAAGGAATGCTCATAGCTATGCCAAATCAATGAATGGAGTTCAGAACTACATTGTTTCAATCATGTAATTCGCAAGTTCTCATCCCCCAGAGGGTTCTTGATGCAACATCTGTAGACAGGAATGCTGCTCACCTGCCCCAGGTAGCATGAGGAACAATGCAATATAAGGTGTCAAAGCCTAGCTGCCCAGCTTCTTCCATAGGTCTCTCATTCGTAACTTTGTTTTAAACACCATATAACCATTCTGGTCTTCAATATATCTTTACAAAGATGAGGTGAATGTGAGAATGGATCCAGTGGTCCAGGGAACTTTTAGACGAATCCTCATTCGAGGCAGGAGGCAAAGGAGGGAAGGTGCCTGTATGCGCAGCGCTAGCAGGAGGCACTGCGTGGGGGACAAGGCTAGGGGAGCTGAGGAGCAGAGACCTAGCCAGCAGAGACAACACAAATGCCCTTTCTACAAATGAGTAAGGGGCAGTGCAAGGCAAGGCTGTGATCTGTTCCGCTATATATGCCATAAGCTCCAAGAAGACTTGATACAACGTGGGTTTGGAGGCTTTCCCTTACAAGTGGCCCTAAAGGTTGCCTCTGAGTCTTTCCAGGGAGCAACTGGGAACCCGTGCAGATTTTTTAGTCAGCAATACATTGGTGCATGCAGGAGGTGACCAATGTTCTTTACTTGGGAGGCAGAAGGTCTTCAGGTATGGTTGCTGGGGGATAAGTGCTACCCACTTAAAGACTGTTTAATGACTTCAGTGCATCGCACTCAGACTCTCGTCGAGAAAAGATACAATGCTGGTCACACCTCCACATGCTCCCTTATATAGTAGACCATAGGACTTCTGAAGTTGCGATTCATATGCCTGGACCGCTCAGGTGGCTTGCTGCAATATGCACCACCCAGTGTTTCCCACATGGTCGCAGTTTGTTGTGCCCTTCACATTCTGGCTATACAGAGAGGTGAACCGTGCCAGAGGGTGAACTGGAAGAGAAGGAGCCCTCCTCGGAAGACAGAGGTGAGGAGGTGCAAGAGGCCCTGGGGGTGTTGAAGGATAACATGAGCATGCTGATGACATGGAGGAGGGGAGACATGCCCATGGTACCTGAATACCTGATGAAAGGTTCCAAGAGGAGTAAAACTAAGTTTGATCATCAGGAGACATCTCATCTGGTCCGCCAAGCCAATTAGTGGCTTCTGAGGAAATAACCAAACCATTGCTGAGAAGACGGGTCCTGCATTCACACTTGGGCCTTAAGGGCTCACAACTTACTGGGATCAGACCTTAGCTGTGGTCATTGGTGTCCTGCTAATGCATTCACTCTGCAAGATGCATTCACTCTGCAAACTTAAAGTCCAGCAAGAAAGAACAGTGATGTGAGTCATGTCTGGATGTGTTTCATGCTATGTAAGGATATAAACACTGCTGTGAAGGAAAGGCAGACCAGTGTAGAGTTCTCTTCCTAAAGTGCAAGTCTTGGTTTGGGAAACTAAGAGTTAGGAAACCCAGATTCACAGAGTTGCATTTCTGATGAGCCCTCTTCAGCCGTTTCTATTCCTTGAGGGTTAAGGATTGAGAACTCTCCCATTGTACACTCCTAAAGAAGAATAAGGAGCATCCCCCTGTCAACACACAGGGGTCCGATAACAAGTTACACTGAGGTTGGCATCACATGAATGTGCTGCATAGTTCATGAGTTCTAGTTTGAACTCTGACTAATAGGATTGACATGAATTGACTGGAAGCATTTTGGTAACAGGCATGGGATTTTCTTGGATTTACTTAGAAGGTATCAGCTTCTAAAATATCCTAAATGGTAAGTAGGTTGAGGTAGCATATAAGACGAGGCCTGATTTCAGAAGAAAAAGGTCTTGGGTCAGATTCTCCGTTGTGAGTTCGGCCTGCTACCGCTGCCAGCGAGGACGGAGAATTTTGGTGTGCCATTTGCTGGCGGCGGGATTCTCTACTCCCGTGGCTTAACAATGGGATCTCCCATTGAACCCACCCCATGCCATCTGTAAACCTGGGGGTGGGGGTGCATTGCCAGCGGGATGAGAGAATCCTGCCTCCAGCGAACAGCCAGAGAATCACGCCCCTTTTTTAATGCACCACAAAATCGGGTAATTTTTTCAGTTGACATTTCATTTTTTCCCAATTAAGGGGCAATTTAGCGTGGCCAGTCCCCCTGCCCTGCACATCTTTTGGGTTGTAGGGTGAGACCTACACCTTCAGAGGAAGAATGTGCAAACTCCACACGGACAGTGACCCGGAGCCAGGATCGAACCCGGGACCTCTGTGCCGTGAGGCAGCAGTACTAAGCACTGCGCCACTGTGCCACCCTAAGGTGATACTGTGGCCAACTAAAATGGCGTCTGGCAAGGGACGCTGGTAAAAGTGGCCAAGTTCGAGGACAAGCAGGCTGCAGCTCTGAATAAACAAAAACTGCAGCCCAGACTTTGCAAAGTAACACAGGGAAAAGGCCATCTAAAGGCCATCCCGGGACAATGGGTTTAAATGCAAATTGCTTCCAAAATATCAGACTCAACGGTATCTACTTTCCTTATTTGGAAAGGCCTATGTGCCTTGGACACTAACGGACATGGCCGGTAAAGACACACGCCGCCGTCAAGGTGGCGGATCTTGATTGGACTTAATCGATCAGGGTGATCAAGCCCTGATCGATTGATTGGTAGCCCACTTGAGACCACCCAAAAGGGCGCAAAATCCCCAGGGGTAAAAGGTTCTGCGCAACCTCTCGATCTCTCTCTGTACAGCAGCAACCAACAATAGTGACCCTTCAGCGGCCGAAGAGGAAGACCATCCACGCCACCAGCAGAAGGAAGACCAGAGCCAGGACGAGGAAGACCAACAACCAACCATCGTGGACTGCATTACTATGGGTCACAGATAAAGGCCTTTATCTGTCCGGTAGTTAATGGTCACTTGAAGTTAAGTTAAGGCCCTGTGCAAACTTGCTTTGCAGTTTAACTTATGTTGTATGTGTGTGTGATTGATTATCCTTTACAACTGAGCGATAGTAAATAAATATTGAATTGTTCTATGAAACAGACTTGTAGTCATTTGTCCACCGTATATGGGTTAAGACACACAGTGGCTTAGGCACAACAACACTTCAGACAAAATGTTAATATATCTCTAAATTGTCAGACTATTCATTATAACATACAGTACTTGTCGATCAGAAATGTCCTCCAATATTGGGAAAACTGAAGTCTTAAGCCCACACTACAAATTCTGCTTCCTCGCTACCAACTCCATTTCTCTCCATGTGAACTGTCTGAAACTGAACCACACGGGTTGGTGTCATATTTGTTCCCAAGATGCACTTCCGATCACATATCTAAGCCATTAATAAGAGTGTCTAATTCCACCTGCAGAATAGCACCTGATTCCATTCTTGCCTCAACTCATCTATTCCCAAAATTCTCAATAATCTTGTTATCTGGGCAGCACGGTGGCGCAGTGGATAGCACTGCTGCCTCACGGCGCCGAGGTCCCAGGTTCGATCCCAGCTGTGGGTCACTGTCCGTGTGGAGTTTGCACATTCTCCCAGTGTTTGCGTGGGTTTCGCCTCCACAACCCAAAAGATGTGCAGGATAGGTGGATTGGTCATGCTAAATTGCCCCTTAATTGGAAAAATGAATTGGGTACTCTAAATTTTTTTTTTTTTTAATTATCTTGTTATCTTCAGTCTTGCCTTATTCCAGAGCATTCCTGTGGGTTGATCACATTCTAAGGGGAAGCGGTGGGGCAGTGGTATTGTCACTGGTCATCCTCTGAGGACCCGGGTTTGAATCCCACAACAGGAGATGGTGGAGTTTAAACTCAATAAAACATCTGGAATAAAAAGTCTAATGATGACCATGGAACTAGTTATCCTTTAGGGAAGGAAACCTACCATCCTTACTTGGCTTACGTTTGACTCCAGACCCAGAGCAATGTGGTTGACTCTTAAATGCATTCTGAAATGACCTAGCAAGCCACACAATCGTATTCAATTGCTAGAAAGAAAAAACAAAAGAATGAAACCGGATGGACCAACTAGCATCCACCTAGGCACTGAAAATGACAACTGCAAACCCATCACTGTCTTCTTGCTAACATCCGGGGTCTTGTGCCAAAATTGGGAGAGCTGTCTCAAAGACTAGTCAAGCAACAGCCTGACATAGTTATACTCACGGAATTACAACCTACAGATTACATGACCCAGACACCACCATCACCATTCCTGGGTATGTCCTGTCTTACCAGCAGAACAGACCCAGCAGAGTGCTGGCAAAGTGGTGTATAGTCAGGAGGAAGTTGTCCTGGGAGTCCTCAACATCAATTCTGTACCCATGAAGTCTCATGGCACCAAGCCAAACATGGGCAAGGAAATCTCCTGCTGATTACCATGTACCGTCCCCCCTCAGCTGATGAATCAGGACTCCTCTATGGTGAACACCACTTGGAGGAAGCACGGGGGTGGCAACGATGCAGAATGTGCCCTGGGTGGGGACTTCACAGTCTATCACCAAGAGTGGCTCGGTGGTACCACCACAGACTGATCTGGCCGGATCCTGAAGGAAATGGCAGCTAGACTGGGACTACGGCAGGTGGTAAGGGATTCATTAAGAGGGAAAAACATGCATGACCTCATCATTACCAACCTGCTGTTGCAGGCGCATCTGTCCATTATAGTATCAGTAGGGGTGACCACCCCATAGTCCTTGTGGAGAAGAAGTCTTGTCTTCACATTGAGGATACCTTCCGCTGTATTGTATTGGCACTCCCACCATGTCAAACGAGATATAAGTAGCAACTCATGACTGGGCATCCATGAGACGCGGTGGAGGGCAGCACGGTGTCACAATGGATAGCACTGCTGCCTCACGGCGCCGAGGTCCCAGGTTCGATCCCGGCTCTGGGTCACTGTCCGTGTGGAGTTTGCACATTCTTCCCGTGTTTGCGTGGGTTTTGCCCCCACAACCCAAAGATGCGCAGTGTAGGTGAATTGGCCACACTAAATTGCCCCTTAATTGGAAAAATGAATTGGGTACTCTAATTTTTTTTTTAATCCATGAGACGCTGTGGGCCATCAGCAACAACAGAATTGTACTCAACCACAATCTGTAAATTGATGACCTGGCATATCCCCCACTATACGATTACCAAGCAATTAACCCTGATTTAATAAAGTGTGCAGGAGAGCATGTCAGGAGCAACATCAGACATATCTAAAAATGAGGCACACCTAAAAATGAGGTGAAACTCCAACATAGGACTACTTGTGTGCCAAACAGCAAAAGTTTGGAAGGAGATTAGAAGGATAAAGGAGGATCTCAATGAAACTTACAGAATACTGAGAGGCCTAGATAAAATGAACGTGGAGAGGATTTTCCATTAGTCTGAGAAACCAAGGGCACAGCCTAAGACTAAAGGAATTTCTTCAGCCAGAGGGTGGTGAATCTGTGGAACACATTGCCATAAAGGCTGTGGAGGCCAAGTCACTGATGTCTTTAAGACAGAGATAGATAGATTATTGGTTAATAAGGGGATCAGAGGTTATGGCGAGAAGGCAGGAGAAAGGGGATGAGAAACATATCAGTCATGATTGAATGGCGGAATGGACCCAATGGGCTGAAATGGCCTAATTCTGCTCCTATTTCTTATGATCATAATAGCAGCAAGTAATAGATAGAGCTAAGAAATTCCACAAGCAACAGATCAGATCCAAGCTCTCCGGTCCTGTCACATCCAGCAGTGAATGGTGGACAATTAAGACAGTTCAGTGGAGAAGGAGGCTCCACAAATATCGTCATCCTCATTCATGGAGGAGCCCAGCACATCTGTGCAATAATCTTTCGCCAGAGATGCCGATTGCATGGTCCATCTCAGCCTTCTCCAGAGGTCCCCAGCATCACTAATGTCAGTCTTCAGTCAACTCGATTCACCCTATGTCATATTAAGAAATGGCTGAAGGCACAGGCTTTTACCTGCAGTGTGGAAAATTGCCCAGGTATGTCCTGTGCACAAGAAAACAGGTAAATCCAATCACCGCCCTATCAGTTTCCTCTCGATCATCAACAAAAGTGTTGAAGGAGTCATCAACAGTGTGATCAAGCAGCGCTTACTCAACCATAACCTGCTCATGGATGCTCAGTTTGGGTTCCGCCAGGGTCAACCAGCTCTTAACCTCATTACACCGGTGGTTCTGTTCATGGACGAGAGCTAAATGCCAGAGGTGAGGTGAAAGTGACTGCCCTTGACATCAAGGCAGCATTTGACCAAGTTTTGCATCAAGGAGCCCTAGCAAAACTGGAGCCAATGACAATTGGGTGTAAAAGTTTACCCTGGCTGGAGTTATACCTGGTACAAAGGAAGATTATGGTTATTGGAGGTCAATTATCTCTCCAAGACATCACTGCATGAGTTTTTCAGGGTAGCATCCTAGGCCCAACCATCTTCAGCTGCTTCATGAGTGACCTTCCTTCCAACAGAAGGTCAGAAGTGGAGATGCTTGCAGATGACTGCACAATGTTCAGCACCATTCGCGACTCCTCTGATACTGAAGCAGTTCATGTCCAAATGCAGCAAGATCTGAACAATATCCAGGTTTGGGCTGACAAGTGGCAAGTAACATTTGTGCTGCACAAGTGCCAAGCAATGACCATCTCCAAAAAGAGAAGATCTAATTTTGGCATTCAATGGCATTACAATTGTTGAATCCTCCACTATCAACATCCTGGGGGTTACCATTGACCAGAAACTGAACTGGAGTAGCCACAAAAATACTGTGGCTACCAGAACAGGCCAAAGGCTAGAAATCCTGCAGTGAGTAACTCACCTCCTAACCCCCAAAGCTGCCCACTATCTACAGGGCACATGTCAGAAGCGTAATGGAATACTCTCCACTTGCCTGGATGAGTACAGCTCAAAATTCAAGATGCTTGACACCACTCAGGATAAAGCAGCCCACTTGATTGCTATCCTTTTCACAAACATTCAATCCCTCCGCTACCAACGAACAGTGTCAGCAGAGTTTCCCATCTAGAAGATACAGTGCTGGAATTCACCAAGGTTCCTTAAGCAGCACTTTCGAAACCCATGACCACTGCCATCTAGAAGTCAAGTCATGTTGCAGCTGTATAGAACCTTAGTTAGGCCACACTTGGAGTATAGTGTTCAATTCTGGTCGCCACACTACCAGAAGGATGTGGAGGCTTTAGAGAGGGTGCAGAAGAGATTTACCAGAATGTTGCCTGGTATGGAGGGCATAAGCTATGAGGAGCGATTGAATAAACTCTGTTTGTTCTCACTGGAACGAAGGAGGTTGAGGGGCGACCTGATAGAGGTATACAAAATTATGAGGGGCATAGACAGAGTGGATAGTCAGAGGCTTTTCCCCAGGGTAGAGGGGTCAATTACTAGGGGGCATAGGTTTAAGGTGAGAGGGGCAAAGTTTAGAGTAGATGTACGAGGCAAGTTTTTTACGCAGAGGGTAGTGGGTGCCTGGAACTCACTACCGGAGGAGGTAGTGGAGGCAGGGACGATAGGGACATTTAAGGGGCATCTTGACAAATATATGAATAGGATGGGAATAGAAGGATACGGACCCAGGAAGTGTAGAAGATTGTAGTTTAGTCGGGCAGTATGGTCGGCACGGGCTTGGAGGGCCGAAGGGCCTGTTCCTGTGCTGTACATTTCTTTGTTCTTTGTTCTTTGTTTGACAGGATTACCAGCAACCTGGGAACACCACCACCTGGAGGTTCTTTTCCAAGTCACCTCACCATCCTGACTTAGAAATATATCGCCGTTCGTTCACTGGGTCAAATTCCTGGAATTCCCTCCCTAACAGCAGTGTGGGTGTACCGACACTTCAGCGACCACAGCGGTTCAAGAAGGCAGCTCACCGCCACCTTCTGAAGGGAAACGAGTGATGGGCAATCAATACTGCCATATCCAGTGATGGCCACATCCCGTAAATAAATTTCAAAAAACATTCATAAATCTGCAGTTACCCAAAACTCGAGTGCCCGCGCGCAAAGTCACAAAAGGTCCCATTCA
The DNA here is from genome assembly GCF_047496885.1 of Scyliorhinus torazame. Lineage (NCBI taxonomy): Eukaryota > Metazoa > Chordata > Chondrichthyes > Carcharhiniformes > Scyliorhinidae > Scyliorhinus > Scyliorhinus torazame. Next base: position 248,465,252 of record NC_092713.1, on the reverse strand, counting down.
CCCATCACCCCTCTGCCCATTGGCCACCAGTTAAGCAACACCTCAATTTTAAAACTTTCATTCTTGTTTTCAGATTCCTGCACGGCCTCCACCCTGTCTCTGTGATCTATTCGAGCCACACAGCCCTCTTAAGATATCTGTGCTCCTTTAATTCCAGCTTCTTCAGCTTTCCTAATTTTAATTGCCCCACCGTTGGCGATCTTGCCTGCGGCTGCCAAAACCTTAAGTTCTGAAGTTTCCTCTAAACCTGTTTGCATCT